>NC_140182.1:67291942-67626942 GCF_963971535.1 Notolepis coatsorum
GGGATTAGCATGACTGACGTTGAACCAGGACTCCAATCCCATGAGTTTTGAGGCCCTGTATAACCTCGCCCTGACCGTGTGGCAGGGCTAAGGCATTTAGGGTACAGGATCACTGTGCCATCTTTAATGTTTGGTTGTCATTTATTAAATACAGTTGTAATAACAATTTAAAAGAAAAAAGTTTTTTGAAGTCCCAAAGGGATTATTTAGTATTTGTTATGTTTACACAACATACTATTATGATTGGCTGAAAATGTGCGGGATAAATTGAGATAAGATGGTAGCTTGGACCTCAGGGGGGAGGGTTCTTGTTTTTCTTTTTTTCTCTACTTATGTAAATCGGACGTTCGAACCATCGTTTTTAATCATGCAAAAAAAAAGTCTGGTTCAGTCAGGGCTCGAAATTAACATTTTTACTTGATAGCACTGGTGCTCCCAGCTTCAAAAAGTTGGGAGCACCAGCAACAATTTAGGAGCACCCACCAAAATGTAAGGAGCACCAACAATATATATGTAATATATTTGTTTATTGATAAAAAAAACGACAATATAACAGTACTGTAATGCCGTAAAACAGTGAAAGTAGCCTTAAACTATATTATAGTGTAGAGACCCAGTAGTGTAGCCTATAGTGTAGACTAGGCATGTGCCGGTATGACATTTTGAGGGTACGATAACTTTGGGCAAAAATACCACGGTTTCACGGTATTCGGTACATAAATAAATCCCCCATTGAACAAAACTTATTACAGTGCACAATAAGCTTTTCTGTAAGTGTTATTTATGAATGTGTGAAGACTGTCTGTATTACACACAGAGGGAACTGTCGACCACTTTCAAACTAAGTACATAATATAAAATACTTCCAAATAAACTTTCATGATTATGAATATGTAGGCTACATGTCAAAAGGGCATTTTGCTAATGTAATCTACTTGCAAAGATGTATGTTATATAGCCTAGTACTATTCTTACTGGATTAAACTTTGGATTCATCTTTTGTGGTGGCTCAACATAATTCACACACAGAACTATGTGTTGGGGATAAGGGTTCCGCACGGACCATATTATTGTTACATTGCTGTCGGCAAACTAGCTCAGAGGGTCAACATAGTGTTGACGTTGAGTTGATGTTAGCTGCTAGCTGGCTACCCGAATCCACAACAGCCAGGCAGCCAACCGTACAAAATACAGTCTCAGTCAATCACATCGATTTGTACAGTTAGTTAGCGCACATTGCTGCGTTAAGAGTACTGACTACGTACTGGTCATGGGAGGCTTCAATAACGTTTGGATGATAATCCATTTTGTGAATCCATTTGTTAAAATAACATCTTTGTTGTTTTAGCAAGCTAAAGGCCTGCGCTTAATTAACGTGCATAACATAATTTACCTGTGTAACGTTAACTCATTCCGGGCCAACCACGAGTATAGTCGGGTTAACTCGCCATCGCTTCCGTGCCAATCACGAGTATAGTCTGGTTTTAATCGATATTTATTTTATTAGCGATATCCATTCATTTTCATCCATCCAACCTGATGTTATCGTTGGGAATGGGTCTGAGCTCGCAAAAGGGCAAATACCGCCACCTATCGTCTCTTGGATGGTATTGCACATCATTGGCTGGGACTGTGCATCAAAAATAAAATAAGTCCGTTCCAGGTTTTACTTCTCTGGCATGCAGCTGGATACCATTGCAATGAGTCCCCACACTGGGAGCATCGTGGATCATTGTGTTTTGGACTATAATGTTGGATCAATGGACGCGATCGATATTTGTGTGTGTGTGTGTGAGGTTCGCGCAGACGAAAGTAGTTAGAAGCGATTTTTCAGACCCTGCTTCTCTTCGTACATGAGGACACATATACTATCGATAATCTAGCGTTTATTTGAAAACGATTCATGAATCAGCCGAAAAATGACAACGTGTTTTGTGTATTCCACTAAAGGGCTATTATCGCGGATTTCTCTGGAATTACTAGAAATCTCCAAAGCTATACTCTGTTAGGATGGGGTTTGGCAGAGCCCAATAGCAGAACACAGGAGGAGAGAGAATGGAGCGTTTTAAGGTGGTTTAATGTTATTCCCCAACCAGACAGGTTTACAGAGTATGCAGAAATGTGCAACAGGTACAAGAATGTATTATCGGTGAGAGCAGGAGCACTCCTTGTGCAGCACGGGGCAACAGACACAGGAATGTACAGTAGGTGAGAGCAGGTGCACTACTTGTGTAGCACGGGGCAACAGGTACAGGAGAGTGCCGTAGATGAGAGCAGGTGCACTCCTTGTGCAGCACGGGGCAATAGGTACGTGAAGGGGTAATAGGCGAGAGCAGGAGCACTCCTTGTGCAGCACGGGACGTCCACGTAGGAGGTGTACTGGAGCGGAGGTCCTGGGCATATAGAGAACAAGGGTTAGGACAAGGTATAACAACAAGGACAGGTTTGCAAGGCTAGGGTTCGTCGTCGTACCTAGGAAGCTAGTTTAACACTCCGACGAGGGTAGAGCTGTGGGCTGAAGTATCCTCTCGCTGATGAGGGAATCCGTCACAGCCGTGTTGATTGATGTACTGGCAGCGTGGGGATCCGGGGAACGGATGCTGCCCATATAAGGGTGTGAGAGGATGAGGGGTGAGGGAAGCTTCCGCCATGATGGTGAGGAAGGAGGAGGAGGGGTGAAGAAAGTTCTCGCCGTGATTATAACATACTCGCTATACTCGTACTCGTCATTGATAAGCGACGGGTGTATTAGACCCATAGCCATAATTTAAGATATAGTTTAAGCGTTCGCAAATATCCCCGTCCTCCCATTGACTAAAGCACTGGCACGGAAAGGGTCATCAGCAGAATGCGATGTTGGCCCGGAATGAGTTAAGTAACTTGTGTTCCGCTGGGAAAGCATCAGCATCACTGCATACACTTGGTTTAATCGGAAACGTATTATGAAATAAGACGGGTGAGTGCAAGTCACTCAACTCTCTTTTTTGCATGTGATTAATTTCCTTCTTCTTTCATGTAACATCAGAGGTCCAACTCTGTATCTTGTAGCCATGCCCTTATCTCTGGTCCCACGTCAAAGAGGCTGGCTTCCGAGGGTGGTCTGTATAGGGGGCAGATGGTTAGGATATGCTTGACAGTCTGCTCAGGGTCTCCACACTCGCATGCAGCGCTGTCTGCCAGGCCCCACTTCTTTAATGATGCTTTGAAGTGACCGACCCCAGTTCTTAAACGGTTCAGCAGAACCCATTGCTGGCGTGGAAGATCATCTCCTGTGGTGCCATCTCCTGGATCCCAGATGTAGTGGTGGATGCGGGTTGGCCCAGCGCTCTCCCACTCTCTCTTCCAGGCTGCCGCCAGCCATCCATTTCTGGATAGGTCCTCAGTGGTGGAATGGAGCATCTCTTGTGCTGCCTTGTTGTAGGGGTGGCGGGACTTGAGTCTGCTCAGAGGTGCTGCTGTTGTTGTGGTGTTGTGTAGTCATGCTTCACTGCTTTCCTTGCTAGGGCGAGAGTGGCAGCCTCTCGTCATAGGCCAGCTGGTTCCTGCAAGGACTGGCAGCAGGAAGACGGGTGTAGACTTCAGGCATCCAGTGATGATCCGGAGAGCGTTGTTAGTAACCGCATCAACCTTTTTCACGTGTGGGCTTCTGCTCCAGACTGGGGCACAGTACTCCGCTGCTGAGAAGACCAGGGCTTGGGTGGATATCCGAAGTGTCTTGGCAGTGGCTCCCCAGGTTGTACCAGCAAGGCGTCGGATCAGCGCAACCCTTGATGTTGTCTTTGCCCTGACATCTTCGAGGTGTTGTTTGAAGGACAGTGTCTGATCCAGACGCACACCAAGGTATTTAGGGGCTTGCTGGGACTCCAGACGCTTGTGGTCAGCATATATAGTATCTCCAGTTCCCTCTTGATATGACGGTAACTGTTATGGTTTGTAACCGACCTCAAACGCAACGGCACAGACAGGAAGTTCAGAGTTAGCCAAATGCTAGGGCGTATTTATTTACAGAGTCAAAAGAAGGATAAGTACAATAATCAAACAAATAGGGAGACTGCCTTCTGCTCTGCAGAATCCTCCTGGTGATAGTGGTGGGGAATTGGCATGTGACGTTGTAGCGGCTCTGCAGATACTCCCAGCAGATAGTGGTGGGGAATTGGCATGTGACGTTGTAGCGGCTCTGCAGATACTCCCAGCTTTCGCTCAAGGTGGAAAACGGAGAGAGAGATATCAGAAACAGTCCAACGAAACACAGAGGCAGTGTGATTCCCTCCTCCCTAGCTGGGTCCAGAACCAATTGACAGTGACGGTCTTCAGTGTTCCCCACAACACACAATTTAGAATAATCCAGAACCAATTGATAGTGACAGTCTTCAGTGTTTCTTCTATACACACAATCAGAATAATCCAGAACCAATTGATAGTGACAGTCTTCAGTGTTTCTACAATACACACAATCAGAATAATTCAGAACCAAACGATAGTGACAGTCTTCAGTGTTTCTTCAATACACACAATCAGAATAATCCAGAGGGGTTTGGTTCCACTCACCCAAGCGCAACGCGTAAAGCGGGCAAAACGAGGCGCAGCTCCAAACGGGGAACAAGGTTCTCAACAGCGGTTCTCCACAGAAAGGTCCTGGAGAGAAAGTAGACCAGGAACAGCAACGGGGAAAAAACAGGCAAATGCAGTTGTATTCCAGAACGACCCGACAACGATAGAAGGAAGGTCCCGGTATATAAAGCCCTCTGGGGCGCTAATCACAAACTATGACAGCTGCGTGATGAAAGTGGCAATTGTTCAAAAAGCGTGCGGCGGGGAATGCACCAATCAGCACCATACCTCAGGAGAGCGTGTGGCGGGGAACCAACCAAACCTCACAGTACCCCCCCCTCCACGGGAGCCACCCGGCGACCAGCCCGACCCGGCTCGCCCGGATGGGCACGATGGAAGTCGGTGATCAGGCCGGGGTCCACGATGAGCTGGTGGGAGACCCAGCTCCGTTCCTCCGGGCCGTACCCCTCCCAGTCCACCAGGTACTGGAACCCCCGACCCCGCCGTCGAACGCCCATCAACCGGTGGACCTGCCACTGGGGGTGACCGTCCACCATCATGGGAGGAGGTGGTTCCGGAGCAGGAGGCATCAGGGGACTGAGAGAGACAGGCTTAACTCGGGACACATGGAAAACGGGGTGAATGTGCATGGACGCAGGAAGCTTAAGACTCACCGCTGCCGGACTGAGTACCTTCAGAACCTCAAAAGGACCGACGAACCGGGGGTTAAGCTTCTTGGCCGAGGACCGAAGTGGAAGGTCCCTTGCGGAAAGCCACACCCTCTGCCCAGGGTGGTACGTCGGCGCAGGGACCCGGCGCCGGTCAGCCCCACGACTGCCGCGCTCCGATGACCGGAGCAGCGCAGTCCTGGTGATCTCCCAGACCCGACGGCACCGGTCGAGGTGGTCCTGTACGGAGGGAACTGCCACCTCCGACTCCTGTGCAGGGAAAAGAGGGGGTTGGTAGCCCAGGGATACCTCAAAGGGTGAGAGGCCGGTGGCGGAACTGACCATGGAGTTGATAGAGTACTCGACCCAGGGAAGGAAACGGCTCCAAGAAACGGGTTTCTCGGCAGCCACACACCGAAGAGCAGACTCCACACTCTGGTTCATCCTCTCCGTTTGTCCGTTAGTCTGGGGATGATAACCAGAGGAAAGACTGACTGTTGCCCCCAATCCCTTGCAAAAAGCCCGCCATACCTGGGAAGTGAACTGAGGCCCTCGGTCCGAAACGACGTCCTGGGGAAACCCATGGAGGCGAAACACGTGGCGTGTCAGGAGGTCCGCCGTCTCGGCCGCCGAGGGAAGCTTGGGAAGGGCCACGAGGTGAACCCCCTTGCTGAACCGATCCACCACGGTCAGTAGGCACGTGTTCCCCTGGGAAGAAGGAAGACCCGTGACGAAGTCCAACGCCACATGGGACCAAGGGCGGCTCGGAATGGGAAGCGGCTGCAATAGCCCGGAGGGTGCCTGGTGGGAGGCCTTGCTTGGATGGAGCAAGATCGGGGCGGAAGTGAACCTCCTCTTGAGGGAGCGGAACGCAGCACACGCCGCTGAGGACCAGTCGAACGGCAGGGCGGGAGAGGTCAGCCTGGTAAGCGGTTCCGCCACCTGACTGTAGTTCCGGATGAATCTTTGGTAGAAGTTGGCGAACCCGAGGAAGCTCTGTAACTCCTTCCGAGTGGTGGGTTCCGGCCACTCCTCTACGGCCCGGATCTTGCGAGAGTCAGCTCGGGTCAAGCCTCTCTCCACGATGAAGCCCAGGTAATCGACGGAGTCGGAGTGGAATCGGCACTTCTCTGCCTTGACGAAGAGCCGATTGTGGAGGAGGCGCTCCAGCACACGGCGGACATGCTGGATGTGTTCCTCGAGGGTCTTGGAGAAAATGAGGATGTCGTCTAGGTATACTACCACAAACTCCTCTAGCATGTCACGAAGGACGTCGTTCATGAGCGCCTGGAATACCGCCGGAGCGTTGGTGAGGCCGAACAGCATTACCAGGTACTCGTAGTGGCCCCTGGGAGTCTTGAAGGCGGTCTTCCACTCATCGCCCTCTCGGATACGGAGCAGATGGTAGGCACTCCATAGGTCCAGCTTGGTAAAGACGGTAGCCTGGGTGAGAGGCTCGAAGGTGGAGTTCATGAGAGGAAGAGGGTACTTGTTCTTAATGGTGATCTCGTTGAGCTGGCGATAGTCGATGCAGGGTCGAAGGTCTCCGTCCTTCTTCCCAACAAAGAAGAAACCGGCCGCCACAGGGGAGGAGGAAGGCCGAATGAGTCCTGCTTCCAAGGACTCAGAGATATATTGATCCATCGCTGCCTTCTCAGGGACGGTCAGACTGTAGACGCGGCTGCCGGGAAGGGGAGCCCCTGAGCGGAGATCGATGGCACAGTCGTAAGGCCGGTGAGGCGGAAGGGCCTGAGCCCTGGACTTACTGAAAACCTCCTCGAGGTCGTGGTACTCGGGGGGTATGGTCGAGAGGTCCGGAGGCGGCTCACAAACGGATCTCCGGGGCGAGGGACAGGACGCCGCCTGAAGACACTGGGCATGACAGGAGGAGCTCCACCCCCTGATGGTACCGGAGGACCAGGCGATGTGGGACAAGAGGGGATCTGGTGATAAAAAACTGGAGTCTCTCAACGTGGTTACCAGCAATGGTGAGCAGGACAGGACAGGTGCGTTGAGTGATGTCAGCCAGGCGGTGTTGGTCCAATGCGAACACCTCCAATGGCCTCACAAAATCCTCAAGTGGAATGTTGGCCCGGGTAGCAAACTCGAAGTCTAGGAAACTCTCGTCAGCACCCGAGTCGATGAGTGCCTCCACCGTGGCCCGTTGGTCCGCCCAGGCCAGGGTGACGCTCATCAGACGGCTAGGTGGTGCACGGCTCTGGGAACGAGAAAAACGGCTCACCAGGATCTCCCGGGGTCCCGGCGAGCCTGATCTTTTGGCCGGGTGGGGCAGTTGGCGATACGGTGTCCCTCCCGACCGCAGTAGAGGCAAAGGCCGGACCTGAACCTCGCCTCCCGTTCAGCTTGGCTAAGATGTGAACGTCCCAGCTGCATGGGTTCCTCCCCGGGCACCGAACGGGAGGGGAAGGAACCACCAGTTGTGTTGGGGGCAGGGCGGACCGCAGTACCGTCACGAGTACGGGGGGTCTGGGGAACCTCTGGAGGACCCGGTCGGGTTCTCTCACGTCTTCTCTCCTGGAGGCGTCCGTCGATGCGAATGGCGAGGCTGAATAGGTCTTCGACGGACTCAGGTTCCTCACGGGTCGCGAGCTGGTCCCTGACAGCGTCGTTGAGCCCCCTCATGAGACGAAGCGCTTGATCGTTCCAGCCGCTCTCTGTTGCCGCCAGTCTGAACTCCAGCACGTAGTCGGTGACCCCGCCACTGCCCTGCCGGAAGGTGCCCAACCGAGCTCCAGGGTCCTGGCCACGGGCTGGGTGGTGGAAAACCCTGCGGAGCTCAGCCACGAAGTCTGGGTAGGAAAAACAGAAATCAGCCCCCATTGCCCAGGAGGCAGTAACCCACTGGGCTGCCCGGCCTGAGAACAGGTTAGTCATATAAGCCACTCGGGCTCCCCTTGAAGTGAATCGGCTGGGTTGATGACGAAAACCCAACTCACATTGCATGATGAATGTGGCACAATCCTCGAAGTTACCATCGAACAACCGTGGTTCGGAGAGACGGGGCTCCCGAGGTGCGGGATCGGGAGGCGCGGGGCCTGCCACGGCTGTGGGTGATGCTCCGGCCGAGGCTCCTGAAGTAGGTGGGGTTAAAAGCAAGGTGTTAACGGCTTCACTCAGCGCTTGTAACTGGTGGAGAATATCAGTCTGCTGATTACCCTGGGCTGTCTGCAGGCTAGCCAGAGAGCCAAGGGACTCCTGAATAGGCAGGACCTGGTCTCGGAGCTCCTGTACAGCAGCCGCAGCCGCACCTAGCTGTAGGCTGTGGTCGTTGGTTAACTCAATCTGGACCGTCAACGCTGTTCTGACCCTGTCTGTGTCGGCTGAGGTTGTCATGGTCGGGTCGTAATGTTATGGTTTGTAACCGACCTCAAAGGCAACGGCACAGACAGGAAGTTCAGAGTTAGCCAAATGCTAGGGCGTATTTATTTACAGAGTCAAAAGAAGGATAAGTACAATAATCAAACAAATAGGGAGACTGCCTTCGGCAGAGTCATCTGCCGCTCTACAGAATCCTCCTGGTGATAGTGGTGGGGAATTGGCATGTGACGTTGTAGCGGCTCTGCAGATACTCCCAGCAGATAGTGGTGGGGAATTGGCATGTGATGTTGTAGCGGCTCTGCAGATACTCCCAGCTTTCGCTTAAGGTGGAAAACGGAGAGAGAGAGAGAGATATCAGAAACAGTCCAACGAAACACAGAGGCAGTGTGGTTCCCTCCTCCCTAGCTGGGTCCAGAACCAATTGACAGTGACGGTCTTCAGTGTTCCCCACAACACACAATTTAGAATAATCCAGAACCAATTGATAGTGACAGTCTTCAGTGTTTCTTCTATACACACAATCAGAATAATCCAGAACCAATTGATAGTGACAGTCTTCAGTGTTTCTTCAATACACACAATCAGAATAATCCAGAACCAAACGATAGTGACAGTCTTCAGTGTTTCTTCAATACACACAATCAGAATAATCCAGAGGGGTTTGGTTCCACTCACCCAAGCGCAAAGCGTAAAGCGGGCAAAATGAGGCGCAGCTCCAAACGGGGAACAAGGTTCTCAACAGCGGTTCTCCACAGAAAGGTCCTGGAGAGAAAGTAGACCAGGAACAGCAACGGGGAAAAAACAGGCAAATGCAGTTGTATTCCAGAACGACCCGACAACGATAGAAGGAAGGTCCCGGTATATAAAGCCCTCTGGGGCGCTAATCACAAACTATGACAGCTGCGTGATGAAAGTGGCAATCATTCAAAAAGCGTGCGGCGGGGAATGCACCAATCAGCACCATACCTCAGGAGAGCGTGTGGCGGGAGCGTGTGGCGGGGAACCAACCAAACCTCACAGTAACCCCTACTCATCTCACTAGACTGTGTTGTTGTTGTGTCTGTGTTCGCGCGTGACTTTCGAATTATTGTAAACAAAACATAGTACTGTGATATTCTGATAAATATCACATTCTGATATATTTTTTGTGTAAAATTAAAAAAAATTAAAATTAAAAAAAAAGCGTACGTTCAAACTATTAATTAAGATTCAAACGCCAACGTAACGAACGAAGGTCCGAACATTCAAACGTTTGGGCTCAGCCCTACCATCCACTGAAGCTTGCATGCAGGCTTGACTGATTCTTGGATTAGTGTGGCCATGACTTCATTGAGGCTGGAATGTAATTTTGCTAGTTCTGTAACCAGTTGAGTCATGGAGAGAGAATCAACGGATTTGCCACCATCAGTTTTGTCTGTGGTGTTCGCATTAGCAGCTGCCGCCATTATAGCTAGCTTCCCAGCTTGAGTAGCTGGAGTTTATATGTTCGTTTGTCTCTGCGGTTTAGAAATGCTAATTTAATTTTTTTATGAAACTACTGTATATTTGTATGTCTCTAAATGTTTTGATGAATAAAAAATGGAGGACCCTTATGTAAAAAAGACGAAAGTCTTTTTCTGGTCAGTCTTAGCACTGTTGTTGTATTGAGCTGTACTGTATTGTACCCATTCTGCAATCTGTTAATAAAGTTTTCAATCAATCAATCAGACAAATGTATAGAAAAGCTTTTATTATAACAATAAATTATATTATTGTTTATGAAAATGTTTTAGCCCTATGCTTGACTATTATTTTAGGCAAGGCAACAAATAAAATAATAATAAAATTAATAAATAAAATATTAAATAAATAAATAAATAGGCTACACGTCTCTCTTTTTGTGTTAAAAATTGTGCTCACCGATATGAACATAGGCCTCTTTACTTACTTAAAAAAGGAAACATCAAGAAATATGTTTATGGTATTCCACCATGCCATGTGTGTTTTATTTTATAATGCTCATGAGTCATGATTATTGCTGAAGTCTGAGTCATACAATACTCACTGGCTTTCATAACAGACTAACTTGTCTTGTTCAAGACTTGTTTATGAGTTTTAATAAGAGAGCACTGTATCTCTCTCAACCAAAGCAATGCATGGTAGACGGCAACAGAACAATTTTGATTGACAGTCGATTCTGCCAATTACGTCACACCGCTTGCACCCCACCTCTGCTGTTCTTACCACCAATCGGCAAGCGCTTATTCGTTTTTTCTTTTTACTTCCGGGAAGTCCGCCATTGATCTACAAGAGAGAACTAACAACAAACGTACCGGAGCTAATAACGTTAGCTCCCCGCCGCCCACGAGTAGGCTACCAGCGCTCCGCAGGAGTACCAAACGAGGCATGATGATTTTACTGCAACGAATGTTATAATAAAAGCTTTTCTATACATTTGTCTGATTGAAAATTTTATTAATACACTTTTTTAAATTTTAAATTTTTGTATACAGTCAACGTATTCTTAAATAATATAGCACTGCCCGAGGCTGGGTATACAGTCAACATATTCTTAAATAATAGCGCTGCCCGAGACTGGGCATATGATACAGTCAACATATTCTTAAATAATAGCGCTGCCCGAGGCTTAGTGGCAATGCACCTGTACAATTGTACACCTGGCAGTAACAGGGAAAATGCATAAAACACCCCTAGAACCTGATAAACAAGCTTAAAGCCAGGTAAATTTTTCAAGCACGACATGCAGATTTGCAGTTTTGCCTTATTTGAATCGAACTCTATAAGCTTAATAATAATAATAATAATTAATAATAATAATAATAATAATAATAATAATAATAATAATAATAATAATAATAATAATAATAATAATAATAATAATAATAATAATAATAATAATAATAATAATAATACATTGGATTTTAACACTATGGCGACCGGCGCCCCGCGGCGATTTAGGCCTCAGAGGACAGAGGATTGTAAACAATGAGAATGTACTTTCTAAGAGCTTTATATATCATTTATAGTATTGTTATCTGTCCATTCTCATTGTCACTTGAGTGCATAAACCGTGCCTTCATAATGGCATAATGACTGACATTCCGGTAGCCAATGTCAATAGTCTATCACGTTAGGTTATAAAACAATGTCCAATCCAGCTGTAATTTGGGGTAATATTATCCTACCGTCAGGCCATGTGATCGCCGGCAGCATTTCCTCACCAGTCATCGGATTCTGGTAGATCGATATGCACATTGGCTAATCATAAATCCCATTATTCCACGCTGAAAAATACGTTCGGCAAGCTGATAAAAGATGGAGGGGCTTCGTTTGGAATCAAGGCTCTATGATCCGCCCACAGGACTGTAAAAGCATTTTTTTTTTTTAATCCCATCAATGATACTGCAGTGGAGCGATGGTGCCCCTAAGCAAATCTGGCCGGTACTGCATGTTTCGAAAATCAAATATGTGGAAAGATCCTGCTAGTGGATCGGGTATCTAATAAGCGTTATAAATATGGAATAAAACAATAACAACTCGTTACGAGTATACTCGTGGCTCTGGACCACAACGCATAAATCAAATCAAATCAAATCAAATTTATTTATAAGGCCCGACAACACACGTTAATGTCCCCATGGGCCGTACAGGTCTTCTTTAAACAAGTCAAGAAGAAAACATAACAATAAGTCAAGAACAGAACAAGAACACCATAAGGTCCAAAACTCACTAAAACCTAACAACAATAGGGAATCGAAACACGTAGATACTCGTGAACGGACGCCATAGTGTTAAGAGAGAAGCGCCTTTCTCAGACTCAAGGACACTGTACAAGGAAAGGGTGGAAAAATTACATTTTTGAACAAATTAAAGATAAAAAATACAAAATATATGAATATATGTGTATAGTAACAACAGAAAAAAAACAAATAAGATAAAAGAGATAAAAAAAAGGAAGCAAGGTGCTGTCCAATTGGATGAAGTGGTTGAAATTAACAAACAAAACAAACAAACAACAAAACAAAACAACGGGATCTGTGGCTTAAAAGAAAAGAGTCAGGGGTGGGCTACTTGGGAGCGGGGCCGTGTTGCGTGAAGGCAAGTGTGAACAGGTGGGTTTTTAGCTTGGTTTTGAAGAGGTTGATGGTGTCAGAGCCTCGGATGGAGGGGGAGAGGGAGTTCCAAAGTCTGGGGGCAGCTACAGTGAAAGCTCGGCCTCCCAGTGTGGAACGCCTGGTGCGGGGGATGGTGAGGAGGTCGGAGTTGGAGGAGCGGAGGCCTCGTGCTGGAGTGTAGGGGTGGAGTAGGTTGGTCAGGTAGGAAGGGGCCAACATGTGCAGGGATTTGTAGGTGAGGAGGAGGATCTTGTATGGCATTCGGTAGTTGATGGGGAGCCAGTGGAGTTTTTGCAGGGTGGGGGTGATGTGCTGCCAGGGTTTAGTACACACGTCACAAACTGCACGAGTACATTGTGAGCAGACCCTTGCATGATGCAACACACCGAGTGAGAGAGAGAGAGACAGAGAGAGACCGAGAGAGCACGAGAGAGAGAGCGCGCGCGAGAGCGAGAGATAGAGAGCAAGAGAGAGAGCGCGAGAGAGAGAAAGAGAGAGAGAAAGAGAGAGAGAGAGAGAGAGATCCACGGCGGGAACAGAATAGATTGCATTAAAAACTCACCCTAACGCAGAATCAGGTCCAAGAGGAAGGAGACGACCGTGGAGATGACAAAGTTCACCAGTCCCATGATATTGTCCCCCCCGTTGGGATGAACTTGGGAGTCTGTTCCTAGTTTATCTGCCACACGTTAGCACTCGATAACGCTAGTTAGCTGTCCCTGCCTTTAGCTAAGCTACTAGCCGACATGGCTAGCCCGACTGAACCACACATTAGCACTCGATAACGTTACGTAGCTAAAGCCAACTAGCTAGCTAGGTTAGCTAACGCTAGTTAGCTGTCCCTGCCTTTAGCTAAGCTACTAGCCGACATGGCTAGCCTGACTGAACGTTCTAACACGCAACAACTTTCATCTTCAGTCCATCTGCCAAACGTCCTCTTCGTCTTGGCATAACCTAATCACTATACTTGGTATTGATAAGCTTACGGCACGCAGCGTTATTTCTGCTCCGATGCTGCACATTTAGTTTTTAAAGTAGGATGCTCTTGGCCAAGACATCCACTCGCTCCCGTGGATAGCGCCGAATAGACCCCGTACCTGTACCCCCTCCCCTCGTGGATAATACCGGTCTTCTTCACATCTCTCTACCGACTACCAGACCGATGCCAACCAGCTCCCCCTAGTGTTAGTCCTCCCACGATGCTTTGCAAAAAAGTAAACGGGTCATTGAATGAAACCAATAGTATATCTGCAGAGCCGCAGAGCCCGGAACACTATTATACAAACGTGTCTAATGTGAAATATATAAGCATGTAAGCACAACTAGATTTTAGGTCTGTGATGTAAAGTGATTGTTAACATTCTATTTATTTATATATTTTTTCTCTTCTCGCGAGGCCCCCCTTCTCGCAAGGCCCTGTGCGACCGCACTGCTCGCACGCCCCTAGCGGCAGCCCTGGTCCTCATAACCCTCCTAGTTACACATACTGTACACACAGTCCTCATATCCCTCCTAGTTACACACAGTCCTCATATCCCTCATAGTTACACAGTCCTCATATCCCTCCTAGTTACACACAGTCCTCATATCCCTCCTAGTTACACATACACACAGTCCTCATATCCCTCCTTGTTACACACAGTCCTCATATCCCTCCTAGTTACACAGCACTGTATTTCTCTCAACCAAAGCTCTACTAGTAGTCAACTTCACCAGCTGATATAGATGATGTCTGCTCTACAGTAACTAACTCAAGAATCAAGAGGTTTATTTGTCACATACATACCAGGGCATACAGTGAAATGCGGGACACATACACACAGTTGCGAGAGTGAGAGTCAGAGCAGCACATCACCAGTTATCAAGTGTATACTTCATAGACAGTCACGTTAGCTACCGGTTGTGCGGCTAGCTAACGTTAGCTCTCGATGAGAGACTTATTTTGCACTTACCTATAAACGCATGACACAGCCCCTCCACGAAATTCACTTGAGAACAGCTGTGTAACAAAGTCCAATAGGCCCTCATTCATTAGATCCAAAGCATCAATTGCCTTTCCTCGACTCTAACGCTAGTTCAGCAGCTAATGGCTAATGGCTAAACAGCTGATTTTGTAAACAAAGCAGAACGAGCCCGCCTGCATTCATTCACATGTAAATCGAACTCCTCCCCCGCGAGGAGGGCTGAGCCGTGAGACAAAGTCTCTAAACAGGATGACTTTACACAAAGTAATCTTACCTTTATAGATACTAAAACTATTCGCTTTTATAATAAACATGTTCTTAAAAACTAAAATTCATTCAATCGAAAAAAATTAAAAAAAAGAGGAAAAAAAGAAAAGAAAGTTTGCCGACGGCAGAGTTCTGGTCGATATAGCTGTGTGTCTCTGATTGGATCTTAAGTTTGTCAACACAATGTTTGTCACTACCCGCCTTTTTTAAACTCAAATACCCTATTTTGATTGGCTAATTATATTATTAAGCCAAGCCCGTGCACTCTTTTTGCAGTGAGTGATTGACAGCTGGCCATCAAATGTGTTATGGGATCAGGCCAGGTCAGAGAGCTCAGAGCTTGGACATTTTTGAAGAAAAGAAAATTCACTGGCATTGTATTTTTCACAGAGGAAAACATTTCTAATAAAAATAAATATAATAATAATAATAATAATAATAATAATAATAATTTTTTTTAAATATATATGAAGCACTGCCTCACTAGTTGTCATGCAATAACCTCCACTGCTGTACATTGACCGAGTGGAATCCCGTTCACATTACTGGATTTGTTTATTGATGGAGCTTTGAAAGCTACATGCACAGTCTATTGCTCCGATGATGTTGGGTAACCTGGCGTAAAATCCTCTCTTGGCCTCCTGTTATTGATATATGGATATTTGTACTTAGTTGGGGGGGTTAGGGAAATTACGACATCGACATCTAACACTGCGTTTTGCTCCACGATCCAATTTGGCTGTCAAATTGCGGTACAAATCAAGGAGAATGTGTCTCGGGTAGCGGACTATACTTAATATTATTATGTTGTCTCTCTGCAAATAGACTGCCCTATATCTTTGAAAACATCTGAGCGCACACCGCGAGAAGTATTCCTATAATAACGCTATGAACCAGGCTGAATTCATTCGGAAATACCTATTCCAAATGCTATTTAGGGTTTGACAATAATTACACTAATGTCGCTATTTTACAATGAACTATAGTGAATTACGGGTCATACAGAACACGTCATTGTTGAAACTAATACATGAAACTAATGAAAGCATAATGCTGGCCCGTCCGTCTGCAGTCTTCATATTCTACCGCTGGGCGCCAGGTACGCATGGTCAGAGCTGTGCGTATATATACGCACAAAGTCAAGCACACGTTCAAAATGATAAGTCCCACACTTTGCTTAGCAATTATCGTACGCACGGGTTACGCACATATCTGTGCGTACGCACCATTGATAAATGAGGGCACTGGTGCTCTGAGGTAAATACAAGACCCGTCCAATATTAGAGGATTTAAATTGTAAAACAATTTATTAAACACAAGTACATCTTATTGAACATTATTTTGATATTTCATTACCAATTATCATAGCAAAACAGCTTTTTCAAACAGTCTGTAATGCATTTTGGAAACGGGAGATGGGCTCATGGTAATGGGCCACCTGGCCTGAGAAACATAAGGAGGAAAGAAAAAGTAAGGACTTACTTCTGGTCATTATTTGGGTAGAACACACATATTTTGAATGCCTTCGGCAGACTTCAAATTAGCCATTTTAATCTAGATTAATCTAGATTAACTCCAGGATTGCAGATAGATTCATCTAGATTATTTTTTTTATCTATGCCCACCTCTAGTAAATATTGATTGGAACGTGCAATGTTACTCACTGTGCCTTGTATATATTATATGTATCTATTTTTACCTTATTTTCTAGCACTCGTATTTAAAATATGTTTAAGTTAAGTATTGTGTGATCTTGTGTGAAGGGCGGACTAGCAAAGTAAGATTTTCATTGTATGGCAAACTGTCTGTTTAACTGTCCACATGAGAATAAACAATCTTGAATCTTGAATCCATAATAATAATAATAATAATAATGCAGGACCTCTTTTAGAGAGGTCTTTATTCGGCATGCAACGACACAACGACATGCAATGGGCGGCACACACACACAGGAATACACACACATGCAATTGTCTTTCTCAGGGTCGCCGATGCGATTGAGGTCTGCTCCCCATCAACATGTAACACCATCCTCTACACCACCTACACCAACATGCACCACCATCCTCTCTACACCACCAACATGCAACACCATCCTCTCTACACCACCTACACCAACATGCAATACTATCCTCTCTACATCAAAATGTAACACCATCCTCAGTCTACAGTCCAACATGCACCACCATCCTCTCTACACCACCAACATGCAACACCATCCTCTCTACACCACCTACACCAACATGCAATACTATCCTCTCTACCAGTGTTGGGCAAGTTACTTTAAAAAAGTAACTAGTTACAGTTACTAGTTACTTCTTCCAAAAAGTTACAAAATTACTTACTCAGTTACAAATTATAAAAGTAACTAGTTACTTCAGAAAGTAACTATTGCGTTACTTTCAAGTATTTTTTTTTTTACATAAACAACATACACAAATCTAAACTATTTTAATGTTGCTGTGGGACAAAGTGAGACTAGCCTCCAATCAAATGCCATGTATGTAGATATTATAATTACTATGTTTATATAGTTGATCATACAAATACAAACACAATAGATGTTTTGGAACTTTTGATATAGTATTGCCCCTCAACAGGCCACAACTGGGCAACATTAAATTATGCTTGTTAAGCACTATACCAAAAATAAATAACAAATATATACTGATTCATTGAACATTTTAATTAACAGATTGCAGAATGGGTACAGTACAGTACAGCTCAATACACACAATTGTTAAGGGGATGCAGATCAGAGAAAGACTTTCATCTTGTTTACATCAGGGTCCCCCATTTTTTATTCATGACATTTATGACATACACAACATACAGATATAAGAATCTAATCTAATCATCTAAACAAATCTAATCATGACATTTAAGACATGTATGACATACAGATATATATATATATCTCTGAGCACCTAAAGACTGTGCTATTAAACCAGGAAGTGCAGCACTATGTCAGCAGAGTAGAGCCTCCACTACTGCAGTGCCCTGCGCTGCAACACAACAACACAAGAGTGAACAAAAAACGCTCATTTTTGACTGCTCGCTTGTGTTGTTCGTTGGATTCGTTTTGGATTATTTGGGCTCGTTGACTGCTCGCTTGTGTTGTTCGTTGGATTCGTTTTGGATTATTTGGGCTCGCCAAACAAACTATCAAAACGTACACGGACCCGCGGTCTCACGTTGACTTGTGTTGTCGCTGTGTGTCAGACTCTAGTGGCTTTCAAACACCCGCCCACCTCTACCTCTGATTGGCTTACCATGACATTTTACTCAACCTCAGCCAATCAAGCGCTGCCCACTAACCAAGGAAGAACAGTATGCCTCTCGGCGCAGAGATCTGTCTGATGAAAAAAACAGCTTCAATCATAGTAACGCGCATTTTTTAGCAGTAAAGGTAACAGCGTTATTAAGATTGGAAGAGTAATCCATTCGATTACTCATTACTGAAAAAACTAACGCAGTTAGTAACGCTGTTATTTATAACGCCGTTATTCCCATCACTGCTCTCTACATCAAAATGTAACACCATCCTCTACACCAGCGGTTCTCAACAGGGGTTCCGCGGCACACAGGGGTTCCGCGGAGAGCTGTCAGGGGTTCCGCGAGATGCCTGGCAATGTTCTTTAAAAATATAGAATGACAACAGTCTTATTTTGAAAATCCTATAGCGGGTCTCATTTATGCCCACGCGCAGCTCCAGGTCATTATGATACTCTTATTTTGAAAATCCGTGGTGTCCTGACTCATATCCGCTCCAGCACACAGCCAATAAGGATGCATCTCCACACAGCAGGCTGAGCAGTGAGCAGTAGCGTCTCTCAGCTCAGCAGTAGTAGCGTCTGGATCTGGAACGCGGACATTGAAACACAGCAGCTGCAAGGGTAGTGTTTTTGCGACCCAAAACAAATCCCTGCTGTTTTATTCCGCAACGGGTCAAATGCATATAACATGCTTTGCAATCCTTGCCATTCCTTTATGACCACGTTGTGTTTAAGACCGGAATTAATGTCCCGTTACCATAAGCTAACAACAAGCTAAAAGCCCTGTTCAGAGCGACAGAGAACAGCAGGGTGGGGACTTAGTTGGAAGGATGACTGGGGGGGGGGGGGGGGGGGGGGCATTCTCCCTCTATGTGTGTGCGTTTGAAAAGATGATGAAGTCAGACTACTATATTATATTGATAGTAAATGTACTGAGAGTGGACAGACAGATTATGTTGATATTTAAACATAAAAAATACAATACATAATAAATGTATCCATGATCATCATGCAACATAAAACAATTGCAGGAACGGTTTGGGAGAGGAAGGTGTTTTAGGTTGCGTGTTCCAAAAAATTTACTTAAAGTTTAAAGCTCAATATATCAAAACGTGGCACTTTATAGTGAACAGGCACTTTATAGTGAATCCAAATTCTTTTTGGATTACAGAAAATTATCCCTAAAGTGCTATCTGTTGCAGCTGCACTGTTTTCCATGAAAATACCATATTTGGATAAGTTTGACCATTTCTAAAAATCTGAAAATCATTATTTAATAAAACACAGAAAAGTATCACCAAGTTACTCTGGATAAAAAAAAACTTTACAGACAACATTGAGACAAAGCTTCCTGACACATCTCCATCCAAACTCTTGGAAGAACTCATTGAAATCTCATCTGATACCACCTGGAGAGCTAGTTTCAGAGTGTGGTGCTGAGTACCAAGTATCTCATGATGCTGCAGTTAAGGTGTTGATACCATTCAGCCCCACATATCTGTGTGAAGCTGGCTTTTCATCCATGACAGCTCTGAAAACAAAATATAGGGCCAAGTTGAGCCTTGATGATGACATGCGTGTTGCCTTGTCAAAGATCTCCCCACGTATTGACCGTATTATTAGCCAGCAGCAGCGGACCTCGCATTGAGCTAGAAATGTCCACTGAGTGAACAAGTGCTTATTTTCTGTATTTATTTATATTTTTTGAGAAATGGTAACTTGGTGATCCTTTTCTGTATTTAAAAAAAATACATGATTTTCTGTTTTTGAGAAATTGTCAAACTTATCCAAATATGCTATTTTTATGGAGAACAGTGCAGCTGCAACAGATAGCACTTTAGTGATCCTTTTCTGTATTTAAAAAAAAAACTTTTGTCATCAGATTCAGACAACTTTATTGATCCCACGTGGGGCAATTCATATTTGCAGATTCACCAACAAGCAACAAAGACAAACAAACAACAAAACATCTCAACGACAGCACGGCAAATAAAGAGTCATTGTATCATCATTGTAGCAAAAAAGACAGGACCGGGAAAGTCTTTATCGTATGTAGGGGTGCCCTGGAATATTTTATTGAACACAGGGGTGCCTTGGCAGCAGAAAGGTTGAGAACCCCTGCTCTACACCAGAGGTCTCAAACTCAATTTACCTGGGGGCCGCTGGAGGTAGAGTCTTGGTGAGGCTGGGCCGCATCAAATATTCCACAAAAAAAGAGTTTCAAGTATTCCAAAAAAAAGTACAACTGATCCAATCTTCTCACAAGCTAAAACCTCACAAACACCAGCAACTGAGCATTCTCAGTGGTGTCAGTGGACTCAGCTATGGAAATGCACTGTGCATATTTTTTTTATTCTATCACAAAGCTGTTTAATCAAATCATCAGCCAGTATTTCAGTTATTCTGGTTGCTGTGCTATCTGAGGATTTGCTTTTGTTTGCCTTCAAACATGGTCTCCATCACTTCAGTCATACATTATTTTATTATGTATGCATCAGAGAATGGCTTCTTGTGTTTAGCCAACACCCATGCCACTGAGTGAGGACTTGGTTGCTTTTTCTCGTTGTGACATAGCTTTAACAATAATTCTGCTTGCAGCTTAATATGATGATTTCATTCCATTTATTTTTGTGGTTCTTAGCACTGAATTTTGAGGAAAGGCTGCATCAAAATAACTGTGTTTTGTTTCGTAGTGGCGTTTCAAATTGCCACTAGAAACTACCATTTCTTGGCATATTAGGCACATTGGTTTGGTGCTGGGAGGATACACGCATATTTTTCAGTCCATTCAGCATGAGCATGCCATATTTTTCTACTAACTGCCTGCTGGCAAAACTAGGCTACTAGCTACATTTATCTCACGGCGATACTGTAAAACTGGGAACGAGGTTACTAGCTACAGTACCTGCAGATTAGACTACATTTACATTTACATTTACATTTAGTCATTTAGCTGACGCTTTTATCCAAAGCGACTTACAAGTTCTGTGCGACAAGACAGCAAGAAGGGTATAACTCTATCAGCTGAGTAACAATGTTCATCAAAGTGTTGCGTGTTACAGTGTAGGTTAGTTTACCAGTAGATGCGCTGTCAACTCTCGCTCTGACTCGGACCCGCTGAAAGAGATGAAGTGTCCTCTCTTCATTTATCTAAGTTCAGTGACCGTATAGTCTTTACCCTTCTCTCTGCATTGTTTGCATTTCAGGTGTTCGGTTCTATTAAAGAAACGCAGACGAGGTGGTCTGAATCAAACAACTGGGGTGTTTTTTTCCATTCTTAATAAAACATATCTATGAATCAAACAAGTACAGGGTCTTCATGGTATATCTAATCATCTCTTTGGTGGTGGTTCAGTTGATCCCGTTCTGATCGGCGGATGCCGGTCAGACTCGTTTCTCCGGTGGTGGTGCTGTTGGTGTCGGGTTGTCCAGACAACACGAGGCACTCTTGGTGGTGGCTGGTTGCCAAGGCAACCTTGGTTTCGGATCCTCGGCGGTTTGGGAGCGCTTGATTTCGTCTAGGCTCGGTGGAGTCTGGCTCCCCTGCTGCGAGGCGATCGTCTATCATCGTCTGTGTCCATAGCTCTGTGCGTGTCCGGCTCGGTTCTCGAGTCTCCGGTTCTCCAGTCTCCTTCTGTCTCCGGGTGTGTGTGTCCTTGTCCATCTCCATCCGCCCTGCTTAAAAAGGAAAACTTTCCCCCAGAGCCCCCGGAGACGTACGTCCCCCAGGGCTCGGGCTTCTCCTATTGGCTAAAGGATCTCCCCGCTGAGTGACACGTCAGCCTGGTCTGGTGACACAACGTTACACAGTAGAATCCGACTGGCTGTTAGCCGTTTCTATTCCACCACCTCACCTGGGAATCCTTACAGCTCCTCTCTCCGTGCACAGAGAACAGCATACGTCAACCAACAGAAAACAGAATACTTGGTCTCTGACCAACCGACAAGGAGTCCTGTGTCATGGTTTCTTTTATCCCTATTTTTTAAGAGTTATGCCTACATGTAACTTATGAAATTGCCTTATTAAATGTTTCCATCCTACTGATGGTTTGTCTATTCTCTTAGTAATAACCTTTTCTTTAATCCTTATTTTAGCTTAAACCTTAATTTACTACCTATGTTTTATTATTTGGTTAACTTGTTGTCAACTTTTCATGCTTGATTTAACCTATTTTGCTTTTCTAGTGTCCAATGTTAATCATGTTTGATACCTAACTGAATGTTTCTGAAACTTCCTTGCTTCTAAACGAACCTTTAGTATATCTATGTGATAATTGTATTGTTTAATTTTCTATACTCTGAAGCCTACTCTCTGACCAGCTGCCGTAGCCGGGATTTACCCTCCAGTCCTTAAGGGCCCAACGGCTGGTCAGCTATTGTCTACAAGACCTCTGCGCTTTGACCCTTTTAACCTCCACAATCTCTGAGCCTTCAAATACTAGGTTTCATCATCCTACAGAATGTATCCCCCCCGAGCTGATCCTGTTGATGCCTGTTTTAAAGATAATACCTGACTCTCTAGTCTCCTACCAAATGGGTTCGACCGTGGGGGAGGATTATTCTCCTTTAGGCCTGGTGCCAGCGGACACCATTTCTCCCGGAGCCCCTGTGGCCCCTCTGCCAAATGCCTTACAGTTTACCACCAGTATTTCCGTCTAGTATCATTTTGTACAGTTTTCATTGATATTTGACATGTTTCATCTAGATAATATACGACAGAGACAACACTCATTCCGTGAAAACCCGCCCTACTCTGCTCTGATTTGCAGACTGTGGGTGGGGGGGGAGAAACGCTGACGGGACGCTGAATGTGATTGGACCAGAGTAGACAGACACAGACAGTGTGGAGCAGTGCAGCCGGACAGGCAGAGCACTGCTTGCAGAGGAGACAGCGGAGAATTTTGAGAATGCCTGCCATACGCACTGGATATATTTTCCTTCCACTTGGTATCACTCCGAAATCACGTTTTCAACCAAGTCACTAACGTAACGTTGCTGTCATGAGCCTGCGCTATGGTAGCCTACAAGTGATAAAATAAATAAAACATCCAACTCACACAATGACTCGGCAACAAGTTGCGCACAAGCCGCACTAACACTAAACTTTGATGTCAAGTAGGGGGCCGCAAAATATCATCCAGCGGGCCGCAATTGGCCAGCGGGCCGCGAGTTTGAGACCCCTGCTCTACACCAACATGCAACACCATCCTCTCTACACCACCTACACCAACATGCACCACCATCCTCTCTACACCAACATGAACCATCATCCTCTACACCAGGGGTTCCCAAAGTTTTCAGGCCGCGACCCCCGAAATAACGTTGTCAGAGAGTCGCGACCCCCACTATTATAGGAGGTAAAAAAAACATTTAAAAAATAAAAAAATTTAAAAAAAAATTCATTTTTCTTTTTATTTATTTATTTTATAAATGGAAATGTATGGTTGAAACATGCAAACGTTCAAACGCACACACACTAATAAGCATTGGAGGCTTTTAACCAGGGCTGGACTGGGGAAATCATTCAGGCCAGGAAATATAGTGCGAAATATAGCCCCAGTCAGGCCAAAGACTTCATTTCCTGCATTCTGGTGCAGGAATTTTTTTATTTGTACCCTTTAAATGCCAGTGTTTGTGATGGCATCACAAATTATTGTTAAAAACAGGCTAGCATATATGATTAGCAACAATGGATTTTAATTTTTTTTGTAATGTCAGATTGAAAATAATACAATATTTTATTCAACTTCAGCCCTGATCATAACACCACATATTAATTGTATAATTCTAATTTCTAACCCTTTAAATGCCAGTGTGTGTGATGGCATATATTTGCAATATATCAAATGCAAAGTAGATTTTTCTCGGGGGGATTATTACAGGCTAGCATGTGTCAATGATTAGCAACAACACTGATTTTGATGGATTTTTAGTTTTTTGTAAGGGTCCCGCCTCCACCAATCACATGCGGCTCCCTTTGTGTGTGTGTGTGAGCAAGAGAGAGAGAGAGATAGTTCTCCAACTTATGTGAGTTGCAGTGATCTCCTGGTTGTTCCCCACCTAGGTTATCTAACTATTGTGCCGCTGCAACTAGAAACACTGGCTTGGCCTGCTTCTAAGTTCAGTGGCCTGACTACATAAAAAAAAACATTCTCTCTACACCACCTACACCAACATGCAATACCATCCTCTCTACACTCGGATGAGTTCCGCTCTACACACCTGCCCATCTCTAGGGCATGCCGCTTTGTTTGTGCTCTACTGAGCACTAGGGGTGGGAATCACCAGTTTCATCATGATACGATACGATATACGATTCTTTGGACAACGATATTTGCCGATATCACAAAGTCTGCCACGATACGATACGATTCGATTCAGGTGCCTGCGATCGATATGAGACGATATTATGTGCCCATTTAACACAATCAGTCACATTTAGATCAACAAAAATGGCTACGGAAATTGACGTTTTTATTTTTGAGCTCTTCCAGACATTTAAATGAAAAACAATCTATTGTTTTTAATAGAAATAGACCTCCTGTTCACTGTAAAGTGCCACGTTTTTATATATTGAGCTTTAAACTTTAAGTAAAATGTTTTGGAACTCACAACACGCAAGCTAAAACCCTTCCTCTCCCAAACCGTTCCTACAATTGTTTTATGTTGCATGATGATCATGTTTAAATATCAACATTATCTGTCCATCCTCAGTAAATAATATCAATATAATAATACTCCTGACTTTATCTGGTATTTTCACACACACGCACGCACGCACGTACACACACACACACACACACACACACACACACACACACACACACACACACACACACACACACACACACACACACACACAGGCAGAATTCCCCCGCCCCTCCTCCTCCTTCCCCTCTCCTCTCTCCGTTTCTCTCTCTCTTAGCTTAGTTAGCTTAAGCAGCTAATGTAACGCGACGTAGGCATAAAAGAATGGCGACGATGCAAAGCATGTTAGATGCATTTGACCCGTTGGGGGGAAAAAACTGTACAGACTTATATCGGGTCTCAAAATAGAAGCTCCCTAGCGCTGCTCTGCTGTACAGAGCTAAACAGAGTTTCACAACACTGGGCACAAGGTGATGACATCGCCGTCGCCGGATTTTCAAAATAAGAGTATCGCAATATGAATCTATCTTTTTACGTTGCATCGATCCTATTTGATTATTGATAATAGATCGATATATCGATCTGGATCGATGTATCGTCCCACCCCTACTGAGCACACCTTTCTAGTTTCATAATGATATAATGAAGATACAGCTCTCTCTGCACTAGCTTAAAGGGGTTAAAGCGGTTTGTACATTTATTTTACTCTTGGGTGTGAAGTAACCAGGAAGTAAGGGAAGGAAATTATTAATAAAAAATTTGGTGTGTGTGCTACACCCACAGGATACAGCATGTCCAATACAAAGGAAGACAGAGGTGCTGGAAAATCAATAATTAAATAGATTTAGAGTTGTTTCTTTGCATAAAAAACAAACATGTTCCACAGATCTTGATTAATTGAAAATGGAGGACCCGTATGTAAACAAGACGAAAGTCTTTTTTCGGTCTTCATCCTCTTAGTAGTTGTCTGTATTGAGCTGTACTGTATTTAAAGTTTTCAATCAATCAAGATTCAAGGAAGTCATATAATTTTTTTTTTAAAGATACACATAAAGAAAACGGGCCCGCAAAGAGAGCACCGCTGTGAAGGAAGGGTAGAATAGAATAGAATCTTATTGTCATTGTTGGTACAACGAAATTGAGTTTAGAGCATCACCACTGGCATACAAACATACTGAATATAGCTTAACCCTTGTGTACCCCTGGTCCCTTTTTCTACTTTTTTGAAATATTTTGAGTGTGTGTGTGAGCACAGCGGTGTCTGTGTTTATTATTATTTCATGAAATTGGGTAAATATCTTAATTTTACATATATGTTCATTGTGTGAAAAGCTTATAATATGAAACACTCTAAAACAATAGTTATAGTGTTTAGTGCCTTCTTTACCCCTGGTCCCTTTTTATACTCCCATCCACTTCCATGTTAATAAAACCGCTATAAAACCGCCATAAAACCGCAAGTCTAATTTTTATTTTTTTTTATATCTCTAATCTCTAATTTTCACATCATATATCGATAAATAAACAGAATAATTACACCAGGCATTCAAAATACATACAATACATACCTTTTAGTAATAGATTAGTACTAACCGGTGCTTACTAACGCTTACTAACGGCTATTTCTGACCGCTATTTCTGACCGAAATAGTCAACCTTTCTTTTTTATAATGGCAGATTCTTATTCACAGGAATTTTGTCCCGTTTTGATATGCTGTAAAGTAGTGGAAAAAAATAATAGATATATGGTGAATATGGCGGTTTATCAGTTTTTTTTCAATAAAAACTGACGTGGTATCAAACAAACACTAATTTAAGTGGTTAAAATTCGAAAATATGTGTAATTTTTTACAGATATCTTGAGAATAGGCTATGAATGTTAAACATGGGTAAAAAAATGTTTTAAAAATAGTAAACAGTTAAAATTATATGGCTTTAAACATGATGTATCATTTCATCGCTTAAGCCCAGTGAGCTCCACCATTGCTAGGCATGCAAAATATCAATAATATCAATGTCCCAAGTGCATAGTGCTAGTGCAATAAATAGTACAGTGACAGTCCAGTTGAGCTAATGGATGGAGGGGGGCGTTGGCTTGTGTGGGATATTTGTGGATATCCTGATGAAGAATGTCTCAGTCATGTTGAGGTTTGGATAATAACAAAGGTTTATTAACCAAACAGATAGAATACATAGAGATAATGGCTGAGGGCTTCCCCCCAGGTGATCAGCTGAATTTACCCAGGTAAGAAGACCTGGATAGATCTCGGGAGGAGACCTATATAGTTAACAAGGGGGGGATGTGGTCCCATTTGATAGGTCAGATGGGGGGGGGGGGTACAGGTAATGGGGACACAGGGGAGGGGAGTGTCTTATTCCACAGAGAGGGGGGGGGCACAGGTAAGGGGATATAGGGGAGGGGACTATATTTACATGAGAACATTAGATATTATACCACAATACTCACTTTTCTTTCTTATAATGTGGGTGAGATTAATGTATAATATACCAGGATTGTTTGGAACAGGTAAAAGTGAAAATAGAAAACAATTAAAATAATGAAAATTTTGGCCAATGTGATCTGGTTGTTGGCATAACAGTTTAAAATAGAATTATTTACATACATGATTCATGACATGATCGACTGGACTGCGGTCTGTGTTATTTTGATATCAGAGATGTGGGAATAGATATCACCCTTTTCTTTTATTAATCGCTCAAAATACCTATATCAATGAGTGGTCCTCATCTCTGATATCAAACAACAATTAACATAATCATTAGAAGCTATCGCTGTGCAAATATCTTGGCATACCTTCAGTCGTTCATGTCGTGACTCAGGGGAGCTAATGTGATGGTTGTGCGTACAGGCATCGTAATAAACCAATTAAATACATGCACTGTCTCTGTGTGGTCAGAGTGCACAGGGTGAAAAAACAAAATTGTGTGCATAATTATTAGGAATAGGATTTACACATAAGGATTAACTTAGTGGCTAATGTGTACAAAAACATTTAAAACCGTTAATCTAGTGGTTTGTATAAAAACTGATATAAAAGGTGATTATGATAATCGTTATGCATTGTTCTAGTATTTTGCTGTGGTGTATACTATCAATGGTCAAAACAAACTTGGTGACTTGGAATAAACCAACTGGTTCTGTCTTGTTAACAATATAATTTTCAATGTGACTCTGTGATCATTCCTTATTGTTATTATAAATTGGTTATTGCAATCTTATTGGTTGTATTTCATCATATTCTTAGTTCATAATTTTCTTGATACATATGAACTTTGTGAAACAGCTCTTGTTTGTGAATCTGACAGTTGCTGCGTCGCTGTTGACCATCTGTTCTCTGCCAGGGATGTGTCCTTCTGTGGTGACCTGCTGTGTGTTGAACGTATCGTACATTCAGTTGATGTTTCTGTGAGCCTGTCGTGTGGCAGTAAGACAGTAAAAAGTAAATAAATACATAACAATTTGGACAATGTGTGTTCAGAAGTCTCTTGGTCCACAGGTCTCATTTGTTATGTGTCTCTTCTTGACGATGCAGTCGGGAATATTCACTGGTCGCCGTCCATTCCCTGTCAAGGGTCACTTGTAGCAGTCAACTATAGTGGTCTTGCAGACTCTTTTCCTAGAGCTTGCGCTGCTCTCCTTCACCACCACACATCCGCCACTGTGCTCACGCTTGGCCTTTATCAGGCCTTGAGGCATGGCGGTAGGGTGGTCTTGAACGTGCTGTGTGGTGGTTGGTCCCCCGCTCCCCGTCATCGCGGTACCAGAGGGGCGAGGGTTTGCTGGTGTAGTGGCTAGTCAGTAGGACGCTCTCTCTCACACGGATGACAATCTTGTCATGGGAATCCACCTTGATGGTCGGGGACTTCAGTTCCCGTTTGCAGATGGTCTGCCGCGGGTCGCTGGGGTGAGGCTGCATGTCGTCCTTTCTGTCTCTGCTCCCCTTCCTTTGGGGACGTCTGTGTTGTGTGGGCTGGTGGTTCTCCCACGGTTGTTGTTGTCGCCTCTGGTTGTGTCCGCAGCTCCTTGGCGGCGTCTCTGGTGGTAGTATGCTGTCGTGGGTCGCTCAGGTCGCTGGGTTGTGTTCCTCTCTGCCTGGTCCTGCCGTCGTTCGTGGTTCAGGTCACGCGTCATCTCACTCCTTCTCACTTGTCGTGTCCTCTCACCAATATGATCTGAGGATGATAAAATTGCCTTAGAAAACCTCGTCACATAAATGATTCAACGCCTTTCTGCTAAAGAGGAAAATCATTTTGGGATTAATTCAATTCATTGTAAATAAAATCACTTAATTGAAAATAGGAAATGCAAGCCAATTGCATTAGCAGTGATTCCTTATGTCAAGAAGGTCACATTCACTACAATCTTATCAGATCTTGTATCTAACTAGATCTTACAGCATTAAGCTTTAAATAAAATTGTAAATGAATGGCCAAAGTCTTGAATCAGATAAAATAGCTCCTTGTCTTCATATTCTGATGGTCTTAAATTGAAGTTGATCTTACCTCAGGCCGCGTACGATGGTGTGCTTCTTCAAGATACTTACCTCGCCATGACTTCTCGGTTGTTCTTCACATCTCAGTGTGGCTCATCATAGCATAGGAAAAAAACATAAAACCTAGACAGCCAGTTAATTTTGCATGAAAAACATTCATTCGTTTTGTCATCTAACCCTAACTAACCTTACTGTCATGCACTCGTCCTAATAAAACTAACCTACACTGTAGCACTCAACACTCTGATGAACATTGTTACTCAGCTGATAGAGGTGTGCCCTGCCTGATGTCCTGTCGCACAGAACCTGTGAGTCGCTTTGGATAAAAGTGTCAGCTAAATTACCAATGTTGATGTTTCACTGGTGTTCTTGATATTTGCAGTCATAGAAATGTATTAGTTTGTTAAAAGGAAGAGTCATGCATGTTATTAGTTAGTGGAAAAATAGAGTAATTTCCTGACTGCATTCATCAGGTACCAGTGAATCATGGTGTTCGCTATGGCAAGCTGGTCTTAAAACATTTCATTCAGTGCCTTTTGTGGTTCTCTGTTGTTATCCATTGTCAGATGAGTCTCTGTGGTAACAAAGAGAAAATCTGCATCTAAAGCGATACTTCCTACTATACTAAGTATAGTGGAGATACTAAGTTGAGTCTCTATAGGTGTGGTCAGAGTCCTCTCTAGGCATTTGCATTGTCTTTCAGCTCCACATCGTCCTCAGCTGATTTTCGTGTTCAAATGTAGATTATTTTGGGGTCTCAATTTAAATGATTGTAGCTGGTCTCACTTTGTGTCTTGTCTGTGTTCAGATGCAAATCACTGGAGTTTCAACTTTTGTGATACAATGTGTTTACACCCCATTCTGCATCTTGACCCAGAGCCAGATCTCTTGGTTGTCTGTAAACACCAACACATGTTAATTTTCCCACTCTTTTCTTTTATTCTGGGTGAATCCTCTTTGACTGTCTGTGTGCTCAACAAACATTAGCTAGTCCTTCTCTATTTCATCATCTCACTCATCAATGTTACTGTGGAAAAAGAGGAGGCATGATTTTGGTCTCATTTAAACATTATCTGCATTTATTCATTATCTCTAAAGAAAGGTTGTTATTCTTTCTTTAGCTTTTAGACCAAATATATCCAATTGATTAGAATCCTATTTAAAACTAGCTTTATCATATCGCATATGTACACAAGCATCATATGAATGTGGAACCACACATTTTGAATCATGTTTAAAATGTCTTACAATGGAAAGGGCTAGTTATCTTTCATTGGTTCTTTAGATAAACACATTAACTCAAGTGAATATAACCTAAACATCTTACTTTTAAACATAATCTATGTTGTTTGTGCCCAAGTTTTCAGACTAAAAGCTTATAAAGTCTAATCTAACGCTGTTTATGTGGACTACAATTCCTGTACTACCATATACTGGAAACCGTCTGAAACAGACATTGTAATTAGCTTTATGTGACTTATAATGTGTAAATTAAAGCAACATAAACACTCACACGCAACATAAACACTCAAGTGATCTGAGATAGTTATTTACTGTAACTGAGATGATAATTGTGTATGTACAGTTACTCCCTTTTCTTGACTCCTTTTGTATCACAAACAGTACTGAATTTGCAAATCTGGTATGTCATAAATGTACAGATGTAGCAGTACTGACTATCTGTATGTCATGTATGTCATAATATGTCCTGATAAATTGAAAATGGGGGACCCTGATGTAAACAAATCTGGTATTGAAAATGGGGGACCCTGATGTAAACAAGACTAAAGTCTCTCTCTGGTCTGCATCCCCTTAACAATTGTGTATTGAGCTGTGCTGTATTGTACCCATTCTGCAATCTGTTAATAAAGTTTTCAATCAATCAATCAAAGCATCTATATTTATGATACTCACCGGGGACAGCTGTTGTGTTGACGTTGGATCCGTTACGTGTCGTCAATGCAATGTTCGGTTCGTTTCTCCGGTGGTCTGGGATAATGCAACCCGCATCTCGCCACCGCAACTCAACATTTTCCAATAGCAGCGCGCACATACATATACAAATAAAACATATACTACAAGTGGATTTCACGCACCTTCGGCCTTGGGCACATTAAACTTTACGTTCGCCTATGGATAGTTTAATATAAAATCATAACTTCACGGCGCGCATAGCGTGACGTCATCGCTCCATGCGACGTTCGTGCGTTCTCATTCGCCTCGGAAATAACGCTTTGCAATTCATACAGTATTTTTCCCACGAGCTCTCAATAGCCTGGAATTCCTAAACCAGCGTTTTGTTACCGAATGAACGCGCCTGTGCATATGTGAAACGTAAACAAACTGAAACGATAAAACTATACTTCCCCAAATGGTCGTTCCTGTGGGCCGGTTGTTGATTTCGGAAATTACTATCCTAGTTTGTCGCGTGAACTGCACCTCAATGTTATTCTCTGTATAACGGACGGCACTCGTCTCTCAATGCTCGGCGCGATATCAGTCGGCATATTGTGCGCATACAAACGAGACTTTAAACAGACAAACAAACATTAATACATATAAGTTAACGTGTGTGAATATCTGACTGTATTGGATCGCTGTACGTTTAGTCGGCCAGCACTCTGTTGCGACAAGGCATTTATACCCTTGATCTATCTATACATCGTTTTTTAAAACATAACGACCGAATCCTGAACTTCGAAATTTAATAGCGATATATTAGATTATATATACCGTTTAATCATTACTCTCGGTCTCTTTTACTCGCGACTAATGTCCTGTTTAATGTACTTTCCGCGACTGATGTCCCGTTTAATGTACATTCACGTACTCTCGGGACATCGCGTAATCATGTACTACTAGGACATCGCGTGATCATCTTCCCGCTATCTGTATTGATCAATTGGTTAATTTAATCCAAAATACATCGTTTTCAGGAATGGAAGAGATTGTGGGCTTAGTTTGAGGTTGAAACAATGAATATTATGACGCTACTCTGGTAATTTCTAATTATGATTCCATCAGCTTCTCGGTCCTAACTTCCCGCCTCTTTGCAAAGGAATCACAGAACGTTTTTAACAGAGTAGCGTTTTCAAGGATATCACATCATAATAAGCTCACGTATCTTCTTTTGTTGCCTATATTTTTAGTCTGAATTAGACTTGGGTTAGCAAACCAACAACCTTACTGTGTGCCTTAGCTTTTGGTCGGCTCCGACTCGACCTGGAATAGCACTTCAACCTTTGTGCCTAAACTTTTGGGATTAGCACATATAACCCATCCTTTCAGAACCGCCTGATAAGGACCCAGGTGCACGCGCGCCCTGGTAACGATTCTCAATACAGATCAGATATATTAATGCACATTATTCTTACTCAGCCATGATCTCAATATTTGACAACATTCTGTAATATTCACCTGGCACAGAGAAAAGCGGGAAGGTTTTAATTCCTTTCCATACATTTTTGGTCGACCAGTCTATTATACTCACTTTTCTCTGTATAGCTGAAATGATACAGCACGCCGGGAGGACGCAAAAAGTCCGTCACAAGTTCGTAGACGCCAATTGTGGGATATTTGTAGATATCCTGATGAAGAATGTGCTCAGTCAACCGAGGCTTGGATAATAACAAGGGTTTATTAACCAAACAGATAGAATACATAGAGAGAATGGCTGAGGGCTTCCCCCCAGGTGATCAGCTGAATTTACCCAGGTAAGAAGACCTGGATAGATCTCAAGAGGAGATCTATATAGTTAACAGGGGGGGGTGTGGTCCCATTTGATAGGTCAGATGGGGGGGGGGGGGGGTACAGGTAATGGGGACACAGGGGAGGGGAGTGTCTTATTCCACAGAGAGGGGGGGGGCACAGGTAAGGGGATATAGGGGAGGGGACTATATTTACATGAGAACATTAGATATTATACCACACTTGCAATGGATGGAATAGTGTATAGTGCAGCAAATGCAAGTCCGGTTCACAGTTATTGTTGTAATGTAGAAGTGGGAGTTATGTCACCGGTGGTTGGGGATGGGGGGTGCGAGGGGGGAGGGGGGGCAAGTTGATCGTTGAGCAGCCTGACAGCCAGTGGATAGAGGCTGTTGGTCAGTCTGCTATTACCGGACTGGATGGATCTGTACCTTCGACCAGAGGGCAGCAGGCAAAAGATGGTGTGCTGGGTGGAACTGGTCCTGTAGGATGTTATTCATACGACGTAGGCAGCGGGAGGTGAAGACTGGAGATATCTGGAAGGCTAGTTCCAGTGATCCTCCTCGCAGCCTTGACCACTCTGTGGAGGGCCTCCTTCTCTGCCCTGGTGCAGCTGGAGAACCACACCAGTAGTCCGTAGGTGAGCACACTCTCTACTGCGCAGTGGTAGAAGTTAGCCATCAGTCCCTGTGGGAGTTTTGCCCATTTAAGTTTCCGTAGGTAGAAAAGGCGTTGCTGTGCTTTCCCCACAGCAGAGGTAATGTTGATACCCCAGGACAGGTCATCAGTCAAAGTCACGCCCAGAAACTTAAAATGTTAAACCCTCTCCACCTCCTCACTTCCAATGAGGAGTGGAGAGTGGCTGAGGTCACCAGTCCTGCGGAAATCGATAATAATTTCCTTGGTCTTCGTGGAGTTGAGAGCAAGGTTGTGATTACCGCACCACTCCACTAGTCTCTCGATCTCCCTCCTGTATGAGGTCTCATCATTTCCTTTGATGAGGCCAAGTACTGTTGTGTCGTCTGCAAATTTAACTATGAGGTTAGATGGAGAGGAGGAGCAACAGTCGTGAGTGAAAAGTGTATAGAGAAGTGGGCTGAGCACACACCCCTGAGGGGCCCTGGTGTTAATGGGCAGGGTGGGGCAGATGTGCTTGCCAATGCTGACATGTTGTGTGCGATTTGTTAGAAAGTCCAAGATCCAATTACATAGTGTGGTGTTCAGTCCAAGTTTGTGTAGTTTGCTGTGGAGCTTGTTGGGAATGTTATTAAAAGCTGAACTAAAGTCAACAAAGAGGAGTCTTCCATATGTGTGCCTGTGCTCTAGATAGATGTTTAAGCAGAGTGTGTAACACAATGGCAATAGCATCCTCTGTTGACCTGTTCTTCCGGGTGCGCTGAATTTACAAAACAAGACAAAATAAGAGCAACACGGCACAATACTGGTTTTTATCTCGATTACCTTGTTTTTGTGAGTGTGGGAAGCCAAAAATCATAATTGAAATTGGAACTTCATTAATCGCCCAGCCCTCCATGGCTCCTAGCACGCCAGCACGGTGTTGATGTTTGTCTCAGAGTTTGTATTGTTTCCTTTCACCTGACAACACATTTGTGCATTTGATCACAGCAACAGAAATGTCCACCATGCAAACCACGATGAGAACATTTCCAAAAATAGCTCATATTAAAGTAAGAGCTTCAACTCTGCAGACTCATTTGGGGGGTTAGTGGCGACCATTAAAAAATAAAGCTGATGCTGAAGTCAGAGGTCCCATCATCTTGCATACATCAGACTGGCAACACGTCATCCGCAAGGAATTTTGATCTCCACATCTCTGTTTTGACCCTTTATTGGGGGAAAACAACTCTGGGAATGAACCGGGACTAGAGGGTGTGGTTTCTTCATAAAACTTTAGGACAAAACACACCGATATATATTACACCAAAATCCATCAAGGCCCAGAAATAGTCAGTATCTCTTCGTTTTAGGTCACTTGGAGATTCAGAAGGTCGGGAAATTTGCCACAGAATACGACACAGTTACTTGAAGACAAAAAATACAAAACTCAATTTACTATAAGGAGCTTCAGTTTAACAAAGGACATGTCAAAATTATGCCAGGGAGCAGCACATGTCCACAAGCCAGGGCAATTACCTATTAACTAACACTTATTATGTCCTAGAAATATGGGAACATAGGGCTGTGGGAACATAGGGCCTACTTTTTAGAAAGATATTAGAAATGTGGGAACACAGAGAGGCACTGTACAAGAAGGGCCAGAGCTGACTCTACTTCCTCAGAAGGCTGAGATCATTCAATGTCTGTACAAGGATGTTGAGGATGTTCTATGAGTCGGTGGTGGCGGGCGCCTTCTTGTATGCTGTGACCTGCTGGGGCAGCGGACTGAGAGCAGGGGACACAAACAGGCTGGATAAGCTGGTCAGGAAGGCCAGTAGCGTGGTTGGGGTGGAGCTGGACTCCCTAGCTAGGGTGGCGGAGAGGAGGAGCCTTGCTAAGCTCCAGGCCATCAGGAAAAACCCCTCCCAACCACTATACACAGACTTGGCTGACATGAGGAGCATGTTCAGTGCTAGGCTCACACTACCTAAATGCACCACTGAACGGCACAGGAAGTCCTTCATTCCAAATCAAATCAAATCAAATTTATTTGTAAGGCCCGACAACACACGTTAATGTCCCCATGGGCCGGACACGTCTTCTTTAAACAAGTCAAGAAGAAACATAACAATAAGTCAAGAACAAAACAAGAACACCATAAGGTCCAACAAATTTAAAATAAATGCAAATAAATAACAGCCATCAGCCATCAGACTATACAATGCATCACTGTGCCTCACTGCATTACTGAGCACAGAGTGACAGTTACCATCTTCCTGGACTCTTACTTTTGAAACAGCACTGTGCAATACTACACCTACTGTAGACCTCAGTATATTTTTACTGTATTTATTTGCTGTATGTTTTATTCCATTTTTATTCTATTTTATTCTACTCTTATCTTAGGCAATTTTATTTGTTTTGTTACTCTTATTCGTGATCTGTTCTGTCTAAATGTTTAATGTTGAGCGATTTGCAGTGTCAAATTTCCCTTGGGATAATAAAAGTATTTCTATTCTATTATATTCTATTATATTCATAGGGCTGTGGGAACATAGGGCCTAATTTTGATTGTAAAGAAAATCTTAGAAATGTGGGAACATAGGGCTGTGGGAACATAGGGCTGTGGGACAGTGGAGGCTGGTAACAAATTTTTTAGGTGAAGCACAAATGATTATATTATATATTAAATTATATTTTTAAAACATCCCCCACTGTGTGTCAGTGGTGGACACAGATGAAAAAATAATATTAATATACACTATATATTAATATTAATAGCAACACCAATCAATCAATTAATTTATATTAATATCAATATACATACTAATATACTATCAATACTACTATTGAATATACATAAACTATTCATTTCATTTACACTATACATTTCATCAAACCAGCATGTCATGTCTCCTTTAACTGTGGGTGAAAGCGGTCAGAGAACTACAGCGACTACATTAACCAGAATGCCTGGCAATGTTTACTTCTGCATCTCACGCAACACACACAAGCCACCGGTCGTTTCAGACACAAACCCACACACAACGGACAAGATAGCAGTTCTCATTCATAAGAGCACACCAAAGTTCCACCACATGAATCTCACCGTGACAAATCAGCAGAGCCACAGAGGCACTAGATCAGCCGTGCGCCATCAGCAAAGTATGCTAGCCTAGCCACAAGCTAGCGGCAACATTCATTCATTTAGCCAGCACCACTAACACAGTGCACATGCAAATATTATCGGCAGGCTGCATTAGCAGCCAGCAGCCAACGTGATACATTACATTGTGTTTATATGTGACATAGCCAAGTTAACAACGTTTCAATCCCTTAATCAAGTCTCTAAACAATTCGGCTGGCTAACGTTAGCTAACGTTAGCGTCCAGGCTAAGCAGGCTTTCGTTTTACAAACATTACAACTTACTTTTTTCTGATCCAGATGCATAAGTCCACTTCTTCATGTTGCTCAGTTGCTGGTTTATACTTCGGTCCTAATGTTGGCGCAAAGTTTAATTTAGCCTACTGTGTTGTTACAGCTGTATTGTAAACTACTAGCTTGCTAAGATAGTAGCTAGCTACAAGTTAGCTTGCCTTCACAGTCCAAGACGGCACGTTCACGTCAACTACAACTACACTAGTCTTCAACTGAGATTAAAAAAAAGAAGATATATCATCCAAGTAAACGATGCAGTGCACAACAATAAGTGAACAAGTGAATAAAGATCTTAAAATATGAATGATTATATTAGGCAAATTAATGTTCTCCTTCAGGCAAATTGCACACATGAGATGATGCAACACAACTTTGACTAGAACACTGACGCCAGTCCAGCTGCAGTTCTGCAGGTATTTTACCAGGCAGACTCTGATTGGATTTCAAAGGCTGCCAATCATTCATCCTCCGTGTATTATTGGATTGTCAAGGCTGTCAATCATTCAATCCCCCATTCAATGGCAAGAGTTTAACTGCACAGACCGTGCTTAGATGAAGTTAATAGCCTATTTTGATTGGCTATTATTTATTATTTATTTAATCCTGGGTCAACCTGTGCAGTTATTCTGCACGAATATTACTGCAGTCATTACTGCAGTGCAGGCCTGCTCAGAGCTGTCAACTTTGGCAATTTTTTGAATAATAAAAAAATATATATATACATATATATATATATATATATATATATATATGTAAATTAATAATAATTATGAATTATGAGTGAATTTGTGTTTCACGTGTTGTCATAGAGAAACCTCCACTGCTGTGGGACCATTGGGCTGTGGGAACATAGGGCTGTAGGACCATTGGGCTGTGGGAACATAGGGTTGTGGGAACATAGGGATGTGGGACCATTCATACATTGTCGTGTTAATACCGTCATGAATATAAGTATGTTTTTAGAGTGGTCTGCAGTAATTCCTAGAACGCGAGTTATAGGCCCTGATGCATATTATACATAATCGATTGGCGTTTCGTCCCTATACACGCTACAAAAAAAATTCAAATGCATATAATCGGTATACATTATGCTCCATCATGCGTGAAGGAAAGGGGGGGGGGGGCGTTTATGATTCATTGATTGTCAGTAACGACTTTCTTTAGTACGACATCATACGTTGATCAGATGGATTGCAATGAAATAAATGGACAATCGAGCTGGAATTAACGTTTGATTCCTCTTACCTGTGGCCGATGAGTTTGGAGAAAAAAAATTCCAATTATTTGATTTCCATCTGCTAGATCCGTTTTCCGTTTGTACGACGCAATAAACGCCGAAAGCATATTGATTCTTACGTCTCGAAAACGATCCAATGCACTAGAGTGTTTGTCTGGATCCACATAACAAGAGCGCTCTGCCCGGAACATATTCACCGATGCACAGAGCGCCCCATCCTGTTTAGAGTGGGTGCAACATCGCCCAAAATCCACCAGGCGGCGGTATTGAGCCGTTGCAATATCAGACAGAGTCCAGAGTCTCCCAGAGCCTTGCTGGATGAATTATGAATGGCAATAGCGAATAAAGGAAATAACGATCATAAAAACAAGTAAACTCGTTATTGGCGTTATTCGATGTGCGGGAAATAACGAGATAACTCGTTCTTGGCGCAGAAGCAGGTAACGTGCGGTTTTGTTTTGCGGTAAACAAAACATGACGTCATCTGACTTTTTTTTTCTTTCTCATTACCGAAAGTAGGCACCGTTGTATCTCACGTGAATCGATACACGGTAGTACCGACGTGTTTCGCTAGGTACCTTTAAAAGTACCGAATTCGGTACCCATCCCTAGCTGTGGGAACATAGGGATGTGGGACCATTGGGCTGTGGGACCATTGGGCTGTGGGAACATAGGGCTGTGGGAACATAGGGATGTGGCACCATTGGGCTGTGGGACCATTGGGCTGTGGGACCATTGGGCTGTGGGAACATAGGGCTGTGGGACCATTGGGCTGTGGGAACATAGGGCTGTGGGACCATTGGGCTGTGGGAACATAGGGCTGTGGGAACATATGGCTGTGGCCTGTGTTGTAATTAGGGATGTCCGATATTCTCGGCCAACCGATATTATCGGCCGATATCGGCAGTAAAATGTGATATCGGAAAATATCGGTATCGGTTTAAAAAAAATAAAAAACAATAACAATATTTGTTATATATATATCCTGTGAAATTATTAGTTACCTGAAATTATTCAGTTTTTTGGACCGGGAAACCCTGCATATAATTGGTATCGGTTGATATCAGTATCGGAAATTAAGAGTTGGACAATATCGGAATATCGGTATCGGTAAAAAAGCCAATATCGAGCATCCCTAGTTGTAATGTCTTGTTCTATGTATGTTTGAAAAAAAGGAAAATAAAAACATTTATAAAAAATAAAAAACGTTTCATAAGTGATGCCGCTGTGTGTGTGTCGATCCATACTGTATATGTCCTGCCATGTCATTTTTTGATGGGCCGCAGAGTAATACTGTAGTACATGGTCTGCTTGTGTTTGATGGGCCGCCGAGTCATACTGTACATGGTCTGCACTGCTTGTGTTTGATGGGCCGCCGAGCCATACTGTATACTGTATGTTCTGCCGTGTCAGCATACTGTGTTGTTTTTTGATGGGCCGCCGAGTCATACTGTACATGGTCTGCACTTGTGTTTGATGGGCTGCCAAGCCATAATAGTAATTCACTAGTGTATAACACTTGTATGTCCGTGTTTTGTGACAGCGTCGCTGTCCATGGTGCTGAAGGTGTGTGTGGTGTGTGTGTGTGTGTGTGTGTGTGTGTGTGTGACTCTTGTATAGGCACGTTATTGCATATGTATAAGGCTTGTGTTTTGTAACTTTGTAAAAATCATTACCTTGTATTTTATCGTGTTGTGACTAAGTAGGTCATGTAATGTTGTTACATGCAATAATATGATTTAATGAAGCTCAGTCAAATGGTTACATTTATTCCACTACCCTGTAACACTGAGAAACGCTTGTGAAACGATGCCGCTACACTTTACTATGTGCACGATAGGGCTGATCTTCGATTTTTTTTGGAATTCGAAGCTTCGGGGCCGAGATTCGATTTTAATTCGAAGCTTCAAAATAAAAAATAAATAAATAATATTTTTTTTATTTTTATTTTTTAAATGTTGTGGGACTTGTACAGCACTTTGTTCAACTTTGTCAGTGCTGTAAAGTTTAAACCTTTTTAAATCTTAGAAAAAACAAAACACTTTGCTTTCATGAAATATTGTAAGCCGTCATTTGAAGCTTTATAAAAGCAGCACAATGAACACAAATCTGTCAGTGCCGAGTCCGACCTCATCTTAAATAACAAACAGCATTGCTTGTTGTAATTAACAAAGAGAGGCAGAGTTGATTTAGCAAAAAAAAATAAAAAATCATATATATATATATATATTTTTTTTTTTAATAATCACATTTTATTTTCATATTCGAATCCCATGCCCATTGAACAAAGCTTCGAAGCTTCAAAGTATTTAAGACGTGCACGACTGCGAGTGCATGTTTTTTGGGGGAGGGGGGGGGGGGGGGTTCTTGCCTATGTCAGAGCTTAACACGGCCCTGTGCCTGTTAAGAGAGGTCGGTCGGTTAAGAGAGGTCGGTCAGTGACGACACTTAAGTTAGCCAGTTAACGTGAGCTAGATGGAATGACAATGTAACGTTACTGGGGAAAAGGTTATTTACCTTGGAATACTCCAAATCTGCTGTACTTTGCTTGCAGGTCTGCATCCATTATTGCTGGATTAGGAATAGCCCCAACTGTGGCCAACTTTAGCCAAGGTACCGTTATCAAGCTAAGCTAGCTGACCCTCGTTTACTAGCTTGCAGTGGCGGACTCAGGCTGTTTGAAGGGCAGGGGCGAAAATAAAAAAGGGCACCTACTGCGCAACATGGGACCCCATCAGCAAGCAAAAAGCTATGATGCGTCATGTATGATGAAATAGTCTTCATCCTTGATTAAGATTAACATTAGAATAACATAGACAATCCAGATTAATAGTATAACCACACCTCTATGATAAAAACACAGGGAACAATACACCTTTAACATTTTTATTTCATAAAACAGTTTAACAGTTAAAGTTAATTCGAGTGCCGTTGAGCTTCTTCCTTTCTCTCTCCTCCTCTTCTCTCCTCATGTCCTCTCCTCCTGTACTCCCCCTCTCCTCTCATTCTCTCCTCCTGTCCTCTCCTTCCCTTCTCTCCTTCTATACTCCCCTACTCTCCTCCTGTACTCCCCTTTTCTCCTCCTATACTCCCCTTCTCTCCTCCTGTACTCCCCTTATCTCCTCCTATACTCCCCTTCTCTCCTCCTGTACTCCCCTTCTCTCCTCCTGTCCACTCATTCTCTCCTTCTGTCCTCTCCTCTCCTTTACTCTCATTCTCTCATCCTGTCCTCTCCTCCTGTCCTCTCCTTCTCTCCCTCTCTTTCTCTCCCTCCCCCTCCCTATCTTCCCCATTCTCTCCATTAAACTTACTATATTGTACCACCTGACTCCTCCCTCCTGCTATCCTCTGTCCTCACCTATAATGAAAATATGTTGGTTATTTTCATGGACAGATTTGTATGTGCTGGCTCTCCATTGCTGCAATGGAAGGGAGATGGTGGGTGGGGGAGTCATAGCAGAATTCGTCTTTTTGTCCTCTGTTTATATATGTCAATGACCTCATTATGATCAATTGGGATATCGCTCTCAATTGAAAGCAGCATAAGATCAGAGAGCCTTTTTTCCCCACATCGGTTTCTGAGCTGGGTTTTGATCAGCTTCAGTTTAGAGAATGATCGCTCTACTGAAGCAGTTGTCACTGGTATTGTAGCATATGTTTTGAGGAGCATGGTTATATTTGGGAAAACAGATTCCACAGCATTGTCTTTAAGGCACTTAAGCGCAGCTTTGACATTGTTGGAGGGGAGAGCATATGAAGAGTGGAATACCTTGAGTTCGGTGACAACATTCTCTTCCTCTACATCATAAAACTGGCACACATCTCTGACAGATACAGCAGCTGTGTCGTTTGGCATGCCCTTCCAGTGACTTGAGATGGTAAGGCAGTGAAGACCTGATAGGATTGACCCAGTAGGCGTGTCATCCTTCCCTTTGAATCTTGGGTGTAGCTCATGGGAGAGTATGTCAAGAAAGGTAAAGAACACCTTTCCCCGGTAGTGCTCCTCCAAGTCTTGGACTTGGTAGTCCTCTGTAGCAGATTGAGAGCTATACCTGTACCTTTTAGGTACCTTCCTGCGTCTTGTTTGTCCAGGTATTTCTTCTGGCACCTCAATGCCTGCTGCCTCTGCTTGCCCTTTTGCTTTTGAGAAAAGGACCTTGAACTCCTCATCCTTCCTCATTGCTTTCACTCTTTGTATGAGTCCCTCCACAATGGTGTATGATGCTGACAAGTCAATGTATTTTCTCTCAAGTGAAGCAGATGCGATGGCAGTCTCATTGAAGACAGGTGTGGCAATCTCCATGCATAGCATTAATTCAAAATCTATGCTACGCAAGAGCATCCAGGCATCACCTGCTGCAGAGTCTGGTGGATCACTATCAGCCATGTTCTGAAGCAGCTTCACCACAGCAGAAAGGACCTTCTTCAGGGATATCAGAGCATCTTCTCTACACGCCCACCGTGTGTCAGACAGCCTTTTCAGTTCACAGAGTCTTTGGCCAGGGTACATGGTCTGTTGCATTTTCACAAACGCAGCGTGGCGTTTTGGAGATCCCGGATATGAAAGTGTACAGATTTTCAACTAAATTGAAAAACCGAACAAAATGCTGGCTTGATTTGGCACTCTCCACCAAGACCAGGTTGAGACAGTGGGCATGGCAGTGCACGTATAAAGCTTTCTCATTGTGGCTCTGAATTCGCGACTGCAGACCGTTTTTTTTATTTGCGGCTCCATCGTAGCCTTGGCCCCTGATGTCTTCCACTTTTAATCCATTCTCCTCAAGGAATGTCATCACAACATTCTCCAATTATTTTGCTGTTGTTCCACTCACATCACAAACTTGTAAAAATCTCTCCTTCATTTCCATCTGATGGACAAAGCGAACAACAAAGGACACTTGTTCAACATGAGAAACATCAGTTGTCATCCAAGAGAATGGAGAATATTTTGGAATCTTCCATTTCTTTGAGAATTACTCTTCTGACATAGGTGGCAAGGGCACTGATTATGTCATTCTGTGTCTTGTAGGACAACAGTGATGTCTGTGGTTTTTTCTGTTGAGACTGGATGTGATTGATTTTATCAAGGTGCATTTTGATGGTGGAGTCATATTTTGCAAGTAGCTGTACAAGTTCAAGGAAATTCCCTTTGTTCAAAGATGTACCACTTTCATCATGACCCCTGAACGCCCCATCTTGCCGTGCAAGATACAATGTGATGTCTACCAGTCTTGTCATTAGCTCCCTGTTTCTTTGTCGTTCCTGTTCTCTTTTGACTTGGCCTTCTACGTCTGCCCTCCTGAAAGCCTCTTCCAGTGGTCTCTGTTTGAAGTTGCTCCATCTTACCATGCCGTGGGGCACATGGTCAAGTTTAGACCATTGGAAGGGCACCAATGGGCACGTCCTCTCATTTTCAACACTCAAAAAGGGCATTTTAGCGCGATGTTTTCAACTGTGGGGGCACATGGTCACGTTTAACCATTAGAGGGGCACCAATAGGGCACGTCCTCTAATTTCTTTCACTCAAAAGGGCACTTTTGCGTGATATTATTTAACCGTGGGGCACATGGTCAAGTTTAGACCATTGGAAGAGCACCAATAGGGCACACCTTCTATTTTTCGCCACTCAAAAGGGCACTTTAGCGCGTATTTTTCAACCGTGGGGGCACCAATAGGGCACGTCCTCTAATTTCTTTCACTCAAAAGGGCACTTTTGCGTGATATTATTTAACCGTGGGGCACATGGTCAAGTTTAGACCATTGGAAGAGCACCAATAGCGCACACCTTCTATTTTTCGCCACTCAAAAGGGCACTTTAGCGCGCATTTTTCAACCGTGGGGGCACCAATAGGGCACGTCCTCTAATTTCTTTCACTCAAAAGGGCACTTTTGCGTGATATTATTTAACCGTGGGGCACATGGTCAAGTTTAGACCTTTGGAAGAGCACCAATAGGGCACACCTTCTATTTTTCGCCACTCAAAAGGGCACTTTAGCTCGCGTTTTTCAACCGTGGGGGCACCAATAGGGCACATCCTCTAATTTATTTCACTCAAAAGGGCACTTTTGCGTGATATTATTTAACCGTGGGGCACATGGTCAAGTTTAGACCATTGGAAGAGCACCAATAGGGCACACCTTCAAATTTGTCCCCACTCAAAATGGCACTTTAGCGCGCATTTTTCAACTGTGGGGGCACCAATAGGGCATGTCCTCTCATTTCTTTCACTCAAAAAGGCACTTTTGCGTGATATTATTTAACCGTGGGGCACATGGTCAAGTTTAGACCATTGGAAGAGCACCAATAGGGCACGTCCTCTAATTTCTTTCACTCAAAAGGGCACTAATGACCGGGTGCACTGTTGAGCTAAGCAATTATAAGCCGGCCTCCTAATACAAGCCGGGTTTCATGTATATTAGAGTTATTGTTGTTATATGCTGGCCTGGCTGTGCAGTAAATACCATATAATGGTATGGTGTTAATGTTTACCAAGAGAGTAAGCCTACCTCAGAATTGTATAAAACGAAGTTATTATTATTATACCAGTATTGTGATTGCACTATTTTACTTTATTTTACTTTTTTTGACCACCTGTAATTGCAGTCCATTTTACTGGGTTCAAACTGACACAAAATGTTGATTTATTCATTATGATCTGTTTGAAAATTATCTGTTTGAATATCATTCGCTCAGAACACCAACCAGCTGACTATAAAAATGACAATGCGATGGGGACCGGGGACAGACTTCTGCTCTGCCCTCACCAAGCTAAGTAGAACTGTCCACTCTCAGCTGTTTGTGTAAATACTCTGTAATATTGAATATTCACTCTGTAATAAATATTTGATTGCTAACACCCGCTCCTCATCTTTCAAGGTCAATAAAAGTATATATATTACTCCTCTCCTCATTCGAACCTAGAATTCAATGATATAGATTCGAAAATAGATTCAATGTTGACTATACTATACATGACCGTTTACTGTGTAAGAAGCAAATGATGAGAATCATTGTTTTTAATCAAAACCCTGCATGGTTATTTATGACTTGCAAGTCCAATTGTATTGCCTTAATCCATATGGTCAATCTGATAAATGATAACACTGATGGCATATAGTATATCATATCTTTGACAATAGTGACCAAATGTTTTTGGCATCTAAAGAAGACAAACATGAATAATGTCAATTCAGTTAAATAACTTTATTGGCTCAAGTCTGGCCATAAGAAGCCTCTGTAGTTTCCACCTTCCTCTGGAAACGTCCGTCTGATGGCGTGGACTACACAGGCAGGTATGACCTTCCTATTGTGACGACCAAGTTTACCATAAACCCAGCGAACAATCTGTCTGTACGCTGTGTAGCGGTATTGGCTGGAAGAGAGAGACAACACACACCCTGCTTTATTAATCCTGCAAGGGACATTCTCGTGTCATAGCACTGCAGTAGGCATGAAAATACAGGTCATGTTCATTTCAGGTGTGTGAGTCATACTTTTCATAAAATATTGTACAACTTACTCAAAATTCCTGAGGGTGAGTGCTCCATGCTCCTGGCGGAAGGCAAGATATGCTATCTGCAGCACAAAAGGATTCAGACAGGAACCTTCAAATCCTGGATGTTGTGTTAGACAACGGATGTTCTCAGGTCTGGGTGCTAAATCCTCTACTAGCTTCCAATAGGGCTGTATCTCTCTGCAACACATGCTCTCTATACCAGTGGTCATAGGTTGACATTCTCCACACAGACACCTGAGTTCAAAGACAGAAAAAAGAAAAGGTTTTTATAATAAATAATTTTTTTTTTTACTAGACATCACTCAGGTGTATTATTGATGCTCTCATTGATACTATGTTTGTTTCTGAAGTGTGTGTGTGTGTGTGTGAGATATATAGAGAGAGGGGGGGGGGCTTTGGTAGACTATTGCATTGGTCTGAACTGCTGATCCGAATGTATAGGTAAAAACCATATTATGCGTTTTCATCAATAAATAAATGGCAAAACAAATGTTCTCTTGCACGCTTACGCACGCTTGCATTCACTGGGGGCCTACAAATACATTCTTTCATGGGGCCCAGAATCTACCCCTGGTGGTAATAGTGGTGGTAGTAGTAGTAGTAGTAGTAGTAGTAGTAGTAGTAGTAGTAGTAGTAGTAGTAGTAGTAGTAGTAGTAGTAGTAGTAATAGTAGTGGTGGTGGTAGTAGTAGTAGTAGTTGTAGTAGTAGTAGTAATAGTAGTGGTGGTGGTAGTAGTAGTTGTAGTAGTAGTAGCAGTAGACAGTAATAGTAGTAGTAGTAGAAGTAATAGTAGTAGTAAAGGTAGTAGTAGCAGTAGTAGTAGTAGTAATAGTAGTGGTAGTAGTAGTAGTAGTAGTAGTAGTAGTAGTAGTAGTAGTAGTAGTAGTAGTAGTAGTAGTAGTAGTAGTAGTAGTAGTAGTAATAGTAGTAGTAGTAGTAGTAGTAGTAGTGTTATGTTTGTTGTTTCCTGGTATTCCTAACTAGGAATAAACAGGCTAGGCTAGGGTTTCTTTACTGGCTTTTATTTACGTTGTCTATCCGAACATCAAGGCACTCTCTCTGTTGTGCATCCGTACCTCAAGCACTCTTCCTGTACCCCCGGTCCTTGGTCCGGGTACTCCCACAACAGGGCGGAACCAATCTTAAGTATTATAATAACAACACATCTTCCCTTCTTTTAAACAGAAACAACTGGTTCTTTTCCTGTAGTCGTCTATAACAAAAGGTTCGTTTCCGACTGTTCTTAAACCTGTACATTCCAATAATAAACATACATTTTAAACATGAACGTATGCATTCAAACAATAAGCATATGCATCAAATCTTTCTTTACAATCCTCTTTTTTTTTTTTTTTTTTTAACTTTTTTTTTTCATTTAACCTTCATCATCAAGTGTCCTCTTTTCTTTACCCTATCCACGTCCACAGTCCACATGCCTTTCAGCACTGTGCAATAAGTCTCTCAGGAGGTTTAACATTCCTTTTAGGCCTGCAGCAGGTCTCAGAGGGCGTGCTGCCCCCTTTTGGCATGCCAGAGTCACTGTGGTCTGGGGAACTCTGACAAAACTGCTCACTCCTGGGAGCATCTAACACCTCTGCAGTGCTTCGTTGTTGAGAGTCTGTCTCTGGGACTGTCACCTGTGGTCTCAAATCCACACGGTTTCGTCTCAGAGAAGCACCATGGTCTGTCTGGATCTGGTATGAGCATGGTGAAACTTCTCTTTGCACGCGTCCTCCTTGTCTCCATGTGCCTGTTGTGTGATCCAGGATACGGTCTGTATAGAAAGTCACGCCTCACTGCTGACATCGACACATATCACAACCTCTTGTTAACATTCTCCAAAACCATCACTAATGCCAAAGCTTCTTTCTTCCACCATAGGATCGAGGCCTCTGCCAAGAATCTTCGCAAACTGCATGCTACCATGTCCTCCCTCCTCACTCCCCCCCCACCCCCCCCTCCCTCATCTTTCTCTGCCGAAGACTTTGCGATCTTCTTTGAGGAAAAAGTGGAGAACATCCGCAGCTCCTTCTCCCAACCCCCACCCATTCCAAATGCTGAATCGAGAACCTCATCCTTCACTCTGTCATCTTTCTCTCCCATTACAGAAGCAGAGACCCTGACACTGGTAACGTCGAACCGTCCGACTACTTGCCAGCTGGACCAGCTACCCTCCCCACTCCTCCAGACCATAGCACCAGACATCCTCCCATTCCTAACGGCAACCATCAACTCCTCACTCAACTCGGGGGTGGTCCCCACCTCCCTAAAACAAGCCAGAGTCACGCCGCTCATAAAAAAACCAACCCTGAACCCTACCGTCATAGGCAACTACCGTCCTGTCTCTCTTCTCTCCTTCCTTTCTAAAACACTTGAACGTGCTGTATCCAACCAACTTACTGCTTATCTCTTACAGAATGACCTCCTAGACCCTAATCAGTCAGACTTCAGGACTGGTCACTCCACAGAGACAGCCCTCATTGCGGTCACAGAGGCACTTCACTTAGCAAAAGCGAAAGGCCTCTCCTCTGTCCTGATTCTCCTAGATCTATCTGCAGCCTTCGACACAGTCAACCACCAGATCCTCCTTGCGGCCCTCGCAGGAATGGGAGTGGCTGGCTCTGCGCTGACATGGCTGTCATCATACCTCAATGACCGCTCCTACCAAGTGTCATGGAGAGGGACCCTGTCGGCCACCCGCCCCCTGCGGACGGGTGTCCCCCAGGGCTCGGTTTTAGGACCCCTTCTCTTCTCCCTCTACACTAAATCACTGGGTAACATTATCACGTCTCATGGCTTCTCCTACCATTGTTATGCCGACGATACTCAACTCTTCCTCTCCTTCCCTCCCTCAGATATCCACGTCTCTGAGCGGATCTCGGCCTGTCTGTCCGACATCTCCGCCTGGATGACGTCCAACCACCTCAAACTGAACCTAAGCAAAACAGAATTGCTCCACCTGCCGGCCAAATCCTCCCCCCTAACCGACCTTTCAATCACAGTCGAGAATGCAGCTGTGACTGCGTCCCCGACCGCCAAGAACCTTGGTGTTGTCCTCGACGACCAGTTGAACTTCTCTGCTCACATCGCAGCGACGACCAGAACCTGCCGATTCCTCCTGAGCAACGTCAGAAGGATCCGCCCCTTCTTGACAAAAGAAGCCACCCAACTCCTCGTCCAATCAACAGTCATCTCCCGCCTCGACTACTGCAATGCACTGCTCGCTGGCCTCCCGGCCACTGCCACTAAGCCTCTTCAACTCATTCAGAACGCAGCGGCCCGCCTGATCTCAAACCTACCGAAGTCGGCCCATGTCACCCCACTTCTTAGGGACCTGCACTGGCTCCCCATTGCTGCACGAATCCGCTTCAAGGCCCTCGACCTAGCATACCGTGCGGCAAAGGGAACCGCTCCCGCCTACCTCCGGTCAATGGTCTCTAACTACACACCCTCAAGACCCCTACGCTCTGCATCTTCTGGCCGCCTCAGACCTACTCCTATCCAAGCTCCGGGAGGGTCATCAAAGAGAAGTCGCCTATTCTCAGTCCTTGCCCCACAATGGTGGAATGAACTACCCACCCCAGTTAGGACAGCCGAATCACGTCCAATCTTTCGCCGTCGACTAAAGACGCACTTCTTCAACCATTATCTGAATAAAAAAAACTATAAAAAAAAAAAAAAATCGAACCCTAACTAACCGTACTGTCATGCACTTGTCCTAATAAACTAACCTACACTGTAGCACTCAACACTTTGATGAACATTGTTACTCAGCTGATAGAGTTGTGCCCTTCCTGATGGCTTGTCGTACAGAACTTGTAAGTCGCTTTGGATAAAAGCGTCAGCTAAATGACTAAATGTAAATGTATCGCCTGGCTTGAGGCTTGGTAAGTGTTTTGCCTTCTTGTCATGTTGCAATTTGTGTTTCTCTTTTTGTTCTTGTTTCCTTGAGCTGATTTTGTGCGCTCCTTCTGGTGTCAACAGGTTCTCATGGATAGGAAGGTTAGTGCGTAAGCGCCTTCCCATCAGCATCTGGGCTGGGGACAAACCATTTTCCAATGGGGCATGAGGTCCTTGACGATCTTGACTGAACTCTCTGCGAGCCCATTGGATCTCGGGTAGTTCGGGCTTGAGGTGGCGTGGTGAAAACCCCAGTCCTCTGCAAACGAAGCAAACTCGCTGCTGGAAAACTGTGGCCCATTATCTGAAAACAGCTCACAGGGAACTCCATGTCTCGCGAAGACTGTTTTCAGGTAGGCTATGACTGTTTTGCTGGATGTTGACTGCAGTGTTACAACTTCCGGGTAGTTGGAGTAGTAATCTGTGACTACAATGTTGCTTTTACCGTTACAGTCAAACAAATCGACTCCGACCTTCTGGTACGGGCGATCAGGTACAGGGTGGGGCATGAGCGGCTCTGCTTGTTGTTTAGACCTGTAGGTGAGACATATTTCACATGCAGCTGTGGTGTGGCTGATGTCTTGGTTGAGTCTTGGCCAGTACATTACTTCACGCGCTCTACGTTTACATTTTTCCTCACCCAAATGTCCCTCATGCACTTTCTGCAGCATTTCCTTGCGCATGGATGCCGGGATGACAAACTTGCTTCCTTTGAAAACAATTTCATTAGCAACTGAGAGCTCTGATCTGCATGCCCAGTAATCTTGGATCTGACCCGGGCATTCACGCTTTTGCTCAGGCCACCCTTTCAGTATGGTCTTCTTGAGCTCTTTCATTGTGTCATCTAGTTCAGTTGCTTTCCTGATCTTCTCTGTTCGCTCAGCAGACACAGGAAATGATGTGACAATCATGTCAACATAGGCTTGTATTTCTATGATTTTCTGTTCATTTGGACTTTCCATTTTGTTGACTGCGCGTGAGAGCGTGTCAGCAGTAAACATGAATTTTCCTGGTGTATAGACCATGTTCACATCATATTTCTGCAGTCTGATTGACAGTCGCTGAATCCTCAGAGGACAATCATTGAGGGGCTTGGCCATTATTGATACTAGGGGCTTGTGGTCTGTTTCCACTTCAAAAGCCTTTCCGTATATGTACTGATGGAAACGTTCACATGCATATGTGCTGGCTAAAAGTTCCTTTTCTATTTGTGCATATCTAACTTCAGCACTTGTCAATGCACGAGATGCGTAGGCTACGGGCTGCCAGCTGTTGTCATACATCTGTAGCAGTACTGCTCCTAGGCCGTACTGAGAAGCATCTGCCGATATCCTAGTGCTCCGTTCTGGGTCATAAAACATGAGCACTGGTTCCTTGGTTAAGATCTCTTTCAGCATTTTGAAGCATTCTTCCTGCTCATGAGACCATTCCCACTCGTTCTTCTGCTCTAGAAGCCCTCTGAGTGGTGCTGACTGGGCAGACAACTGGGGGATAAACTTAGCCAAGTATGTGACCATTCCCAGAAATCTCCTCACATCTTCTTTGCTCTGTGGACGTTCCATGTTCACTATGGCTGACGTCTTCCTTGGATCCGGCTTGACACCTTGCTCTGAAATCACATCTCCCACAAAAGTAAGGCTTTTCACTGCAAACTCACACTTGTCTCGGTTGAATTTCAGATTGGACTTGCGTGTCAGATCCAGTACTTCCCTCAGCCGTGCATCATGTTCTTCTCTTGTGGATCCCCACACGATGATGTCATCCATCATGGTCTCCACTCCCTCTATGTGCTCATAGATCATATGGATTGTCTTGTGGTAAACTTCGGGCGCAGACAGAATACCGTAAGGTAAACGCAGAAAGCAAAACCTTCCTTCTGGTGTATTGAACGTGCACAGTTTTGAGCTTGCCTCATCCAGCTTCATCTGCCAGAAGCCTGTTGACGCATCCAGCTTGCTAAACCATTTAGCACCGGCAAACTGTGACATGATCTCTTCTCTTGTTGGAAGCTTGAAATGCTCACGCCCTATTACCCTGTTTAGATCCCGTGGATCGAGACAGGTGCGTAGAGATCCATTTGTCTTCGTCAATACTACTAGTGAGCTCACCCAATCTGTTGGCTCATCTATTTTCTTTATGACGCCCATCTTCTCCATGCGGGCTAACTCCTTTTTGAGTTTGTCTCTCAGTGCAAATGCAATCTTTCTGCACGCATGCACTACAGGAGTCACTGTGTCATCCACACATATCTTGTGCTCACCAGGCAAGCATCCTAGTCCTTCAAAGACATCGCTGTACTCCTGCATGACTGCTTTGTGGTCTGTGCTAGTCTGGGAATTCACTACAAACACCCTCCTCACTAAGTCAAGCTTTTCACAGGTACTCAGACCTAGGATTGGCTGTACGCTCTTCTCTACTATGAGCACCTGTGCCCTTAACTGCTGTCCCTTGTGCTTTAGAGTCACTACACACCACCCCTTAACTGGAACAGTCTCTCCTGTATAACCAGTCACTTTTACTTTCACAGGGTTTATTTTGCTCTTAACTGTGAGGGTCCTGTAATCGTCTATGGACAACAGGTTGACCTGTGCACCAGTGTCTATCTTAAATGGAATTATGGTCTCATTCACAGTTAATGGGACTATCCATTCTGCCGCCTCTGCCGTGCTAGACTGTACTACTGAGTCCACAAAGAACTCCTCTGGCTCTTATTCCACTGTGTTCACTTTCATCCCTGAAGCCTCAGCTCTGCAATACTTCGCAAAGTGGTTATCCTTCCCACACTTGTGGCAGACTTTCCCATAAGCAGGGCATGCCCTAGACATATGCTTGCCTCCACATCTTCCACATCTACTGTTTGGACTCCTGGGACTTTGCTCTGTAGGCTTTTGTTTTACAAACTGTTTTGGGCGCTGTCCCTCTCTTTTCACGGCATGCACTGCTGCCGACTCATCCGTGCGCAGCTCCTTTGCTTGTGCACGAGTGGTTTCTGCTGCTCTGCACATTTGAACTGTTTTCTCTAGCGTCAAATCATGTTCACGTAGTAATCTTTCTCTGAGCCCATTATCAGGAATTCCACATATTATTCTATCTCTGACTAATGAGTTTCTTAAATCTTCGAATTCACATGACTTGCTCAACGTAAGTAGTTCAGTTAAGTACTGATCAAAACTGTCACCTGTTTTCTGACTGGCAGAGAAAAACTTATATCTCTCAAAAGTGACATTTTTACTGGGCACAAAGTACTCCTCAAACTTTGTCACTAGCTCAGTCAATGTTATATTTCCCTCATCTATCTGAAAGCTGTTGTAAATATCCAATGCATCTTCTCCTATTACATGCAAAAATATAGCCGCTTTTCTGTTCTCATCTCCTCCCCCCGCCCCACTTGCAGCCAAGTAAATACTAAATCTCTGCTTAAATCTCTTCCAATTATCAGCAAGATTGCCACTGAACTGCATGGGTGTGGGAGGACTGAGCTTATCCATGACGGGAAACACTATGGGTGCAGGATTTTCTTGGTCTCCTTCTTGATTGGTTGAAACGTTTTCACTCACGTCGTTAGCTCGATCACTTTCACTTTCACTAGACATGCTCGCATGCTGATCCTCTCGCTAGCAGTGCGCACATTTGTGCCTTCGGAATCCAGCACATTCCTTCTTGACGTCGATTCAACTCCGCGTCGCCAGTTCCATTATCTGACACCATGTTATGTTTGTTGTTTCCTGGTATTCCTAACTAGGAATAAACAGGCTAGGCTAGGGTTTCTTTACTGGCTTTTATTTACGTTGTCTATCCGTACATCAAGGCACTCTCTCTGTTGTGCATCCGTACCTCAAGCACTCTTCCTGTACCCCCGGTCCTCGGTCCGGGTACTCCCACAACAGGGCGGAACCAATCTTAAGTATTATAATAACAACACAGTAGTAGTAGTAATAGTAGTGGTGGTGGTAGTAGTAGTAGTTGTAGTAGTAGTAGTAGCAGTAGTAATAGTAGTAGTAGTAGTAGTAGAAAAGGTAGCAGTAGTAGTAGTAGTAATAGTAGTGGTAGTAGTAGTAGTAATAGTAGTAGTAGTAGTAGTAGCAGTAGTAATAGTAGTAGTAGTAGAAGTAATAGTAGTAGTAAAGGTAGCAGTAGTAGTAGTAGTAGTAGTAGTAGTAGTAGTAGTAGTAGTAGTAATAGTAGTGGTAGTAGTAGTAGTAGTAATAGTAGTAGTAGTAGTAGTAGTAGTAGTAGTAGTAGTAGTGGTGGTTGTAGTAATAATAGTAACCAACGCAACGTTAGGCTATCACTATGAATTGAAAATGGGGGACCCTGATGTAAACAAGACAAACATCTTTCTCTGGTCTGCATCCCATTAACAATTGTGTGTATTGAGCCGTTCATTCTATACTGTCGATAATGACGCTTACCACGACGTCTGAGCGATCCTCCACCTGTTGCTGTTGCCCAATGCCTCCATCTCCTGGCGATATCGAGGTCTGACAGAGGCGTCTGCTGCGGGTGTCTCTTGCCTTACCGGCTCGAAAATTGTATGGGGCTGGTCCGTCAAAGTCTCTCCGACGATTAAACCCATCTTCGTCTTGTAAGGCGTCCATTTGGATCAAGGAAATGGCTTTTCCGCGCTAGTCAAACTCCTTGTAGTGGTTCAGAGGAAGGCGGAAGTTGCCCGACGTGTAACGTAACCCCTTCCTTGACTGCGATGTGCAAGCCAGGGGCTGGCTCATTAATATGCAAGCCACACCTGTTGTGACGTCGGCGTTTGATAAGCTTTTTTGATTTGCGCGTGCATGTTATTAGTGCGTGGACCTTTTTAACTCTTTCAGAGTGGCATTTCCGGTGTCAAATGGAAAAAAATAAATAATGAAATTATATACCAATGATAAACTACCCATAATTGATCAGTAGGGTTTAACCTGGAGGTTGGCCTTTAACCGTGGGGCACATGGTCAAGTTTAGACCATTGGAAGAGCACCAATAGGGCACACCTTCTATTTTTCGCCACTCAAAAGGGCACTTTAGCTCGCGTTTTTCAACCGTGGGGGCACCAATAGGGCACGTCCTCTAATTTATTTCACTCAAAAGGGCACTTTTGCGTGATATTATTTAACCGTGGGGCACATGGTCAAGTTTAGACCATTGGAAGAGCACCAATAGGGCACACCTTCAAATGTTTCCCCACTCAAAAGGGCACTTTAGTGCGCATTTTTCAACCGTGGGGGCACCAATAGGGCACATCCTCTAATTTCTTTCACTCAAAAGGGCACTTTAGCGCGCATTTTTCAACCGTGGGGGCACCAATAGGGCACATCCTCTAATTTCTTTCACTCAAAAGGGCACTTAAGCGCGCGTTTTTCAACCGTGGGGGCACCAATAGAGCACATCCTCTAATTTATTTCACTCAAAAGGGCACTTTAGTGTGTGTTTTTCAACCGTGGGGGCACCAATAGGGCACATCCTCTAATTTATTTCACTCAAAAGGGCACTTAAGCGCGCGTTTTTCAACCGTGGGGGCACCAATAGGGCACATCCTCTAATTCCTTTCACTCAAAAGGGCACTTAAGCGCATGTTTTCCGACCGTGGGGGCACCAGGGCCCCCCCCCCTGAGTCCGCCAGTGCTAGCTTGTCTTCTAGTCGGTAGCTACTTGGCTTGAATCCGATTCACCTCGGGTGCATTATTGTTTATAGACGGCCAGTGTCAGGTCCTCGAGAAAGGACAGGCGATCATCTGATTTGATGTAACGTTAAAGCGGATGTTGTTCCAACTAGCTAGCGTTTCAGCTAATGATAATAACAACTAGCTAGCTTTTCAGCTAATGCTAATAACACCAGCAAGTGAAACACATCCGAGCTCCCCGTCACATCGCTCTGTCGGGGACAATGACATTTAAGAAAGTGCATCTGCTGTTAAAATGACAAACAGCATTGACACTTTCATTCACGGTAGATTAAAAACATGTTAATTTTATAATCCTCACTATCTGCTAGCACCGCATGTGTTGTTGTTGATAAATTACATCATATGGGATCGGAGAATAGACTTGACGCGTACTTGCCGATACCCAATCCAGAATTTTAGGCCATATCGGAGGCATTTCCAATACTGGTATCGGTATCGGAACAACTCTAGTTGTGAGTCACTAGCACACCAGACCAGGGCCCTATTCCCCGTACCTGGTTCAACTAAGACGATCAAAAGTCCCATTATCCAGATTCAATTAACCCGATGTTTGAATCCAGGCTTTCCCTGTTCCTCGAACGCTGATTCAGTCTTGTTAATTCGAACCAGACTTGATACTCAGGATAATTGCGTGCGGCCGCCTCACCTGAAAAGACAGCAGGTGTCGATGGCAGAAATCCTGATTTTCTAACGGCATTGATTGATTGATTGATTGAAAACTTTATTAACAGATTGCAGAATGGGTACAATACAGTACGGCTCAATAGCCTCGCAGACAAGTTAAATGCATAATATATAGGCTAATTTTAAGTCCCTCATTACCCCAATCAATCAGATTATATTTCTTTAAATGTGCCTGCTGGCTGTAGGCTTAATGGAATGAATAATCGAATGAGATCTTGCTAGCGAAAATAATTAGTTAAACTCTTTCAGAATAAGTAGACAAGAACAAGCCCAAGGAGTATCTAATTGATACGAATTAATAGATACTTATGAGGATATCTGTACTGTATGTGCTTAGGTAACATGTACTATATAAAATACATGGTTCCCAAAGTTTTCAAGGCGCAACCCCTGAAATAACTTGTCAGAGAGGCTTGGAGGCTATACAGTTTCACTATTAATCAGGTTTTAATCTGTTTCGGACATCATCCATACATGCATTGAATTGATTAACCTTTGGTTTATACCAGTGACACCAGTCATGTTAATCACCTTCTTGTTCATCATCAGATAACACTAGTTATATGCCGTATTCGCTATCGCGTCCCGCTCTGAGCCTTATGAGATATCCCTATCTCCTATGATACCTATTGTATCTCCCACGGACAAAAAACTACATGCACCCCACCTGTATGGGGCTCCGCCCCCATGGTGGCACTGCCCATATAGCAGTGACTCTGGTCACCACACATCCTTCCTCTATTTTCGTCCCAGCGTACTTGGATGCGTGCACCGTACGATAACTAGTAGGATGAAAAGATTAAAGAAGATTCGTAATGTTGAGGGCTTACCGGAGGATTGTGTTTCCCTGGATTCTCCGGAGCTTGTTTCGACGACGCAGACCTATGCTGGTGCAGCGTACAAGGTTTGGCTAACGGGTCGGCTTGTACAAAGGTGAGGTCTGTGTCAGTAGGCATCGATGTCGGTGTTGGTCGTGCTGTGGAGTATGTTTCAGCACCGGGGCCGGGGCGGCTTGGCGATCGTTCCACTGTCGTGGGCGATGTCTTGGCGATCCTGGAACATGCTGTTAACGCTAATGCTACTACTGTTTTTTCTGCTAATACTGATGTTGATGCTGGAATGTCTAGTAATCCCCGCCGCGGGTTTCCGCTTTTCCCTCCTCTTGCCAGCTTCATTGATGAAGGTCAGTCGGTGGTGGATGTGGGGGGGTTTGCTGAGCTTTATTTACCTTTTTTACGGGTGAAGGGGCTGACAACGGGGTGCAGGCCGGGGGTACCTTGGCTGAGCAGCCAGGTAGCTTTTTTCCTGTGCCCAGGCGGGGATGAACGGCGTTCCGCCCGGCCGATGCTTGATAACATATCGGCTCGGAGGGTGGCAGTATGGACGGATGAGTGGTATACTGCTGCAGGATGGCATTTAGCGGCGGCCAGTGTTGTGGCTCAGCTGGCTACTTTCCTATCCAAGATGGCGTCGGGTTGTGGGTCTTTGGGTCAGACCGACATTGTAAACGTGATTCATGTTTGTGGTGTTATAGAGATCTTGACTCAGTCGCAAGCTATAACTGCGGGGAGGATTCGGATGCTATCAACTTTAGTTGTTAGGCATGCTTGGTTGGAGCAGTCTCCTCTTGGGGAAGAGGATAGGTTTTCTCTCCTCATGACTCCTTTTTCCACAGATAGTCTTTTTGGGCGTTCTGTGGAGGCGCAGGCGGTTATTGATCGGGGTCCTACACCCCCTCACGCTGTGCAGCCAGAGGTGGGAGCACGGTCTCATCAACGACTGTGGCGAGATCCTCGACAGGCGGCCATGTTTCCCCCGCCAGTGGTGCCCTGGTTGGAGTGTCAACAGGGTATCGCGAGGCCGACAGCCTTGGCGGCCGAGGGATCGGCCATTTTGGGTGATTTCGGGTTTGGTATACCAGTCCGTCGTCATTTTGCCGCGAGCAGCCCGCTCCCCGTTCGGTCCGCTTTCTGTTACCCTCAGAAGCGGGGCTCTGAGCGTTCTCCTTTGGCTGCGGGCCGCGAACCTTCTTTGAAGCGTATGCGGCCCCATTCTTCGCTTCTCATGGGGGCAGGGGCTGACACCCAGTTGATGGCTGAGCCTGGGTCTGTCCGTGAGAATGTTCCATCGTCGCGTGGTTCCTACACCGCAGGTTGTGGGTGGGTGGAACCTGGTGTTACAGCTGCCGCTAGCTCCAGTGGTCAGCAGGGGGATTCGGTGCCTCTTCTGTTGAATGCTCAGCAGGGGTTACCCCGGCTTCGCCCTCGCCAGGCGGGGTGTCGCGCTGTTGCCTCCCACTCCCGTCAAACCGGCAGTGGTCTGCAAGGAAGAGGCGAGCGTGATTTGAGTGGTAGCAATATCACTGCAGGGCTTCGGCGTGTAGGAGCCCATGGGGTCCTCATGCCTTGCGTGTCTAGCTGCGGAACGACTCCTCAGCGTACGCTGGTGGGGTGTTCAGGGGGCGAGTGTGTGTCCACAAGTTTGGTGACAGCTCCTCCCGTATCAAACCGGCCCTTTCTGTCGGGGTCCTCCCTTGGGTGTTTTTCACGACAGGGGGGACCGGGCCAACTATCTACTGTTCCTTGCGGCCCAGCGTCAGTTGGCGGCGGGGGCACTGTGGGATTATATTCACATATGGCGACGGGAATGCCTTTTGAATCGGTGGTTGCGGAGAACGTTAGAGGCGGGGCTGGTTTTGCAGTTCGCACAGCCCCATCCTCCGTTCTCAGGTTTGGTACCGACCCTATTGTCAGGGTCAGACGCGGTGACAGCCCTGGCCGACGAGATCCAATCTCTGTTGGCGAAGCAGGCCGTCGTTGTGGTCCCGAGCGAGGACGCAATGTCAGGCGTCTACTCCCGTTATTTTCTGGTACCCAAGAAAACAGGGGGGGTCAGACCTATACTGGATCTGTCTGCGTTCAATCGGTTGATTGTAACGAGACCATTCAGGATGTTGACCGTCCAACTCCTTCTGCTTGCTGTCAGGAGGGGGGACTGGTTCACCTCCATAGACCTGAAGGATGCGTATTTTCACGTTCCTATTTTTCCTCCTCACAGGAGGTTCCTACGGTTCCTGTTTCAGGGCGTAGCGTACGAGTACCACAGAATGCCGTTCGGGTATTCTCTGGCTCCCTGCACATTCACCAAGTGCGTGGCGGCTGCTCTGGGGCCTTTACGTCGCCAGGGGATACGAGTCCTATTCTATCTCGACGACATTCTACTCCTCAGCCGTTCAGAGGAGGTTGCCAGGTCTCATACTCGGCTGGTGGTGGAATTCCTCACCAGCCTGGGTTTTGCTGTGAATTGGAAGAAGAGTACCCCTCTTCCCAGTCAACAGGTGGAGTACTTGGGCTTGACCTTGAGGTCGAGGCCCATGCTTGCAACCCTCTCGGAGCAGCGTCGGTGGGTTCTCCGTCACGCGCTCGGGGGTTTCCGTCTGGGAGGGACGGTTACGGCGCTGCAGGTGATGCATCTGCTGGGCCTTATGTCGGCTGCTCACGTGGTGGTTCCTCTTGGCCTCCTCTTTATGAGGAGGATACAGAGGTGGTTTATCTCTTTGAGACTGGATCCAGTGAGGGACAAGAGGAAACGGTTGACGGTTCCTTTGTCGATATGGGGGGACCTCACCCATTGGAGGAGGCTAGGTATCCTCTCCGTTGGGGTCCCCATGGGCGGCAGGAGCTCACACGTCACGGTCTTCACCGACGCCTCTCTCACGGGTTGGGGAGGGGTGCTTCGGTCTCATGCAGTGGGGGGCAGATGGACAGGTCATGTTGGCCAGGTTACCCTGCATATCAATGTGTTGGAGTTGAAGGCGGTTCTTCTGGTCCTTCAACGGCTCCACCACCTTGTGGTGGGCAGGCACGTTTTGATCAGGACGGACAATGTGACGGCGGCGGCGTATATCAACAGGCAGGGTGGGACTCGTTCCGCCCGCCTGCTCCGGGCGGCGCGCGAACTGCTGCTATGGGCATCCCGCAGGCTGCGCAGTCTGAGGGCGCTCCACGTTCCTGGTACGGAGAATGTGGGGGCGGATGTAATGTCTCGGGGCGGTCTTCGTCACGACGAGTGGGAACTCCGCTCCGACATAGTCAGGCAGATTTGGGATCGGTTCGGGGAGGCCTCGGTAGATCTGTTTGCGTGCCGACGTTCTCACAAGTGCCCCTTGTGGTTCTCGCTCAGTCGAGCAGATCATCCCCCCTTGGGGGTGGATGCCTTCTCGACGTTTCCGTGGCCGCCCGGTCTTCTGTACGCCTTCCCTCCTGTACAGCTGTTGAGTCAGCTGTTGGAGCGGATACGGAGGGAGCGCAGGACGGTGATCCTGGTCGCGCCGGACCGGGGCACGTCGGTGTGGTTCCCGGTCTTAATCCAGCTTCTGATCGCTCCCCCTTGGGTCATTCCGTGGTCGGAGACGGCCCTCTCTCAGCACAACGGGGTGTTTGTCCAACCTCCGGTGTTGGGTCAACCCCTGGTGGTGTGGCTGGTGGGGGGGTGAGTCTGGAGGGGATGGATTCCTCTGTGGTTGATACCATCCGGTGTGCGTATGCTCCCTCCACTGTCGCGGTTTACGCGGGCAGGTGGCGTGCGTTCAAAGAGTGGTGTAAGGGGGGGGGCTGGGACCCAGTCTCCTGTCCCCTGGATGCTGTTCTGAGTTATCTCCAGTCTCATCTTGATGGGCTGTCGGCTTCGACAGTGAGGGTATATGCGGCAGCTATATCCTCCTATCATGAGGGTTTTGAGGGGGATGTCTTGTTCAGCCACCCTCTTGTGAAGCGTTTCCTGCTTGGCGCTCGACGCGTTAAGCCGGTGCAACGCTCCTTGGCTCCGACTTGGGATCTTCAGTTGGTCCTCGGTCGGTTGTCCTTGGCTCCGTTTGAGCCGCTCGAGCAGGCGCCTTTGGGCCGGCTGTCCTTCAAGACCGCGTTCCTACTGGCTGTCACTTCCGCTAAACGCGTAGGTGAGCTCTGTGCTCTCTCGGTACGTCCAGAGTGCCTGTCTTTTCGGACCGATTGCGGTGCCACTCTGCGACCTAATCCTGCTTTCGTACCTAAGAATATCCGGAGTTCCTTCCGCTCCCGGGATATTGTGGTTCAGGCTTTTCGTCCTCCTCCCCACGCTAGTGAGTTGGATGCGGGCCTTCACCTGTCATGTCCAGTCCGTGCTTTGGGGTTTTACCTCAGCCGTACTCAGGGCTTCAGGGTTACCGATCAGCTTTTTGTCTGTTACAGTGGGGCTCATGCTGGTAAGGCACTGTCGAAGCGGCGCCTGTCCTATTGGTTGTGCGAGGGTATTACCCTCTGCTACACGTTGGCTGGGCAGTATCCCCCTGGGGGCGTCAGGGCGCACTCCACTCGTGGGGTGGCTGCCTCTGCCGCCCTCCTGGGTGGGGCCTCGGTGGAGGACATCTGTGCTGCGGCTTCGTGGTCCTCCCCGGTTTTACCTCATGGACATGACCGGGGGTTCTGTCTCCCAGGCGGTTCTGGGGTCTGTGGCCTTTCCTGCTTCCCGTCCTTTGGTTGGGTAGCAGGGGTGTATGGGTATGGGCCACAGTGTGTTGAGTCACACGTGGTTCCGCCTGTACGGTGTGTTCAAGGGGTTCTAGTTTCCCTCTTGTTCGCATTTCAGGTGGAGTTGACTGCGCCCCCCCTTCGTTAGGGAGGATGGGGTGACAGGGCTCCCCGCACCCCTTGATGTGGGCTTACGGGTCCTCAGGGGGTACATTTGTCGGGCTTCGCGTCCGCTCTTCCCCATATTTCATAAGGCTCAGAGCGGGACGCGATAGCGAATACGGCATATAACGATAGGTTATGTAGATAACCTAGTTATATTAGTATTGGCTGAGCGTCCCGCTCTGCGCGGCCCTGAGTTCCCTCTTGAGGAATCTTTTCCTGGGACGGGTTTTTTGGCGAGGAAGGATGTGTGGTGACCAGAGTCACTGCTATATGGGCGGTGCCACCATGGGGGCGGAGCCCCATACAGGTGGGGTGCATGTAGTTTTTTGTTCGGGAGATACAATAGGTATCATAGGAGATAGGGATATCTCATAAGGCTCAGAGCGGGACGCTCAGCCAATACTAATATAACTAGGTTATCTACATAACCTATCGTTAACAGTGCTTGAACAGATAAATGCATTTTCTCAAATGCATTCATCCAAACGTCAAAGGCTTGCAATTGCTCATTCATTTCCCCAAGTCACATCCACGTCATCAAATCCGTCAAACAGCGCATCTCCTCAAACATTTTAATCCCAGTTACAATATCACAATAACGTGTGAGTGACACAATTCAACAATCCACATATTCAGATTTGTCGTAATTCATATCCACACAATCCATGCATGAAGACGCTTCAATTTATGCTTGAATGAAACACAATCCGGGCGCAAATACATCCACAGCCGAGAATATGAAACTAATCAGAGCCAATAACGCCGATAGGTTTCATTCATTAAAAACATCCCAGCGGGATTCACATTTGCAATGCTCTGACGTTATTAAAATAACCACATAGTGTGTATATCTGTACATTAGATTATCGACGAAACCTATGACGTGCATTATTTAGAACAAAGTAAATACATAGGCTGAATATGATTTATTATCAGAATTTTAGGTATATTATTTTACATTTCAAAAGCCCCCTCTAGAAAAATGAAGCACAAAAACATAATTCAGAATGGTATGGGATCTAGACTGTGAGAATTATTTCAGGAAGGGAGCTGGCATTTCTTTGCGAGAGCGTGGCCATGGTTTATCCAGCTAACTGAACCAAACCCTGCCCTCGACCAGGTTCAAACTTTTTGATCTCGTGCCATAGTGATTTAGAAAATCGCACGTCGGGGAACCGAACTTACTAACTCAGTTAGCCAGGTACGAGGAACAGGGCCCAGGGGCGGACCTAGCACATTTGGCGCCCTAGGCAAGCTTCACCACTGCGCCCCCCCCCCAAAATTAAAACATCTTAACAGTGAAGTACTGCACCTTTATTTATTACAAGCAAGAACGTTAGGTTATGACTATAACCAAGTTCTGTTAGTATAGCGACGCTCGGCGTCACTCTCTGCACTGTCCTCGCACACGTGCACACGCACTGAATAAAGACCACAATGTACCTTTAATCCCAATATTTGTCTGACCACACCCCTATCAGCTTACCCATATAAGCAGGGGTGGGGCCACCCACTCGCCTCCTTCCCAAGCTTTCACCACAAGGCGAGATCAAGGGCTGCAGCGGCGTCGGACGCCGAGCGTCGCTATACTAACAGAACTTGGTTATAGTCATAACCTAACGTTCTGTATCGTATAGCTCTCGCTCGGCGTCACTCTCTGCACAAGGGAGGCCGAGCGAGAGCCATCGGCCGACAAATACACCCCGCTGAAAGCCCCCCACAACCATCAGAACAGGGAGGGCCGAGCCCCCCCGACCCACCCTAATGGAGGGCACCCCCCCTATTGGGGGCTTCACGGGAGGGCGACGGACCCGACCGTGCGAAGAGGCACTCAAGCAACTCAACGCACAGGGTGAGCAGCCGTGGCTTGACCCCACGACCACACACACGCACAACCCGCATGCCACCCGGGAACGAACGGAGGAAACAACCTCGTTACTGCCCCCAGAATCACGGGGTCAAGGGCAAACCCAACCCCGTGGCAAGGCCGTAGCAGCGGAGCGCGAAGGAAGACCCAGACCCACCAAAGGGACTGGACCCCTGGAACGGGCACTTAGTGACCCCGCCCCCCACATCGCCAGCGTATTCGGACAAAGGCCCCTCAGCCGAGCGGGCCCTGTCCCCCCAATAGTACACCGCCTGGCACACTGACCCTGCAGAACAGGCAGTAAGCATGGCCGTAAGCACACAAAAAAGGTTAACCAACGGAAGCAGGCAGCGCACCGGGGAAAAAACCAGGCAACAGGCTATTAACCCTAGCCTGGAGACTGCGGACGAGACAGGCGCCAGAGGGGACAGCTGAACACAGCCGCCCCGGCGGAAGGAGCGTAAGCTGGCGGTGTTGCATGACCAAGCCTCCATTTAAAAAAAAACCCACCCAGAGGGGTTGAGGCAGAGAAGGCTGACACGATTGGCAGACGTCATGAACGTGCAGGGGCACCCTCAAACGGTGAACCCGGGAGTTGACACTGCTCCAACACACCAGGGAATCAACCACCTTGGTGTTACCCAATGCGGTGGTTGTTCCTATAACCCCTCAAGAAAAAACTCCAAAACACACCTGCGGGTATACACCGGCTATACCGCAGTACACATGTTTCAGTTTTTCAAAAAAGGGTTAACCCAGGCCTACGGGTCGACGAAACATTACTTCGGACCGGGCCCGGCGATACGGGAAGCACAGGGTCACCAGAGGAGGTCAAAGACCACCCCAACAGGCCCCTCTTCGCCATGCGTGAGAGAGGAGCGAAAAAGAATGGAGAACCAGCCCCTAAGCACACCATACTTGGTATTCCCAGGCGGTCTCCCAACCAAGTACTAACCAGGACCAACCTGTGTAGCGGCCGAGATCTGACGAGATCGAGCGTGTACAGGTTGGCATGGCCGTAAGCCATTACGACAGTGCTGAGTAAAAAACGTACCCAACCAGGGTCTCCATAGTGCTTAACCCTGTGACACCCGGACCAACCTGGCATTTTTCCCCCTGAAAAAAGCCCAAGTCCCTCAGGGTACCAGAACAGCAGATCTGCATCCCCGGCGGACAACGGGTTCAACTGATCCGGACCAGCGTGACCAGAACCAGTCCCGTGCCCTAACCACGCCGACATGCCTACTCCAGGAGAAGGGGCAGATATGCGTGTTGATCTCAAACATGAAAAGAAGGCGCCACCCAGACGTTCGGGCGAACCTCGCCCGGTGGCCCACCCCCAGGGCGTGAGACCCCTCTACATATGTTCAGATCCATTCCGTCATCATCCCCCAGACATGAACGAGAATCCGTCGATGACAAAAAACCAGGTCGTTGGATTTGGTCGTCGGAAGAGGAAAAACCTCCATCCCAGTTGCTTTATAAAAACGTCGTTTTAACCTCAAGCAACCAAGGCGTGCCAGTCAGTCGCCTGTTTACAGAACACCCCGAGCTAGCACTATACGGGCGTCGGGACACACCCACATCAATGAACAGGCTATTTAGACCTGTCATTGAATCCCCAAGGCGCCATGGGGAACGACAAGAGGGGTGTGACACTTCCTAACTCCAACTCTTTTTAGTAGAAAAGAAGGAAGCACCAACAGTATGTATCCCAGTCTACACAGCCGGGGGTAAAAAAAATTCACATTTTTACATCCCACCACCCTCCCATAGGAAGGAGACGGGAATCCCCAGAGAGACTTCCCACGCGAGCTGTACAGATTGAAAAGAATATATTGCACCTTGAGCCATTTAAAAAATTGGATTTAGGGCTCTCCGGGGAGGAGGCACTGAACCCATACACACTCAATAATCGATTTGAATCGAATACATACACAATAGAGTAGGACTCCTTCTAGAGGGTCCACTCACCTTGACAATCTGAGGAGGAGGCTCTGTACTCTGAAGGAGGCTCCCTCACATGGAAGGAGGTGTCCCGACTCACAGAAGGCCCGAATAGGAGCTTGGTGAGGAGGAGCCCTGACCACCCCCCGAAACAGATCCATCACATGGACCCGAACAGCACACGGAAGTCCTACCAACAGAGACGCGCACGGTGACGTACTCTATGGCGGGGGAATTTCTGCGGTGCACACGCCCAATATTCCAGGCCGTGGGACCATGAAAGCACACACGAAAGCGACCAAACAATCTTTTCTTTTAGGAAAATAAAGTTTCTCCAGCAGTCTTAGCACAACCTCAGCAATCAAGCTAAGGGTTACATCGCATCCCTACCACACAAAGACACAATGTAGTGCAACAACATGTCTGATAGGAGGATGAAGAAGTCCCCAGGGAACCGGGGGGAAACACAATCCTCCTACTTTACCCTTAATGCGGCCAGTTAAAACAGGAAAACCTGTTAATATGTGAACACACTGTTCATTGTCATTACAGGCTGAGAAAAGAATATTCTTTACTCATTTGTCACTAAGCATAGCTTTATAGGTTAGTTAACCCCCTTAGTTGTGAGTACACGGTACATATAAACACACATGATGTTTCTCAACACAACAAACCAGATCATTTTCACATCTGAAACAACAACCCGATTTGCACGGAGAAGCTAAATACCTAGTGACAAGACAATTCACACACAACTCGTGTCGTATCCTAAATGTAGTGCAGTAACACTCGTTTTGGAAAACATCGTTATTTACAAAACATTTAGAAGGGAAAGCCAGAAGAAGTGTACAAGGTCTGGTCAGACCTGGCCTACCCGGAGCGTAGATCAACGAAGTGCAGTCTCAAGACACCGTAGAAAACACAGCCGTCCTGTGTTGTTCGATCTGGGCAGCGTCGCCGCTCCAACCCGTCGCTACAGTCCCCTTTGTTGACGCAGGCTTTGCCGTCCTGGCCCAGGGCAGGTTCGACGAAAATCCTCTGTCAAAGATGACGTCGTAGTCAAGAGTGTTTAAAACATGTTATAATCAAAGCACGTTCAACAGAGTAGCATTAAGCTAACGGCCGCTCCAACCGTCGGTCGCTACTGCCCCTGCCCGCGAGACGCCGAGCGAACGGCGCACGCGACCAGAGGGGAGCTCGCGGCGGCGCGCGAGGAGCCGGAGCTACGCCGCGCTGGGCCTTGGCCAATAGCAGCAAGCTAACGTTTCCTAGTGATCACAGCAGGCTAGCGCCGCAGCTAACAGCTGACTGGCTAACAGTAGGCCCAACCTATGTAGGCCACGCAGTGATCACAGCAGGCTAACGCCGCAGCTAACAGCTGACTGGCTAACCGTAAGCTAAGCAGCTATCACCTGAACTTGTACACAATGATATAACACTCACCCAGACAGGCCGCCGTTCTGAAACCCTCCTCACTTTTTAGAGAAAAGAGAAACAAGATGTTAACACAGTTTTACAACGGTGATTTTACCAACACCCGACGGAGCCAGCACAATACCCAACTGGCCTGTGTAGCTGACTTGAACACAGATCTTCCGCTATCGAACATCTATGCCCATATCTCCTCGTGAGGGAATACTCTCATTTGGATATGAAAGATGGGGCCTTAACACGGTGACAGAGAGATATCCACTCGTCCAGAAAACACAGGGATCACCAGTGTTAATGGTCGTGGCCCACTAGTTAAAACTATAATGGGCTTCAGACCAAGGTCTTCTGTCGCCTAGGAGGCTGAACAAAGGACCCTAGCCTGGGGCCGGTTTTCATAAACATTGTCAATTAGCCCCCATAGCACTAACAGACAAGTGGAGCCTGCCAGCAAAACATAACTCACCAAACCTGGAACCCACCGCTTCTCACAACAGCGGCGCGTCCTACAGCCCAGCTGTGCCTTTACCGCAACCAGCACACAGCAAGGACTGCAGTTGGAAAAGCATGTAGCGGCGCGAACTCCCAATACGAAAACCGGTGGAGGATTTTTAGAATGATCATCATCTTCCAGACAATCCAGTACGAAGACAATATCGCCGTATTTTCTCGAAAATAGTGAGAGAGAAAATAAAGATATGATGTCAACGTATCCTTGCTTTCCAACTCTTCTCCTACTATCACATCACTTCAAGTGTGGGGACACTTCCTTGTGGTGAAAGCGAGAAGGAGGCGAGTGGGTGGCCCCACCCCTGCTTATATGGGTAAGCTGATAGGGGTGTGGTCAGACAAATATTGGGATTAAAGGTACATTGTGGTCTTTATTCAGTGCGTGTGCACGTGTGCGAGGACAGTGCAGAGAGTGACGCCGAGCGAGAGCTATACGATACAGAACAAGAGCTAAGAATAAATGTAAAGCGCACACTAAAGAATTAAAACAAATAAACAACATAGCTAACAAACAATAATAATAATAACAATAACAAACAATAAAATAACGTGCAAATCGCTATAAAAGAAAATTATGTATTGTAAAATATGTTACACATGTCAAATAATCAAAATATAATATGCTAAATAAACAAAAGAAAAATAATTACAAATTCACTTTGTCTCAAGAACTACATTCCACTCCCTATCATCACATTTCAAGGTTAGCCTGTATAGCTGGTATAACTGGTTTCCATTTACAGTGCAATCATTCTGGCCTTCCTGGCTGCAAAGTCATCAATCACATCATCATATAAAATCTGACCACCAATCTCATGGTTAATACTGATTACAGCCAGACCACTGAGGCGTTCTTGAGCCATGGTGGTATGGTTTCAAGAGTTTTAATTTTGAAAAACTCCTCTCGGCTGAAGCTACTGTTACTGGTAGCGTTGCACTGATCCGCAGAGCAATACACAAGTTGGGATATATTTCTGTGAGCTGCTTTGTGTGTATGAATCATCAAAGAGAGTTGTCATGCTCTTTGATGGCAAGTCAGGTACATTTTCCAACTCCTGAGCCAGCTCCTTCCCATCCAAATCAGACTGCCCTCCATGGCTTAATAATAATAATAACTTTATTTGTATAGAACTTTTCATACAGAAGTTGCAGTTCAAAGTGCTTCACAACAGTAAAAAATACAGGCATAAGCGAGCATGAAAAAGATAGAGAGGTAGCAAGGTAAGGTAAATCACAGTGTTTCACATTAGGATCTAGTATCCCAATAGGTTCTCTGTTTACAGTTTCATTCAGTAATACAAATAACAAAAATAGTTTAAAATGATTCGGTTTAAAAATAGTCTAAAAATTATAAGAACGGATATACAACAGGGTATTTAACATATAATAGAGCAGTGCATCAGTAAAAGTAAAAAGTGTGACAAAATAGTTCAATTTTGAATTACAACAGAGCAGTGCTCTTAAAATTACAGTGCATCATTATAGTAATATTCCACAATTATTACATTTGATAGTAATAATGGCACACAGTCATAAATTCATCAAGTCTGTTGAAGAAGGTACAATCCACACGTCAAGACCGGTTACAGGGAGGCAGTGAGGGCTGGCGATAGGAACGACCTTGACGGTCTAGGGAGTGGAAATGCGACTTGTCTCGGCAGAGAGGAGGGACAGACAGTATGGAGGTAGTGAGATAAAATTTGCATAGAACCGACACATGAATTTGATAGGAATTGTCATTTAAATGCCTGAGCAAAGAAATAGGTTTTAAGCTGTCTTTTGAAGATGTCTAGTGAGTTGGCTTCCCTGATGTTTTGGGGTAGTTTGTTCCATAGTTTTGGGGCATAGTTGATAAAGGCTGACATTACCGATCCTCAGTGGCGGCTCTACCACTAGGGGCGCTAGGGCGCCGACCCACCTGCTGGCCAGCTGCTGTTAAATCAGAGAACAAGACAATAAAACTTTTTCGTTTTTGTGTTTTATAGCCCTATAAATAATATAAACATGTTTAAAATTAATAATATTTACTCATTTTAAGTATGTTTGTATTTCCAATGCACAATATAACGTTATTATCTAAATTAAAAAAACATCGGTTTCATGGGCAGGAAGTGACATTTTTTTTTATTTTTTCGTATTTCTCGCCCGGGCAAGAAGCGATAGCGCTCTGCGTGCGCGTCACAGTTTGATCGCTGTCTCCGTCACAGCCAATCAGTGCATACGGCGTTGTGCGTTGAAATATGACTATTATGTTGGAATCCGAGCGCGATTTGAAGCGGTCTAGCCAGCAGCGTGTGAACTTCCGTGAAGAATTTCCATAGCCGCATTTCGCGGAGACGCTCTCTGATTGGCCGACGCGATGCCAGTTTTTTTCCATTGCCGCATTTCTCGGGTTGGTTAGAGAGAGAATGCAACTCAGTCGACTCGTCGTCAACAACAACAGCAACTGTTACTACACTGAGCTTAGGCACTCTTTCAAAGTTGGTTAAGGTTAGAGTTTGTCTTAGAGCATGGCGATAGAACGCCAGGTAGTTTGCAGGCTGTTCGAGGCGAAAATGGACAAAGACACAGCTCTTGGCTAACTAACAACAAGCTATATTATGGAGGCAGTGTGGAGGGACATGTATGGACAATGGATGGACATCAACACAGGCTGGATGGACAATGCCATGGAGTGGATATACTTTATCAACAAGCCAACAACAAGGTAGATTAGCGATCTTAACTCTAGTTTAATACATGATACGTTGTCTACTGATGCCGTTGTACTGCTAGCTGTTAGCTCTGTTAGCTTAGCTGGCCACTTAGTGCATGGAACGGAGTAACGTTAACGTTTAAACGTTATGTCGAGGTCATACAATACTACAGTCGACATAAGGTTAACGTTACCCCGTTTCCATGAAGTGTTTAAATAGCAGCAATCTTGTTGAAAATGTAACTACTAAAATGCTCTCTGATGCTGCTGATGCATAATGAATGAATGGTGAGTTGTTTAAAATGACAACATACATGTGTTAATTATTTGATTTGATTGATCCGAGAGACAGAGAGATCGTCTATGTTTGAATGAATGAATGAATGAGAACTTTATTAACAGATTGCAGAATGGGTACAATACAGTACGGCTCAATACACACAATTGTTAAGGGGATGCAGACCAGAGAAAGACGTTTGTCTTGTTTACATCAGGGTCCCAGATTTTCGATTCATATCGATAGTTTAATAGCTAGCCTTGGCTCGTTTAACAATATGCAAAATATGTGTACAGCCCTGTACTCATACTGAAGTTATTCTTGGTATATAATAGGTCTGATTGTGTAACGAATCGATTCCACGTCGCGCTGTGTGTGAGAGAGAGAAGGAGAGAGGGAGAGATCTGCCTGTGTTTGTAGACGGGCGAGTTTTGTTTCTAACTTTTCTATTTATATATTGTGTTTCAAGTTGTGAATTAGAGTCTAGACTATACTTTATTTGACTGGTTGTGTGTTGTTGTAGTAACAGCTGAGCGACTCGTTCATAAGAGCCGATTCATTGCCGTGAGCGTGAGTCGAATCGCTCACGTCTTGCCATGAGTGTTGCGTGGTACTGTACTGTACTGTACAAAATATTTGGTATAGCGCCCCTAGTGGCGAATACCCACCGGCCGCCACTGCCGATCCTCTTTTGACTGTTTCTGGGAGCCTCTAGTAGTCCAGCAGTTGATGACCGCAGTGTTCTTGCTAGCCTGTAATTTATTAGAGTGTTGGTGATGTAGCTAGGTCCCTGTCCATTTAGAGCTTTGTATGTCAGGAGAAGGACCTTAAAGTAATTTTTTTTTTTTAAATCTTTTTTAAAATCTTTTCCCACCTCCTTTTTCCTCCGTTTTTCTCCCATCCCAATGTTAGTCGTTATGCCAATTCCCAATCCCCTTCCTGGTTGCTGCGCACCTACCCCCTACGGTCGGTCTGGGAGAGTGGAGGCTATCACATGCTTCCTCCGACACATGTGTAGCCAATCAACCGCTTCTTTTCACCTGGCAGCGAGGACTCTCACTGAGAGGGTGTAACGTGTGGAAGGATCACACTACCCCCCTTAGATCCTTTTCCTCGCTGAGCAGGCGCCCCGACCGAACTGTAGGAGTCGCTGTTTACAACGACCAGGACCCACCCACCAGCTTTCCCACCCCTAACACTGCCAATTGTGTAGTATGAACGACCAGCCAAGCTGGTAGCAATGCCGAGAGCTGGGCTCGAACCCAGCATCTCCTGCACTAGTGGCGAGTGCCTTGCCCACTGTGCCACTTAGCCGCCCCGCCTTAAAGTCAATTCTAAATGTTACAGGAAGCCAGTGTAAAGCAGCTAAGACTGGACTAATGTGCTCTCTCCTTTTGTTTCTAGTTAGCAGTCGGGCTGCAGAGTTTTGGATTAGCTGAAGCCTTAAGGTGTGTGCAAGTGCCTCTGCTTGCTTCATCAGCTCTTAGTGTGGCAGGTCTTGGAAGTTGTACAGAATGCCAAACTTGTCTTCCACATGTTCAAGAGTGGTAAACCTCTCCTTTTGTGCTGACACTGCAGCATCCACCACCACGTTAAAGAAGGTTACCTCCAGATTTTGCAAGGCATCCCTCAATGGCTCATCAGGAGACTCATATGAGAAGTGCCTCTTTGTAGACTTCAGCCGCATTTGCACAAGGACTGCATCCACATTCATGTCTTCACACATGTCCTTGGCTGATGTTTGTGCAGCCACAAAGCCTGTGACTCTTTAGGACTCGAGAGATTTTTCAGTCTTTTTCAGTAGACTTACTGCTACATCCACTTGCATTGTTTGGGACTGCAGGAGTTTGCTCACCTGCTTAATTTGACTTAACGGATGGCTTTTGCCTCTTCATAGTTCTCTAATGTTAGTCTTTCTTTCTTCTACGCTCAATTTTATAAACACTTGACCAATACCCAGAATGTTCTGACTGTGAACACCTAAAGTCAAGGCTCTTAACACATTGAGTGCCAGCGACGTCATATCTCCTTTTATTAGCCCCCCATTGAGTGCCGACCGACGCGAAATGTCGTTTGTTTGCCGTATTTTTTTTTATTGGCGATTTGAATTCATATTTCATCAATCGAGCCATGGGTTAGTGCTGCAGAGTCTCTCTGAGCTCAATTGGGAAGATACCGCCCCCTATCGTCTCTCCCTGTTTAACTGCACCCCATCAGCTCAGACTGATACAGGGGGAGTGGTCAGTTTGCTCATTTAATTTTTCCGTCAAGGCATCTGAAGAGACCAAGTGATCGCCGGCCCTCAGAACAGCGACGATTATGTATTTACAGTACCAACACTGTAATCAATAAGCGTGATCGATATTTGGAATGGCGATCAGGAATTGGAATAATCTTTTTGGATAACATCTGATATCAGGTAAGGAATCTATTTTACCAGTCTTAGGATAATCAGACCTGTTTTCATGGAGATTTCAGCGTTCGCCCTATGTGTGATGTGGCTGTTTGGCTGTGATCGCTGATGAGGAAATAAGAGAATAGATTTTTCAGCTCGCGTCTATAGCGTGCATAAGTACACATATACTATCGATAATCTAGCGTTTATTTGAAAACGATTCATAAATACGCCGACAAATGACAATGTGTCTAGTGTATTCGAGAATATTCCAATAAATGCAGTTTATGGGGGAATCTTTAAATTTTCTGAAAATGTTCGAGAGAACGATAGCTTTTCGAAAATGCTATAAAAAGGATATGAACCGATTAAAAAACAATCCGTTTCGACAATGTTGACTGCAAACAAGTCATTGATAAGCGACGGGCAGATTAGACACATAGCCATAATTTAAAACATAGATTAGGCGTTTTTAACGCTAACATTGAAGTGGATGATGGCATTCAACGGGGTAAAAATGTAAACAAGGTCGGCACTGAAACTGTTAACACTTTCAGCGCCAGGAGGGGGCGCACAATTTAGTGCTTGAATGCCCAGCATCCACTTCAATGTTAGCGTTAATAACGCCTAATCTATGTTTTAAATTATGTGTCTAATCTGCCCGTCGCTTATCAATTACTCATTTTCCAGTCAACATTGTCGAAGCGGATTGTTTTTTTATCGGTTAATTTCCGTTTTATAGCATTCTGAAAAGCCCTCGTTTTAAAGGAAAATAAAAAGATTCCGTGATAAACGCCCTGTACTGGAATATTCTAGAACGTTGTCATTTTTCTGCCTATTTATGAATCGTTTTCAAATAAACGCTAGATTATCGATAGTATATGTGTACGTATGCACGCTGTTCCTGATCGCTCGCACAGCCACACAGCCACACACACACATAGGGGAAAAGCTTTATCTCCGTGAAAACAGGTCTGATTATATTAAGACTGGTAAAATAGATTCCTTACCTGAGATCAGATGTTATCCAAAAAGATCATTCTAATTCCTGATTGCCATTCCAAAAATCTATCGCTTTTATTGATCCAACGCTACATACTGTAAACACATACCACGCTGTTCTGATGGTCCACAATGAATCCGATCGGCTCGGGGTACATGCCTGAGAAGTAAAATGTGGATTCCGGATTTTTCTTTTCTCATCCATTTTCATTGAGTCCATTCCAAAAGGGTGCATTACCATCTGGGAAACGATAGGGGGCGTTTTTTTCACATCTGAGCTCCTGATGGGGCTGGTTTACCAACGGGAGACTCCGTTGATGAAATATGAATTCAGAGCGCTAATAAAAAAATAACACGCGAATTGTCGTGGTGGGCATTCAGGGGGCGGGCTGATAACACGTGTTATGTCGTTTTGGGCATTCAAACAACCAACCGATTTAGATTTTTTTATGTAAAATTGTTGCAGATATTGAGGGGGGGGAGCGCCAAATAAAAAGAAATAAAAAATGATTATTATTATTATAATTTTTTTTTTGCGCCCCCTCTGGGTGGCGCTCTAGGCAACCGCCTATATCGCCTGTAGGAAGCTCCGCCCTTGCACCAGACGTCTGGACAGTAGAGTCCTCCACACTGATGCTCTCGTTGAGCTCCTCGTAATGCCCCCTTACTGCAAGGTCTAAAGGGATAAAGTGGCCGTCAGTCCCCAGGATATACGGCTACATCGCTGTCACTGGTGATTTAGAGACTGTGTACCTTTTCAAATGTAACGTAAACAGTGAGGGAAGGGGTTCACCACAATGTTACTATATTAGTTATAAAATATACTACGTCTGTGCAATTTCTTTTTTGTCTACTTTTTCTCCCCTTTTTTCCGTATTTTTCTCCCATCCCAATTTAGTCATTATGCCAATTCCCTTCCTGGCTGTTGCATGCTTTTGCCCCCAACTGTCGGCCTGGGGAGGTTGAGGACTACCACATGTCTTCCTCCGATACATGTGGAGTCAGTCAGCCGCTTCTTTTCACCTGACAGCGAGGACTCTCACAGGGGAGTAATGCGTGGGAGGATCACACTATCTCCCCCAGATCCCTTCCCTGCTGAACAGGCGCCCCGACCGATCAGTAGGAGTCGCTGTTTACAACGACCAGGATACATACCCCACCGGCTTCTCACCCACTAACACTGCCAATTGTGTTAGTAGGGACGACTGACCAAGCCGGAGGTACCGCTGACAGCTGGATTCGATCCCAGAGTCTCTGCAGTGGTAGGCAAACGCTTAGTCCGCTGCGCTACGCAGCCGCTCTACGTCTGTGCAATTTTACAGAATAAATATGATGTATTTTTGTCGACGTAAACTTGAAAGTATGAAAAACTAAACGTTATTTGGTTTTTGGTATCGGATTCAACAAATAACAACAAATAACTAAATCGTTTTTTCATTTTCAGATTTTGGATTGTATATTGAATATGAAAAGAAGGAATGGTCCACTAATTTGACAGGTGTCAATCTTGACAGATTTTTTGTGTCTCCGCCCTTTTCCAACCGACTTTTGTGTCCGATGTTCCCCAATCCTGCTGTGAAGCTTGATGAAATGGAGCATGATCTTCTCATCATGGTAGCCCTTTTGGTGAAGTGTAAAAGGGTCTCTATGGGGATTGCCTGTGTCTCTGTAATTCTAGAAGATACTTTGCCATCCTATAATATTCATAAATATAGAATATCGGTGGCTAAGAGCGAGGGTAGTGCGCTCACTTTCAACTGTTCGTTAGGATAGCAAATCATGGAATGCTAGAGAATCACGCATGCTAAGGTGATGACTTCGTAATACATTTTTAATGGACATATCCGCACAGAGCTTTATTCAATTGTAAGGCTTCATGTTTTCACCATTTGGAGAGGGGAAATATCCCTGTATGAGCCATTGTAATAAAACATATCTGTGGCTAAGAGCAAGGGTAGTGTGCTCACTTTCAACTGTTTGTTAGGATAGCAAATTATGGAACGCTAGAGAATCACGCATGCTAAGGTGACAACTTTTTAATAAATTTTGAATGGACATATCCGCACAGAGCTTTGTTTAAGCTGTAAGGCTTCATGTTTTCACCTTTTGGAGGGGGAACATATCCCTGTAAGAGCCATTGTAAGAAACACAAGTCAAGACAGAACCTGTGTTGATGGTTTGCATCCTCAGCACAAGTTCAAACTGAAGTCACAGGCGTTTCTTTTTATATGATGTCAGCTCCTTTGTGACCTAGGGATTTTAATAATTCACCCCCTGCTGCATTCAGGCTCTGCTATGTGGGTTTATGCCGTAGTTTAACCATTACATGACCTCAGTCAGCGCTGCCACTAAATTATCACTGAAGCTGGGGAGTTGCGTTGAAATATTGATCATACACATCAGGGTCCTTATTTAGGTACTGGTACTGTATGTATGATATGATAACAGCACATATGATGGATGGACACAGTAGACATGTCATCGTCAATCTGTCCTCCTTGCAATATTGGACATGGTGGTGTGAGTGTACAGTACTATAATTCCCTACTTGACTGGCTATCTAGAAATGTAGATACAGTAAACGACTGAGTTGTGTTTGGTTTTTCAGCACACAATACATCAACAAAAAAACATGCAAAAACATGCAGTAAACAAGAATCATACAAATTTGGCCAGAAATGTGCTCTTCTAGCATCATATCTTTATGATACGATTTCAAAAGAGGCTTTAACTTAGCAGTCTAACTCAAAGAATGCCAAAAAATAGCCATAGCTGTTGACATTGCTATAACAATGCTATATAGTAATACTGCCCTGCCGAAGCTAACCACAGTAGCTAATGCAAACAGTGAAACTGAGTAAATGGCTTTAAAGTTCTTTGACTATTCCCCAACTATCTGCTCCCAGCTGCCCTTGGGGGGAAGGACGATGGGATGGATCAACTACAATATGAGGTTGCCTTGGGCATGTCCATTGTTGTGGCTTCTTCCACCTCGTCACTCGTGGAGACTAATCAGGCGCAATGTGGAACAGCTGGACGCATCCTGAGACAGAGGCACCTGCTGCATAAAAGACCTGACAACTCATCTCTCAGTGCTTGATCGTACTGACCATTGTGGAACCGTACATCCACCCCGGAATTCCCTGCGTCGCTACCCATTCATTACCCACTCATTCTTGCTCCCCTGGACTGGTTAGTACACGCACATGTAAACATTTACATTACATTTACATTTTACACCACATGAGTTTTTGCACGCTAGACACATGCACGCATACACATACTTGAAGGAAATCGATGTTTTTCAAAGTCTATATAATGTATAAATAGTGGTGGATGACAGCATCTACTTATAGCCATCTCAGAGGACGGCAGAGAGAATCAGTGTGTTAGCAGCAGACTAAGATAGAGCCCAGGGCTTCGAGGTCGTTCAGCTTGTTAAACATAAACACTGATAAGGACAGAGAACAGTGCAGGAATGGTCAGAGAGAGAGTTTGACATCACTAGAAATGAACGTTTAATGTGTGTTAAAGGTGAAGAGCAGTTGCCATGACAGCGTGTCACATAGCGACAAGAAGAGGGGGGCGGGCCTGTCGTTGCTATGCCGAGAATATTATAATGTGAGTTTCCTTCCCGGTGTAAGTTAGAACAGGATGCAAGGCTGATATGAGCAGACGTGGAGAGAGAGACTAGAGGGTGGTGGGAGGGGCCTCCCCTCCCCCCCCCCTCTTATGCCTCGAGGAGGCTAGCTTCGGCTAACAAAGAAGGGTTTTGGCTAACGACGAGGCCTCAACCACCATTGGACTAAAAGCAGAAGAGACGATAGAATAATGACTTTAGTCAAGGACAATTACAGAATTGGTTTCCATCTGATTACGAGGCTCTGTTGATGGAATAAACATGAGGATCTGAGAAAAGAGATCACGTTGCAGTGTCGTTTCTTCTGACTATGGATGTACTAACAAGGGGTTGATACAGTGTGTGACAGCTAATGAGAGATCCAAGTAAAATTACACAACGCAGAGGCCGGTCACGGAACAGCAGGTGACGAGGGAATTAAATGAGTAAAGGCTGGAAACACTGTTTTCTTTCATACTGTAATTGAAACACACACATCTCATTCACATGGACCGTGGGCACACACACACTTCCCTCACTTAGGCCCTGTTAGTTTAGTACATTTGATTATTTCTTTTACTTGTCTTTATTTATTAAAGTATCATTATTGTATTACGTATGTCTCCTATGTCTGTCTGTCCTGGGTTTCTTCCACACTTGACTCTCTTTAGTATTAGCTTAACAGAACAATCAAGCCATTAAATGAGTCAAGACGGAACCCCAGGGCAGACGGGCGGTCAGACGCCCGCGTTAGAATCAGATCGATTAACTCCCCCCTCTGTTGAAGAGTTGGTGCTTGACCACTCTACCCAACTCGCCACCCTTCAAACCGAGCTCAGCTTTTACCTCTGTCCAAGGACATATTGCCGAGCTCCAGGGTTCATCCCGCGTCACCACATCGGCAATCACCTCCCTCACCTCCCTCGTAGCTAAGATGAATACACTGGCCTCTGCGTTAGCCTCCATCCAGCAAAGACTTGACACTTGAGCCTCGACCTCGGCATCCCCTGGTGCGCAGCTCACTGACTCAGTACCCCCGGAGCCAGTCCCCTCCCGCCCGAGCCTAGTCTCATTATACCTAGGGCCTTTGGAGGGGATTTTGACTTAAGTAGGGGTTTTCTCGCTCAGTGTGAACTGCTATTTCGGTTCCAACCATCTAAATACTGCATGGGGGAAATCAAGATTGTGTTTATTACGTCACTGCTTGTTGACAGGGCACTTAGCTGGGCTATTGCGGTGGTTAGCCGGAATCCAACTTTTTCGAGTGACTATATTTATTTTCGTCAAGAACTTTTTTCGTTTTTGATCACCCCACAGACGTCGAGGATGCGGCCAGCAAACTACTTGTTCTCCAGCAGGGACAATGGTCTGTAGCCGAGTACACCCTGGATTTCCGGGTCCTCGCCGCGAACAGCGGGGTGGGGGAACGTAGCGCTCTGTAGTGCGTACAGGAGAGGTTTGAGTGAAGGCATCAAATACCTAATCGTCAGAGACCGTCCACCCACGGTAAACAAGCTAATCACCCTGGCTCTCCTGATGGAGGTGCGACTGCGGGAGCGTCGTCTAGAGCGCAGTCAACACGTCGGTGGGTCTCTCCGCCCAGGCTCCAGCCGCGCTCACAATTCTCCCGATTTTGTAACAACCCTCCCGGTCCCATCCTCTCGTCTTCCCATGCTTCCCCCTATTCTGTCCACACCAGCATCAGGGGAGGAACCGATGCAGATCGGCCGGTCTCGCCTTTCCCAAGAGGAGAGAAAACAGAGGATGCAGGACCGGTTATGCCTATACTGTATGAAGGCTGGCCACTATCTTTCAACATGCCCAGCTTGCCCAAACGACCACGCTCACTAATTGGGGGGACAACAGTGATTGGGGGGACAACATCGTTCCCCCAGCCCAACAGAGATTTCAACCGGCTCATCCTCGCAACCCTCTCCTGGGGGTAGGAGTCCCTGGCCATCAGCGCCCTCATCGATTCTGGGGCCGACGAGTGTCTCATGGACATCACTCGCTTGCCAGGCCGGTATTCTACTCGTCCCTCTGGACAATCCCTTGTCACCTCAGGCCATAAATGGGTGTCCCCTGTGTAAGATTACGCACAGCACTGAATCCCTCTCTCTCACTCTATCTGGTAATCACGTGGAGACTGCATGTTTTTTAGTTTTGCACCCTCCCACTCCACCTCTAGTGTTAGGTAGGCCGTGGTTGGAGAGACATGATCCACACATCTCCTGGGCCACAGGGTGGATTTTGGGTTGGAGCATAGCCTGTCATGCCAACTGTCTACGCTCTGCCCTCTCTCCGTCCAGCAGTCCCAGGCCTGTGATCTCTCCCCCGGATCTCACTTGTGATCTCTCCCCCGGATCTCACTGGTGTCCCCTCCATCTATCATGACGTAGCCCTGGTGTTTAGTAAGGACAGAACTCTTTCTCTTCCCCCTCACCGGCCGTATGATTGCCCCATCGACCTCCTTCCCGGGGCAACCCTTCCCACGGGTCAGGTATACAGTCTCTCGGTCCTGGAGAAGGAGGCGATTTGCAATTATATTATAACATCGTCTCCGACCGGGGCCCCCAGTTCATCTCCAAGGTGTGGCAGGCCTTCTGCAAGGGGATTGGGGCCATGGTCAGTCTCACCTCCAGGTACCACCCCTGACGAATGGGCAGGCAGAGCGTGCCTACTAGCCCATGGAGGCAGCCTTACGCTGCGTCACCACCAGCAACCCCACCTCCTGGACCAAATACCTGCGTTGAGTACTCTCTCAACACTATGGAGAGCTCTTTGACCGGTATGTCTCCATTCGAGTGTTCCCTGGGCTATCAACCTCCTCTGTTTCCCCAACAGGAGCTGGAAGTGGCCCGTACACCAGGGTCCATCTCCGCCGGTGTCGTCGCATTTGGAGGATTGCCCGGGCCGCTCTGCTACGAGCTACTGAACGGTCCCGACTCCCGGCAGAGGATTCCAGCTCCGACCTATCAACCCGGCCCCTCCAGACCTCCCAGACATCCTCACGTAAGCTAAATCCCCGCTTTATTGGTCCCTATACCATCGATCGCATCATTAATTCTGCTGCTGTTCGTTTGATCCTTCCGGCCGCTCTCAAGATCCACCCAGACTAATCAGGCGCAATGCGGAACAGCTGGATGCGTGCTGAGACAGAGGCACCTGCTGCATAAAATACCTGACAACTCATCTTTCAGTGCTTGATCGTACTGACCATTGTGGAACAGTACCTCCACCCCGGAATTCCCTGCATTGTTACCCGTTAATTTCTCATTATTGCTCCCCTGGACTGGTTAGTACATGCACATGTAAGCAACAGTCTCTATCATTTACATTTTACACCACATGAGTTTTTGCAGGCAAAACACACGCACCCATACACATACTGTAATTGAAACACACACATCTCATTCACATGGACTGTGGGCACACACACACTTCCCCCACTTAGGCCCCGTTAGTTTAGTACGTTTGATTATTTCTTTTACTAATTCATTCATTGGCATGAATTAGAACACAGTTAGTTTTTCTACCTTTCTGTGAACGTTTAGACAAAATATGCGTTGCAAACCGATTAGGAATGGTGGAGCCATATCCATTATAAGAAAGGAACTGTACTTACTGTACAGTAGATTTCATTCACGGTTCTTGCTGCACATCTGGTGATACTAAATCCAAATTGAACTCTGCCATTGGAAAGAGTAGATTTGGCCCGATCCATAGATGTGCAACTTGGCTATAATAAGGTCATTTATAGGCCTGATATTCTGAACAGGCTGATTCCAGAGGTATGTGGCAGGGCCTCAAAACGATGACCGATTACAAAGGCACCTCCCATAAGCTGAACAATGATATCGCCCTGGCGGATGAGTTAAATACCTTCTATGCAAGGTTTGAGGCTGTGAATAACAACATCAGCCTACTGACCACTGAAATAGAGAGGGGAGCCACTGCCGGTGGAGACTCAGTGTTCAGGATAACAGAACATGAGGTGAGGAGGACCTTTAAGAAAGTGAATATCAGGAATGCAGCAGGACCGGACGGTATCCCCGGCCGCATCCTAAAAGTCTGTGCTGACCAACTTGCCCCGGTATTCACTGACATATTCAACCTGTCCTTAGAACAGTCTGTTATCCCCACCTGTCTGAAAAAGTGTTTGCCATTATTCCTGTACCCAAAAAATCCACGCCTGCTTGCTTCAATGACTATCGCCCCGTAGCTCTCACCTCCATAGCCATGAAGTGCTTTGAGAAGCTAGTGAAGGGCTACATTTGTTCCTCTCTCCCCAACACCCTGGACCCCCTGCAATTTGCATATCGCCCCAACAGGTCCACGGAAGACACCATAGCCCATGTGCTGCACACAGCAGCAGCACACCTGGACAAAAGGCAGGGGAACTATGTGAGAATGCTATTCAGTGACTACAGCTCAGCATTCAATACCATAGTCCCCTCCAAACTCCTAGCCAAGCTCAGGGACCTGGGCTTGAACTATGACCTCTGCCAGTGGGTCTTGGACTTCCTGACAGGAAGACCCCAGGTGGTGAGAGCAGGCAACTGCATCTCCTCATCCATCACTCTCAACACAGGGGCCCCCCAGGGCTGTGTTCTGAGCCCCCTCCTCTACTCGCTGTACACACATGACTGTGTGGCACAGCGGAACAACAACACAATTATCAAGTTTGCTGACGACACAGTCGTGGTGGGCCTGATCTCTGCAAATGACGAGAGGGCCTACCTGGAAGAGGTAGAGGACCTGGTGCGATGGTGTCAGGAGAACAGCCTCTCCCTGAATGTCAGCAAAACGAAAGAGATAATTGTGGACTTTAGGAGGTCGAGGGCCAGGGACTACAGCCCCCTCAGCATCGACAGGGCACCGGTCGAGAGAGTGAGCAGTTTTAAGTACCTCGGAGTCCACATATCCGAGGACTTGACATGGGCCACACATTGATAGTGTAGTGAAGAAGGCACGACAACGGCTCTACTTCCTTAGGCGACCTACTCGTGCACAATAGAGAGCATCCTGACTGGTAACATCACCTCCTGGTTTGGGAATAGCACAGTACATAACCACAGCAGACTACAGAGAGTAGCCCATTCAGCCGAATGCACAATTGGAGGTGGGCTTCCCACTCTCCAGGATGTTTATAACAAGCGTTGCAGGGCCAAGGCTAAGAGAATAATCAAAGACTAGTCACGCAAACAACAGCCTCTATGAACTGCTGCGGTCAGTCAAGCGCTACCGGAGCCTCATGGCCAGTACAGAGAGACTCAGGGCTAGATCCACAAAGAATGGATTGCACGGAGCAAGTTGCACCCTTACTTACAATTCATTATGAATTGAAAATGGGGGACCCTGATGTAAACCCCTTAACAATTGTGTGTATTGAGCCATACTGTATTGTACCCATTCTGCAATCTGTTAATACAATTTTCATTCAATCAATCAATCTGCACGGTGATTGATTGAATGAAAATTGTATTAACAGATTGCAGAATGGGTACAATACAGTACAGCTCAATACACACAATTGTTAAGGGGATGCAGACCAGAGAAAGACTTTTGTCTTGTTACATCAGGGTCCCCCATTTTCAATTCATAATGAATTGTAAGTAAGGGTGCAACTTGCTCTGTGCAATCCATTCTTTGTGGATCTAGCCTTCAGAAGGAGCTTCTATCCCCAGGCCATCAGGCTGCTCAATGACAATGACACTATGTAACAACCCATCATCTACACACATTGCACACACATCCACATGTACACACTCACTTTAAACAAACACGCACCTTACCACTCACTTTATTCACTTTAGACACTTTAACACACTTTATATTTATCTTAATAGATTTGCACCACATGCATACTTCATTTGCACCCTAACCCAAGTTTTGTACCTCTGCATTCTCTTCCACCCGTTCAATCTGTCTGACATAATGCTTCGTTTTTTTTTCAAATGTATCCAAGAGTAAACATCCTAACCATGTCACAACAGCAGTCATAGTGTATATTTTCAGCAATACGTTTGTTTACCTCATTATGAATTGAAAATGGGGGACCCTTATGTAAACAAGATGAAAGTCTTTCTCTGGTCTGCATCCCCTTAACAATTGTGTGTATTGAGCCGTACTGTATACCGTATATAGTGTGGCAGATATCAACCCCCCTCTCATGGATATGTGAAGGATGGGAGATATGATTGCCACGAAAGGAGTAGAGACAATTAGGTAGCTGATTAGTACTGATAGAACACACCTGCGCATCATTAGTTCACCCACATCTCACGTGCACACACCCCAGACACATACTACAAAGCCACTAGGTTAGTCAGAAGTAAGTTGAGCGGAGGTGAGGTTGGAGTTGTGTAAGGTGAGAGGTAGTGAGAGGAGAGGTGACGGCGAGAAGTTGTTCATTGTGTACTAGACCCTAGACTGGCTGAGAAACCCCCTTGTGTACTGACCCAGGACCGGACGACTACCCTGAGTATTGAACAATCCCTTTTTCTGCACGAGAGTCTGTTTTGTGTTTTTGACCATCAGACTGTATTACGACCATTCTCTTGCTTATCGAACTGAATTCTGCCCTTATTCAATAAATATTCGTATTGATTGATATTGCTCTTGTGTGGACATTCAAATTAGTTTGTATTTGAACCGCGGCGAGTTTGAACCCCACCATGCTCGTCACATTTGATGGAGTGTGCGGGCACCGTTTTTTGGTTCAAAAACATATATATATTTTTTTTATATAAATGTTTTTCTTTTCTTTTTTCAAAACATACATAGAACAAGACATCACAATACAGTAGACTTAATAACAAAGACACTAACAACACTAGCACTAACAACACTAGCACTAACAACAATAAGCATAATAAAGACATAATATAAACTATAAAAGTACATTAACACATCCCACGCCGGAAACGGCTTACGACGTGTTTCAAGTTCATGCGAATTCTGCCAATCCACGGCGTACGACATTATTGAGATCATATTTCATTTTTCCGCCATGTTATTCATAATTCCCTCACAGAGCCTGGTCTGATGCAGTGGGAGCATGCACAACTCTGCAACGCTTCAATACTGCCGCCTGGTGGATGATCGGCGAGTTGCCAAACCGGAAATGGACGAGTCGATCTCGGTGCGTCTGGGAAATGCGTCCGGCACTCGCATATTGTTGCGGGACTGCATACACACGTCCGTGTGTAGCAATCGCTGCCATAACGCAATAATCAATCAATCGTTTATTATGATTATACAAACCGGAAATGGATTTAGGAGATCGCCGTCAAATAAGTGGGATCTTTTTCCTCCAGTCTCATCGTCGAACGGTAAGAGGACACTGACGTCATTTTCAGCGCGTTTGTTTATTATTATCCATGCAAACTGCTCTGATCAATATATCACCCATACTACATAAAGCATTTACTGACGATCACGGAATTATATACGACCCCCCCCCCCCCGGTTCATCCGCGCATGATCAGTCATAACGTTTAGGATCATGTACAGTTGACATTTTTAATATAGCGTGTATCGCCAACAAACGGCATTTGATAATCTATATATGCGTTTATGCTATATCTCACGTTCTAGGAATTACTGCAGAAAACGATAAAAACTATTTATATTCTAGACTGTATTTTCGTATGAATCTATGAATGAAAAACAAAAACGTTCCTACATCCTGAACGATAGATAATCGATGTTGAATGGGCCATAGTAATGTCAATTTAGCAATACAATTTAAAAAGTTATAGCCCCGCAAAGAAGGTGAACATCTCCATAGGCTTACAGTGCTGGCAGAGAGTGGTATAAGATGCTCAAATTGCGTGGCAGGGAATGTGTTAACAGACATGACAAAAGACAAACAACAAAAACATGGCTCAGATGGCTTCATACGTCATACAATGTATATATAGCAATAGTGGCGATTAGGGAGTCGGCTCCTGGCCAATGATAGCACCCAGTGGACTGATACAGCATGTACTTTTAAATACATTATGATACCCTCTACAACGACACAAAGCACCCACACACAAGACAGTAGTGATCTCTAGGGAGGCTAAGAGTAATGAGGAAACCCGCCGAGTACAGTGGCAGATAGCGCAGGTCCAATATGAGATAGATATGGGTCCCATATTTCATAAAAAGTGTCCAACTTGGAGTGCAGCATACATGTGATGTATTCACAAGGAATAATAATAATAATAATAATAATAATAATAATAATAATAATAATAATAATAATAATAATAATAATAATAATAATAATAATAATAATAATAATAAAAACAATACATCTATTTTATATAGCGCTTTTCCAGGTGCTCAAAGACGCTTCACATGGGCAGGAGAGACTACTATGGCAAAACAAAAAAACAGAACAAAACAGAACAAAAATAATACATGACAAAATAAAATAAAACCGACAGAATTAGAGGTCAAAAGCAAGATTGAAAAGGTGAGTTTTGAGGGCTGATTTAAAAGATGTCAGGGTGTTTGCATCACGGATATGGCTGGGGAGGGCATTCCAGAGGGAGGGGGCAGCAGCAGTAAAGGCCCTGTCGCCCCAGGTCCGGAGCTTGGTCGTGGGAGGTGTTAGGAGGTTGGCATCTGCATAACTGGCATCTGCAGGCTGGAGTGATAGTCTTGGTGGAGAGGTAGAGCTGAGTGTCGTCTGCATAACAGTGAAAACGCAGGCCATGTTGGCGGAGAATCAGACCAAGTGGAAGGATGTAGAGGATGAAGAGCAGGGGACCAAGTACTGAGCCTTGGGGGACACCATGAGTGATGGGGGCAGTGGGGGATTTGCAGTTGATGATAGAGATGAATTGGTGGAATTATTATTATTATTATTATTATTATTATTATTATTATTATTATTATTATTATTATTATTATGGAATACAGTCCATAATAATGTTGTGCCATGATCTCTTTGATGGGACCTCGTCCTTGATCCAGAATAAAATAATGTTTTTCCTAGCAGCAAATGTCAGCGGATTGAACAGTCTCCTAAGTTGGCAATATGAATATCTGGGAGGCCTAGTAAGAGGCACAGGGTATCCAGTTCGATGGGGGTCTGGAATATATCAGATAGTTCCTCTACGATGTCGAACCAATAGCTCTGGAGCTTTACACAGGACCAAAAGCAGTGGATGTGGTTTCCAATCTGTGGGGACGCATTGGGATCCATTTTACTTTTAAGGGCAGGGGTTATATGCAGTGTAATATTCTAACTTGAATAGACTTGGTGCGGTTGCAAACCGAGATTCTTTTTGCATAGGTCCATGCATCCTGCCAGTCCTCTTCCGTAATCTCTATGTCTAAATTTTTTTCCCAGGACTGTTTAGTAACAAGGGAAGATAAAGATTAATTAAGGTTTAGAGTACTATAGAAAATAGATATTTGTTTTTTAGGAATCTGCAAGGAGAGGGCTTTCTCCACCTGCGAGGTGGAACTGTTAATTACCAGTGAGGTGTCCTTGGTGATAAACTGCCTAATTAAAGTCTTTGATAAATAGTAGGTTCCAGAGGGGGGACTTAGATTGCGAGGATTCAATGTCTAGCCAGATTGATAGTGGGTCTGATCTGAACCAACCGACAAGTACCCTAAGGTGTGCTGCTAGTTGGTAATGTCTTATATTAGGTGGGTCTAGACACCCATCTTCACCATCCATCTGTAATTTGGCCATTTTCAGATGCGGTTTCTTCCCATTCCAAATGAATGAGCTTAGCCAGCCTTCTAGCACCTTGATAACCTTGTTTGTCAGCAGCACTGGAATCATTTGGAGAGGGTATAATAGTCTGGGGAGTACGTTCATTTTGACGAGGGCTATCCTACCCAGCCAGGAGATTGGTAAAGGGGCCCATCTAACTAAGTCTGCCCTTATGGTGTCTAAATGGGGGGGAAAGTTGGCCTTAAACAATGTATCATAGGTGGGTGTCACAAATACTCCTAAGTAAACAAAGCCGGAGGGCGACCAGTGAAATGGGAAGCGCTCGGGCAGGATCGGAATGGATTTAAGTGTCCCAAGTGGCATTACTTCCGATTTGGAAAAGTTTATTTTGTACCCCGAGAAGGTTCCGAATGTGGAAATCATGCGGGTTAGACATGGAATGGAAGAGTCAGGTTTAGATATAAAGATCAGTACGTCATCCGCATAAAGAGTGATTTTGTGCTCCCTCTCGCCCACCCTAATACCTGAGATCGCGGCTGACTGCCTTATGGCCTGAGCGAGTGGTTCTATGGCCATGTCAAATAGTAAAGGGCTAAGAGGGTCCCCCTGGGGGTTCCCCTGTTGTAGAGGAAAGTTGTTAGACCTAAGCCTGTTAGTCAGAACCGCCGTCATCCGTGAGTTGTAAAGAACCTTGACCCAGTCAATAAAAGTGTTTCCTAGGCCAAATTCAGCGAGGGTTAGAAACAAATACGGCCATTCTACACGGTCGAGAAACAGAACCTGGTCTATCTCACGAGTCATTTGGATGATATTAAGGAGCCGTCTCATGTTGTCGGTAGAGTTCCTACCCTTAATAAAACCAGTCTGATCTTCGTTAATAATGAAAGGGAGCACTTTTTCTAGGTGCATGGACAGGATCTTGGAGAGCAATTTTTGGTCTGAATTAAGTAGGGCTATAGGCTAGGAGGCACACTTTTCAGGGCATTTACCCTTTTTAAGGATAAGGCAAATATTAGCCTCCCGTAGGGACTGGGGTAATATCCCAACCTCAGAGGAATGATTAAGCATTGCCAGCAGGGGATCCAAGAGAATATGACCAAATTCCTTATAGAATTCGCATCCGAAACCGTCCGGGCCCGGAGCCTTACCAGATGGCATACCCTTAAGGGCGCACAGAGCTTCTTCCTTCGTAATTGGGGCGTTAAGGAGCAAGTTCTGATCTTTCGATACCTTAGGGAGGTGCAAGTCAGCGAAAAAATCTTGCATGTCAGAGAGAGCACCATCGGGTCGTTCAGTCCTATAGAGTTGGGCATAGAAAGAAGCAAACTCTTTATTAATAGTTTTGGTGTCAAAGGACCTGACCCCGTTTTGAGTCCGAGATTGAGGCTATTACTTGGGTGTCAGCCCTCTTTTTTTCCAAGTTAGCTAGGCACCTGCCATGCTTGTCACCATGTTCGTACATTCTCTGTCTGGCAAATTTAAGAGAGTATTCGGTGTCCTGGATCAGAAGAGTGTTTAACGCAGTTCTGGTGGCCATAAGCTCTATAAGCACAGCCGGGGCTGGGTTTGAAACATGTTGATTCTCAAGGTCGGCTAGTTTGGATTCAAGAAGTTTGCATTGTTAATTTTTCTTGCGTTTCTTGGATGATACGTAAGACATAATCAGTCCGCGAGAAAATACCTTGGATGTTTCCCAGAGCAGAGACGGGTTATCCGTAGAATGTGAGTTAATTGAGTAGAACATTTTAAAATCCGATTCGAAATAGGAGACAAACCTATCATCCTTGAGGAGGTATGGGTTAAGACGCCAACGTCTCGACAGCGCCCTCTCTTCTGACAAGGAGTAGACCAGATATATAGGGGCTTGATCCGATAAAACAATACTTCCGATTGTGCAGGACGATACCAGAAAGAGCTTAGAGGAAGGGATGAAGACAGATTCTACTGTTGCTCTTATGTGGGCCGCTAAAAAAGGTGAACTTCAGTTCGGATGGGCAAAGGGTTCATCTGAGAATCCAATGTCTGTACATAGGGAGGAGAGCATATTTGCTTGCCTAGAGGGGGGAGCCGAACTGGGTGGGAGTTTGTCAAGAGACGGTATAAGGTGACAGTTAAAGTCTCCGCCCACAAAAGCATTCTCAGAGGCCAGGCCATTAAATTCAGTAAATACTTTGGATAGAAAGTCAGGGGAGTAGCCTGGGGGACAGTATACATTCATAAATGTCATTTATTTACCCTTAAGAACCCCTTTGATAATCACATAGCGACCTTGGCTATCTAAAGAGGAAGTTATGAGTCTAAAGGGGAGATTTTAATTGATCAGTATGGCCACTCCCCTACTAAATGTAGAATAGTTTGTGGCGAAGACCTGTCCCACCCAACTCTTTTGGAGTTTAGCGGCGTCGTTGGGTCCCATATGGGTTTCCTGTAATAAAGCAATAGAAACATTCTCCTTCTTTAAAAAGGTCAGAATCGCTTTCCTTTTCGCTAGTTTCTGAAGACCTCGAACATTCCAGGAGCAGAGCTTAAAGCTCTCAGAGTTAGCCATAGCCATAGAATATTAGGGGGTGTGTAGACAGGGCAGACCTAAAAAGGCCTGTGGGCACACCAAATTCACCTATTCTAACCACTAAGCATATGTACCTAGAGCCATACATAAAACAAATATTTTCAATAGTAGACATGTGTCCTGAGCCATACATAAAACATACATAAAAAACATATAAAGGTGCGGGACCGGTGGGCCTTTCCCCAACAACACAGGGACTCACCATAGGGCCTAAAACCCTCAAACCTACCATAAGTAGATTACTCTCTCAGTGGCTGCTTGCCACACTCCCAAACATAAACAAAAAAAAGAAAAAGAAACAGCCTCAAAATGTAGAGTAAATGGAAAAGTTCACATTAAACCTTATAAGAACATGGCTAGGTTTAAACAAGAGACCTAGAACAGGAACCATAGCAAGAGAAAAAGGGGGGGGGGGTAAATGACCTGTGTACTGCATGATAAACGTGTGCAGTACGTCCACCAGGCCGGAAGAGGGCGATACTCTGCTGACAGGTCCGTTGTTTCCTATGGTTCACACAGAGTAGCTTGCTGCCTTGTCATAGCACAATTAGCCCGCCGTGTCAGGAGAGGGCGCTGTGCAAAAGTTCGTCTGACATTTTAGCGGCCTAGCAGGTCAACAGCAGATGATGACGCCTCTGGCCGCAAATGCGACCATTTGCCATGTGTGTGGCTAGCAGAGTGTAGCTGGAAGAGCGTGGCTGATGGATCCATGAGACCCCAGTCCGAAAAAATATGTACACACACACACAAAAAAAGAAAAAAATGCATCACGGAGGCATTAAGCCAAGTCGTGACGAGGTGTAAGTGACACGCATAGAAGTCCTAGGTCATTTAAACAAAGCTAGCGCTTAGCTCCCCGGCATATAGTGGATGTAAAAAACAAACAAAAAAATAAAGTGGCATTATGTAATAGTTATACAAAACAGACCAGGCCAACCCCCCCTTAAGTCAGACGCGGAGAAAAATAAAGCATCCAGGCGACACCTAACGTCACACAGTCAACCATATTTATAAGAACGAAGAAATATAGAGTGATATGATGCTCGGCGCGTTAGCCATAGCGAAGTGCTAACGGCCCAAAATCAGGCTACTACCGCGTTTGGTACTGGTGAGGCTGGTGTCGAGGCCCCTTTACGCCGGGTCTTCAAGAAGTCCACGGCGTCCTCAGGCGATGAAAGATGTTTTCTCGCGCTGTCTGCGGCCGTGATGATAAATCTTGCAGGGAACTGAAGAGACGGCTTGAGTCCTAGTTGGTAGAGGGGGGCCATGACGTCTTTGTAGCGGGAACGCTGCTCCACGACTTCCGGACAGTAATCTTCAAAGATTAGGACTGGTTTCCCTCTGTATTCCAGCATTCCCCTCCTCTTCTGTGCCTCCCAGATAATCCTCTCTTTTATTTGATAGTGATGTAGGCGAGCAATAACCGCTCTAGGCCTGGAACCGGGTGCTGGCTTGGCAATAAGGGCCCTGTGACACCGGTCCAGTTCGGGTGGCGTAGGGAGGACCTCCTTCCCCAGAATTTCAACCAGTACCTCCGCAAAAAAGTCGCTGGGCCGGTCGCTATGAACGGACTCATCCAGTCCTATAATATGCAAATGTTAGACCGGCAACTCCGGGACTCGACGTTAGTTAGCTTAGCCTTTAGCTTATCATTGTTATCTTCTAGCGCCGTACACCTAGCCTCTAGCCCGTCCACCCTGCCAGTCCAAGTATTCAAGCCGTCTTCCACGGAGGTCAGACGCTCGGCATGGTCGTTAAGCGACGTCCAGAGGCTGTCGAGTTTGGATTCGAGCGAGGCAGCGGACGCTCTCATTTCGTTGGTTAAGGATTGCCTGAGCTCTTCAATTAGCCCAGCAATGGCGGTTATATCAGCGGGAGCGTCGTCCTTCTTGGATTAATTTCTCAGTTGTCTCGTCGCCATTATGGTTTTTGCAGCAAAAATAAATAGGTAGAAACATAAAGGGGGTATATACAAAAAGATTTAACCGAGTTGAAAATATAAAAAGAGGCTTTTAGGACTAAATATAAAAGTCACATCGTGGCAATGAGCGACTACTCCATCCTTGACCCGACCAAAAACATTTTTCAAACAAAAACACAGGTGCAATGGCGAATCCAGTCGATGTTAAGGCATGGTTCCTGGAGTGGACTAAATACAGCGAGTCGCAACAATGGATGGAGCGGAAACGTCATGAGGAAGCGATGCAAGAGAAATTGTGCACGCCATGACAAGATTATGAGCGAGACCGAGGCAACGGCGGAGAAATGGAGACAGGAAGCGCTCGTTTCATTTCACCGTGCAGAGGCTCGCAGCGAGGAGAGGCAGAGGAACAACGTTAAACCTGCAAATTTTTTGGTCAAGCTAAACAGCGAGGACAACATTGAGTGTTACCTGTCAGCGTTTGAACGCACCGCTGAATCTGAGAACTGGCCAAAAGAACAGTGGGTTAGTTTGTCAGCCCCATTTTTGTACGGTATAGCCCAGATGGCATATCATGACACCGCCCCGCTGGCTGATAAAGCGTATGCATTTCTGAAAACAGAAATACTGCAGCGTTCGGGAATTACATTTCTTACTAGAGCCCAGCGGTATCATGATTGGGCATATGACGGGAACTTGTCCCCCAGAGAACAGCAACATGATTTGTTACGGCTAGCAAACAAATGGCTATTAGACGAGCCCCAGAACATTTCACCAATCGAACGTATGACAATGGACAGATATTTCCGTGCCCTACCTGCCAACGCACGAAAGACCAAGATCAGCCAAACGAAGCCCACATGTTTCAACGAGGTCGTAGAGGGAATGGAGGTGTTTCAAGCAGCTGTCCCGACTGTGTGCGCTTGCGACCTGTTGCGCGGAGGACGCAACTGCATCCACCCTCACTCCAGTAAGAGCTAATAATCATGACGCGACTGCATTGTTAGGTCGCTTTCACACAGGGGCTGTTTGGTCCGGATTATCGGACCAGAATTCGATTTTCGGGTTTGTGTGAATGCGCGTCGAACTCGGTTTGCGGACCAAACACACGAACTCTCGTCCGCCTGAAAACGTAGGTCTCGGTTCGGCTTCATCGAACCAAACGCGAACCAAATATAGGAAGTGCTTATTATTACCGGTCCTTACCACTGCTCGCAGCATTCATTCACTGCAAAACAACCACACTGCATCTATCTATCTATCTATCTATCTATCTATCTATCTATCTATCTATCTATCTATCTATCTATCTATCTATCTATCTATCTATCTATCTATCTATCTATCTATCTATATATATATCTATATATCTGTGCATCTTCGGAAGAAGGAAGAAAAAACGCGGCTTATTATATTATTAATAAAACAGCTACTTGTGGGCACTCATAAAAACAACGTGGTACAAGTGGTACAAGTTGTTTAGCGAGAGGATGGTGGTAATGTGCTTCAATAGAACAATGGATCAATGCCATGTCAAAACTCGCCTCCGCTGATCTGGAGGACTCGCAGTCCACACACAGACACACACACACACGCGCGCGCGCACACACAGGCTCGCAGCCACACACACATTTCCACTGTCCAACAGACGAGCGCCCTTTTCGACCGCGTGACATTGTTCAGAAGGTTCGGTGCGCCTGACAGATTTCTATGTGAACGCAGGCGAACCAAATGAAGAATGCAACAATGTTGCAACTTCACCACCAGAACCGCACTGAGTCCACCAAAACTATATGTGAAAGCGACCTTAGACTCAGGGAGCTCAGTGACACTGGTAAAACCAGAGTTGGTGGACGGTCCCCTCCTGAAAAAAACAGTGGGAGTCACCTGTGTACATGGGGAGACTAGACAATATCTGACCGCCACCATCGAACTAACCTCCACCCGGGGGAAATGTACGACGACTGTGGGGGTAGTCAAAAACCTCCTGGTAGCAGTATTAATCGGAACTGTGCATTTTTCCGACCACTGTGGGATAGTTTGGCGGCCCAGAACAGTGTCCACCACCACGTCGACCAGAGCCCGGACACAAAGGACCCGGATGTGCGGTCTACACGAGCTGGACCCCCAGGCTTCTACCAACCCCCTACCAGAGGAAGACTCCGGCCCGGTCAGCGAGGACAACGACAAGGGGGAACCCACCGCCAGCCCAGAAGAGGACAACGGTCCACCGGTCAACAGCGGAGGCGAGGTTTCATCACTCCACGACGAGGATGAACCTGTCTGGGGAGATCTGTCCCCGGGCAACCCGAACGATGACACCCCACCCTTACCACCACAACTGATGGGACGGTTCGGCACCGCCCAGCTGGAGGACGAGAACCGTGGTCGACGGTAAATAGATGTATGGGGTAGGAGAATTAACATTTCCACATTTTGCTATAAAGAACACTTTATTGTACCAGGTGGTAAAAAACGGGGAAGCTATTGTAGAGCTGTTGTTGGTGCTGCACCTAGCCCATTCATACTTGCTAGGGGCACACTTGGGGGTCGAGAAGACCCTTGATCGGATTAAGGCCCGGTTTTCCTGGCCGGGGTGAGAAGAGCGGTGGAGGACTATTGTCGCTCTTGCCCCGAGTGTCAGATGGTTGCTCCACGACCCACTGTACATAACCCCTTGATCTCCCTGCCTATCATCTCTGTTCCCTTCAGTAGGATTTGGATGGACCTTGTGGGGCCCCTACCCTGCAACGCCAGGGGCCATCAGTACATCCTGGTGATCATGGACTATGCCACCCGGTACCCGAGGCCATCACTCTTCGCACCATGGCCTCAAAAGGTATAGCCAGGGAGCTCATGCTACTGATTACAAGGGTGGGAATCCCGGATGAAATTCTGACAGACCAAGGCACACCATTTAGAATAGAATAGAATAGAAATACTTTTATTATCCCGAGGGAAATTTGACACTGCAAATCGCTCAACATTAAACATTTAGACAGAACAGGTCACGAATAAGAATAACAAAACAAATCAAATTGCCTAAGATAAGAGTAGAATGAAATAGAATAAAAATGGAATAAAATATACAGTAAATAAATACAGTAAAAATATACTGAGGTCTACAGTAGGTGTAGTATTGCACAGTGCTGTTTCAAAAGTAAGAGTCCAGGAAGATGGTAACTGTCACTCTGTGCTCAGTGATGCAGTGAGGCACAGTGATGCATTGTATAGTCTGATGGCTGTTGGAATGAAGGACTTCCTGTGCCGTTCAGTGGTTCATTTAGGTAGTGTGAGCTAGCATTGAACATGCTCCTCCTGTCAGCCAAGGCTGTGTATAGTGGGTGGGAGGGGTTTTCCCTGATGGCCTGGAGATTAGCAAGGCTCCTCCTCTCTGCCACCCTCGCTAGGGAGTCCAGCTCCACCCCAACCATGCTACTGGCCTTCCTGATCAGCTTATCTAGCCTGTTTGTGTCCCCTGCTCTCAGTCCGCTGCCCCAGCAGGTCACATCGTACAAGAAGGCGCCCGCCACCACCGACTCATAGAACATCCTCAACATCCTTGTACAAAAATTGAATGATCTCAGCCTTCTGAGGAAGTAGAGTCAGCTCTGGCCCTTATTGTACAGTGCCTCTGCATGTTTTGACCCGTTCATTTATGTCAAGAATAATGAAGGATTTAGCCGGGTTACTGAAAATCACCCAGCTGCGCACGTCAGTTTATCATCCCCAAACTGATGGGCTAGTTGAGCGGTTTAACCGTACCCTCAAGAGTATGCTAAGAAAAGTAATGGAAGCCGACGGGAGGAACTGGGACCAGCTTCTCCCATATCTAATGTTTTCCATCATGGCAGTTCCCCAGGCCTCCACAGGTTTCTCCCCCCTCCCCAAAGAGGCCTGGGAACACCAGCCGTCACCGCACCGGAGTTTGGTGGATCATGTGGAGGAGATCCAGGAGAGGATGGCCACCTTGTGGCCCCTGGTGAGAGACCACATGACCAAAGCGCAGCAGGCCCAAGCCAGGGTATATAACAGGGGCAGGCAACCCAGAGAATTTCAGTCAGGGGATAGAGTGTTAGTGTTGGTCCCCACATCAGAATGTAAATGTCTAGCCAAGTGGCACAGGCCCTATGAAGTTATGGAAAAGGTGGGTCCGGTGAATTACAGAGTGCGACAGCCAGGGAGGCGTCCGCCGGTGAAGGTTTACTATGTGAACTTATTAAAAGGCTCTGTACTCTTTCACCCCCCCACAGATACCAGGCCGGACCCAACCGCTGGAAGTACCCATGGGAGACCAACTCAGCATGCCCCAGAAGAACGACCTAAGGGAGCTGGTAGAGCGCCATCGGGATGTCTTCTCCACGGAACCAGGGAGAACCAAGGTAATCCACCACCACATCCCTACTATCATAGGGAAGAAGGTGAAACTGCGTCCCTACCGCCTCCCGGAAGCCAGAAGAGGAGCAGTAAGAAAGGAAGTGCAAGACATGTTGCAGGCGGGGGTTATTGTGGAGTCCAATAGTGGTTGGTGTAGCCCCATCATCCTAGTCCCTAAACCAGACGGAACCCCAAGGTTTTGCAATGACTTCCGGCAGTTAGATTCCATCTCTAAGTTCGACGTCTACCCTATGCAGAGAGTAGACAAACTTATTGAACGGCTAGGGAAAGCAAGATATATCACCACATTATACCTCACTAAAGGCTACTGGCAGGTTCCCCTGGCACCAGAAGATAGGGAGCAAACAGCGTTTGCCACCCCAGATGGGTTGTTCCACTATGTTGTCCTCCCTTTCGGTCTATGCGGCACTCCGTCCACATTTCAGGCTGATGGACCAGATCTTCCGACCCCACAGAGAGTACACAGCGGCCTACATCGACGACATCATTATTCACGGCAAGGAGTGGGGAATGCATCTACGCCAGGTCACGGCTGTTCTACAGGCTTTGAGAGGGGCGGGGCTGACTACTTGGGGTACACCATCAGGAGAGGGTGTATCAGACCCCAAGCAGGCAAGGTCGAGGCCATCTGGAGCTGCCCCCGCCCCCAAACCAAAAAGCAGGTACGAACCTTCATAGGCCTAGCCAGCTATTACAGTAGTTTTGTCCACAACTTCTCTGCCCTAGCAGCACCACTGACCGACCTAACAAAGAACAAACTGCCAGACAAGGTCCTGTGGACCGAGGAGACGGAGAAGGCCTTTCAGCAGCTGAAGGACAAACTGTTTTCGGAATCAGCGCTGGTGACCCCCGACTTCAGCCAGCCTCTGTTGGTACAGACAAATGCATCGGAGACTGGGATGGGTGCCGTCCTATCACAACTAAGAGAAGGTGAGGAACACCCAGTGATTTTTATCAGTCGCAAGCTACTGCCTCGGGAGAAGAATTACTCCACGATTGAGAAGGAGTGCTTGGCAGTAAAATGGGCCCTAGAGGAGTTAAAATATTATCTGTTTGGATGGCGCTTCACCCTAGTCACGGTCACGGACCATGCACCCCTCGTGTGGCTATCACGTAACAAGGACACCAACGCTAGGGTCACCCGCTGGTTCCTATCCTTACAGCCTTTTGTCGTCTCCGTCATCCACAGGTCGGGAGCAGCACACAGGAACGCGGATGCACTGTCCAGGAGAGAAGCACTGGGAACGTGGTCCACCCCGAGAAGCTCGGAGCTAAGGGGGGGATATGTGGCAGATATCAACCCCCCTCTCATGGATATGTGAAGGATGGGAGATATTATTGCCACGGAAGGAGTAGAGACAATTAGGTAGCTGATTAGTACTGATAGAACACACCTGCGCATCATTAGTTCACCCACATCTCACGTGCACACACCCCATACACACACACACAACAAAGCCACTAGGTTAGTCAGAAGTAAGTTGAGCGGAGGTGAGGTTGGAGTTGTGACATAGAGAGAGATATTGAGATATTCTGAGTTCTGTAAGGTGAGAGGTAGTGAGAGGAGAGGTGAAGGCGAGAAGGTGTTCATTGTGTACTGGACCCTAGACTGGCTGAGAAACCCCCTTGTGTACTGTACGACTACCCTGAGTATTGAACAATCCCTTTTTCTGTATGAGAGCTTGCTTTGTGTTTTTGACCATCGGACTGTATTACGACCATTCTCTTGCCTATCGAAATGAATTCTGCCCTTATTCAATAAATATTCTTATTGATTGATATTGCTCTTGTGTGGACATTAAAATGTGTTTGTATTTGAACCGTGGCGAGTCTGAACCCTACCAGGCTTGTCACAATATATATATATATAATTCTTACCATAAATCCACATCTGTCTGTACATACCTGCTATAATCATTTTTACACATCTGTAGATACTATATATATATATCTGTACATATCCCTTACCTAGTCTTACTAGTTACTCTGCTGGCCAGTATGACTTACTACCATAGTGTCTTTATACCTGTATCACTTTACATATTAATACTATACAACTGTGTACATACATCTTATTGGCACTACACTCAGTAGTAGTCATTTATATATATATATCATATCTATTGCACTTTACTGGTACATTTGCACTCTGGTTGGATGCCAGACTTTTCGTTCTACTGTACAGTACTTGACAATACATTCGAATCTCTCTCTCTCTCTCTCTCTCTCTCTCTCTCTCTCTCTCTCTCTCTCTCTCTCTCTCTCTCTCTCTCTCTCTCTCTCTCTCTCTCTCTCTCTCTCTCTCTCTCTCTCTCTCTCTCCTGCTGTATCTGTTTTGCCCTTGTCTCTATATGGTCCAGCCCTCGTAGTAAAACGGTAAAGAGGAGAGAAAGGAGGATTAGTCTCTGCAGCAGCAGCGCAGTGTGGAACAAATAAATATTTAAAAAGGCCATTTTAAGGTTGGGGCTGAAAAAAACTATTCAGGGCTATAATAGCATCCCTGGGATAGACCCCAGTGGACACTACTAGCCTATACTGTAATAGACCTATGAACAGGGAAGACCAAGGTCTATTCTTCTACTGTGTCATTTCATTTGGGCCGCTGATCCCCTGAGCATGTGCAGGAACGTTAGGACGATGAAACAAATTAATAATGTGACATAGGATGTAGGTGTAGCTGTGTTTGGGTGGAGATGTGAATGTAAACAAAGAGTTGTGTACAATAAATCTCCATTGGATACCTTGAATCGATTGACGGTCCTAAAAACAACAATCGCCCGAGCTACGATACCACTAGCCTTTTACGCAATATATTTTTGTTCTCGATAAATAAATAGAGCGGCGCTGCCTTTGACCACGCTCTCTTCTCCATGCCCCCCTGTTCAAAGAGACAATGGAAAAAGACAGGCTCTACTCAAAGTCAAATCGAAGGTTAATTGGAGCCAGGAAAATGTCAACCAATTTCACCAATCACCCAGGAGGAATATTCAGCCCTCGGTGGAGAAAAGAAAAATACTGGAATATCTGTACCGTACATTACATATCCATAATAGCCTCCTGAGGAGAGTGATGGTGACATCTTTCCAGCACTCCTTTCCCCCTTAAAGTGTTTGTCTGTGTGTGTGTGTGTGTGTGTGTGTGTGTGTGTGTGTGTGTGTGTGTGTGTGTGTGTGTGTGTGTGTGTGTGTGTGTGTGTGTGTGTGTGTGTGTGTGTGTGTATGTGTGTGTGTGTGTCTGTGTGTGTGTGTGTGTGTGTCTGTGTGTCTGTGTGTGTGTGCGTGTGTGCGTGTGTGTGTGTGTGTGTGTGTGTGTGTGTGTGTGTGTGTGTGTGTGTGTGTGTGTGTGTGTATGGCGGTGCGTGATATGCTTTGTGTCAACGTCAGTATTGTTATTTGAGATGCAAGCTCCCTGAGAGCCGACAGGTGTTGGCACCAGATTCCTGACACCTCCGCGGCCGTGACATGTACATCCCCTCCAGCTAGGAGCACCGCAACACATGGTGGTTTGACAACAACCTCTCCTCCTCTGCTTGAAAGAAGGTGGGGCCCCGTTCTGCGGTGGAATAAAAGGGGGGAAGAACGGCCATTTAAATATAAATGTATCTTATAGGGGGGGCAGTATGACATGTTAGACAAACGCCCGCGATGTAGCCTACTTTACTGCCGGCACGTTCGCAGGGAACACGCCTGGAAGCCCCTTGGGGAGAGAGTGTCATCAAAGAAATCAAACCGGGAAAGGAGAGGTGTGTGAAATTAAAACACTACTGGGTGGACTTTGACATCGATATATCGTTGTGAATTCAATGTCCACATCTTGGATCTTGGCAGGATTTACTGCACACTGTTTAGACGAGTCCAAATTTATAATCTGTTTTGTATTGGTATTGTGTGTGGGTAGGATTCACAGGAGCTTTGCTGAACGCAAACATTTACATTAATATTTAGTCATTTAGCTGACGCTTTTATCCAAAGGGACTTACAAGTTCGGTATGACAAGTCAGTAGGGTGACCAGATGCAAAAAGTCCAAAAGTAAGATTTTGGTGGGACAAAGTGGGACAACAGTACGATTTTGGTGGGACAAAGTGGGACAAAGTGGGACAGATAGATAATGTAATTTTTTGTATTAGAATAACTGCCATGGTCTTCACTGAATAGATTTAAATCAAAGGTTAAAGGTTAAATCAAAATAAATACAAATTAAATACCACCTAACATCTGTTTTAAATATTCAAACGTCATCACTTGACAGGAATGTCTTGTGTTTGATATTCCCTGTTAACACAGAACTAGGGAAAACAGTGTAGTATAATACAAAAATAATAATACAAATAAATTGTGTTTCTATATTAGAATAACTGCCATGGTCTTCACCGAATAGATTTAAATCAAAGGTTAAAGGTTACCACAGTCGGCTGACCTGTATGAATGTACTGTGTTGTACTGTGTGATAGACAGTCTTGTTATCTCAGCTGCAGTGACCTTGTCCGTCTGGCTATCATTGTTTGGTTTAAAAAGAAACGTTTCCATAGATCTGGATGTTTCTTTTTGGTGAGCCACTTTCAAGTGAGACTCACGTCCACTGTGGTGCTTCAAGTTGTATTCTCCTCCATGCGCAATTGAAAACGAACTATGACACAAAACACAGAAAGCCTGCTGCGGATTGCCTGCCATCTGCCTCACCCAGTCATGTGTCGTTTGCCAGTCTTGGTTGTAACTGCAGGTCCGTTTCTTTTTACTGCTTTCCATCTTGAACTAGTTCGCTTGTAATGTTGTTGTGTTTTTTTTGACCAATCAGATTTGCGATATGAGGTAGCGTCACGACTCAGTCTCAGTCACGTCACAAGCAGGCAAGCAGCACGCTAAAGTACTATAACCAATCAGAGCAATATGTGTGGACAAGAGGCGGGTTGCTATACGTTTACTGTCTGTAGGGAGGGGCTTTTAGACGCATGTTTTTTTTGGCTTCGAAAAGAGGGACATCCTCTCAATATGAGGGACGCAGGACATTTGGTCAAATGGTGGGACAGTACAACCAAAAGGGGGACACCTGGTCACCCTACAAGTCAGCAGGAAGGGTACAACTCTTTGAGCTGAGTGATAATGTTCATCAAACAGTGCTGAAACTTGGGTGCTGCAGTGTTGAGTGCGAATGAAGCCTTTCTAAACAAAAACATGCTTCATCAACAAAAATAACTCCACGTTCACGCTTTGCACAGGCTTTTCACCCCCTCTCCTCTTATCATCAAAACAAATCCCATGCCGGGAGGCGGGAACTAACGGCAAAACAGGAAGTGGAAGGATTTATGGGATATGTGGTCTTATCATGGTCGCATTTGCTTACTGTAATTATACCAAGGTATCACAACCAATCTGACAAATTATATATTTTGTTCATAATTCTCTTTGTCGTAGCTTTAAAATACCTATTCAATAACCGAGTAACATTTTCTGGAAGATGACACGCTTATAAGCTAAGACAGGTATATCTTGAGTTTTCCTGTGACCACTGATTTACCACTCAAGGGAAGCTGTGGCATCCTTCCAGACAGGGCTTGTTTTACTGCACTGCCGAGGCTTGATCTATTTTGCACTTATTATTATTTTTTTTTATCCACTTTTTCTCCTTATTTTTCCATTTTTCTCTCATCCCAATTTCGTATTATCCAATTCTTCCCTCTCCTGTCTTGAACGTTGCTAGACTATGCCTCCCACTGGTCGGCTGTAGTGAGGATAGAAGCCTTGCATCACGTGTCCCCTCCGGTACACGAGGAGGCAGCCTGTCGCATCTTTTCACCTGCACAGCGCAATCTCTCAGCGGTGAGCAGCCGCGCCCGTTGCTTCCTAATTCTGCTGCACAGGCGCATCAACCGACCTGTAGGAGTCGCTGTCCACAACGTCCGATCCCCACCCACCAGCTTCCCACCCCTAACACTGCCAATTGCGTTAGTATGAATGACCAGCCAAGCTGGTAGCAATGCCGAGAGCTGGGCTCGAACCCAGCATCTCCTGCATTAGTGGCGAGCGCTTTGCCCACTGCGCCACTTAGCCGCCCCTCTAGTGGTTAATATTTGAAATTACATTTGTTGTTGATGTCCTCAGTATTGCTCAAAGGATATTAATTTACATCATAAAAAGTGCTGTCAGGCGATTAAAAAAATGTATCTAATTAATTACAGGATTTGTAATTAATTAATCTAATTAATCACATTTTAATCGCATAACCATTTTAGGCCTGATATTCTATATTCTATAATCATATTTCAAATGGCATGTGTCCGGATGGCAGAATTCAGTACTGTATCTACAAAACCTTCTGTTTAATAATCATCCATTTATTCATTTGCTTAGATTTTTCAGGTCTGGTCAATTTTAGCATGGTGTTATTCACAGTCAAAGATAAAAAATATGTTATTGATATTCTCATTTGGTTCATTACAATTTACTCAAGCCTAGTAACAGACACAGTATTTCTGACACTTGGAATACATTCCTTGAGATCCATAGATGTCTGTTACGTTCTGGACACCGACTGAGGTCGGTGACCACCCACATTCCTGGCATATGTCACTGGGCTTGTCCTTTCCCTGTCAATTAGTGCTGTCACTTAGGGGTGGTTCCTGATTGGCTGTCACGGGGGTGTGTGTGGAATGTTGGTATTTGGTGTCTATGTAACCTACCTGTCTTCTGCTTGTTCATTGTCAGGTCTTCACTAATTGCGTTCGGGGAAAACACGGACGGTTCAACTCTGGACCTCCAATAAGCTCCTATTTACCTTATTTCCTGCCTGTGCTATTTAGCATTTATCTCTCTTAGAAATTACTCTTGTGTTCTTACTATTAAAGTCGAACCTGTTCAAGAGTAAACACTCTCCGTCTCTGTGATTGCATTCACCCATTGGAACTCACCTACCTCCATTCCTGACAGAAGACCTGACCATCAGAGTTCCATGGAGGCAATCATGGAGATGTTCCAGGCGCAGAGGGCGGCCCAGGAGCGGATGGAAGAACATCAACAGCTGGTCAGCGCCGAGTTAGTCCGACTCAACGGGATCGTCGGCTCATCCCAAGCAGTGGCGCAGTCGGCATTGGCCACAGCCCGACAAGCCCAAGAAGGAGTGGCTGGAGTTCAGTCGGCGACGGGAGAAGCAGCGGTCCACGCAGAGGAGAGTCGGGGGGTGTTCGGGGTCCAGGAACGGTCTCACGAGCCACGACTGCAGGCGCCCGCTCGCTATGATGGATCACCGGATGGATGTCGGGAATTCATCACCCAGTGTCTACTCGTTTTCCGGCTACAACCACGATCATTTCCATCGGAGATAGCACCGGTCAAGCTCTCTTCTGGGCTACGGCGGAATTAGAGGCGGGAGCGATAATCTGCGACAGTCTGGACGCCTTTACCCGGGAGTTGAGAAGAGTATTCAATACTTCCCGGGTACTCTCGATCTTCGAGGCTGGCGGTCGTCTTCTCGACTGCCGGCAGGGCCCCCGCACGGTCGCAGCTTACGCTATCAATTTTCGGATCTTGGCTCGGGAGACAGCTTGGTCGGAGAACGTCTGCGTGGTTCTGTTCGTCAGGGGACTCTCAGCGCGGATGCGAGATGCGCTCTCCGCGCGTGAGATCCCCGAGCAGCTGGAAGTGCTGATCAACATTGCCATCAAGATGGACAATCGGCACCAGGAGAGGGAGAAGGAGCGTGTCAACAACACCCAGGTATGTTTTCCTTCTTCTCCTGGTGTTGATACATCCATGCATTATACGAGTGGGCCACTGGGTGATGAATCCATGCAGCTTGGAGCGCTGTCGCTCTCGGACGACGAGAGGCAGCGCTTCATCAAAGAGCGACGCTGTTTCCGGTGCGGTCGCACCGGTCACCGCTTCAGCAGCTGTCGGGTCCAGGCTGTATCAGCTCGGCGCCAGTCGGGAATAGAAGGTGCGCCGTCAGGCTACGAGAAAGCGCCAGCAGGTGGGCTCATTCCTGCCAAGCCCACTGATTCACGTAAATTGATTGAGGTGGCGATCAACTGTGGGGGTGACATTAGGGGAACTAAGGCTCTCATTGACTCAGGGGCGGCGGGCAATTTTATTCACGTGGGATTGGTGAAGGAGTGGGGAACCCCAGTGGAGGATTTAGGGGTTCCCTTACCGGTTTACGCCCTGGACGGTCGGCCCCTGGGCAGTGGGAGTGTCACCCAGCGCACGGTTCCATTACACATCCGGGTGGCGGGTGGGGAATGGGAATGGGTTAAATTTTTTGTCATCTTTTCCCCCTATTCTGTCATGGTGTTGGGTCATCCCTGGTTGTCGTCATGTGTTCATATTATTAATTGGAGCACGGGCGAACTCTCAACGGCGGCCGACGTCAAGTCGATCGTCAGCGGGAGTTTGCCCAAACCCTTGTCTTCCCCCCCCTCTTCCCTTTTGTCTCCTCCTTCTTTCTCCAGGATAGTGGGGAGCGTGGCAGATTCTGATCTACCCTCTAATCCCGATTTGATAGGGGTGCCTGAGATCTATTGGGACCTGGCGGACGTTTTTAGCAAAACGCGTGCTAAAGCACTTCCGCCTCATAGATCATACGACTGTCCCATTAATCTTCTACCCGGTACCTCCCCGCCTCGCGGGCGAATGTTCTCTCTCTCACGCCCCGAAACCTTGGCCATGAACACCTACATAGAGGAGGCATTGCTTGCGGGGCACATACGCCCGTCCACTTCCCCTGCCGGCGCTGGCTTCTTCTTTGTTGATAAGAAAGATGGGGATCAGCGCCCGTGCATTGATTATAGGGGATTGAATGACGTTTCCATCAAGAACCGATATCCTTTACCTCTCATGGACACAGCCTTTGAGTGCTTACAGGGGGCACAGGTCTTTTCTAAACTTGACTTACGTAATGCATACAATCTGGTCAGGATTAGAGAAGGAGACGAGTGGAAGACTGCATTTAACACACCCAATGGGCACTATGAGTATTTGGTCATGCCCTTTGGTTTGGCTAATGCTCCGGCAGTCTTCCAAGCCCTAGTTAACGATGTGCTGCGAGACTTGATTGGCGTGTCGGTGTTTGTTTACTTAGATGATATTCTGATTTTTTCTTGCGATATGGTGCAACACCAACTGCACGTTCGGGAGGTGCTAGACCGTCTCCTCAAGCATCAACTATTCGTTAAGGCTGAGAAGTGTGTGTTTCACACTGACACCGTGTCCTTCCTGGGCTTTGTGTTGACAAAGGGCGATCTGCGCATGGATCCAGCCAAGGTGAGTGCAGTTTTGGACTGGCCACGGCCTTCGTCGCTCAAGGGGTTACAACGGTTTTTGGGCTTTGCACATTTTTACAGGCGCTTTATTTGCAACTTTAGCGCCTTAGCCAATCCATTAACAGCTCTCACTAAGTCCTCTCTCCCTGGCTTTGAATGGTCGCCTAGGGCAGAGTCGGCCTTCTGCGATCTTAAACGTCGATTTACATCCGCTCCTGTATTGATCCGCCATGACGCAGAGGTTCCGTTCATTGTGGAGGTGGATGCCTCTGACATCGCGGTGGGGGGGGGGGTGCTCTCTCAGAGATGCTTAAAGGATGGGAAAGTGCACCTGTGTGCTTTTTTCTCTCGCCGTCTGTCACCAGCCGAGCGTAATTACGACGTGGGTAATCGGGAGTTATTGGCGATCAAATTGGCACTGGAGGAGTGGAGACATTGGTTAGAGGGGGCGACACATCCTTTCATTGTTTGGACTGATCATAAGAACTTGGCTTACATCCAAGGGGCTAAACGCCTTAACGCTCGCCAGGCCAGGTGGACGTTGTTCTTCACACGATTTCGGTTTACCATCTCCTATAGACCCGGCTCCAAGAATATCAAACCTGACGCTTTGTCGCGCCAGTTTGATCTTCCTGGTCGGGAGGAGCAGCCCCATCCCATTATTCCACCGGCCTTGATTTTGGCACCCGTGTCTTGGGGCATAGAGAGGGTGGTAAGGTCGGCGCTAACGCGGGAGCCCGATCCGGGTGGGGGTCCTCCGGGACGGTCGTATGTTCCCAAGGCGGCGCGCTCACGCTTGCTACAGTGGGCACATGCGTCATCCCTCACCAGCCACCCAGGGGCAACCAGGACCCTGGAATTTATCCGTAGGAGGTTTTGGTGGCCGACAGTGGAGGGGGATACGCATTCCTTTGTGGCGGCCTGTCCGGTGTGCGCACGTAGTAAGACCTCTCGACGGGCACCGGCGGGTCTCCTCTGACCAATTCCTATTCCTAAACGACCCTGGTCACACATATCTCTGGACTTTATTTCTGGTCTTCCCCTTTCGGACGGGTTCACCACCATTTTGGTGGTGGTGGATCGGTTCTCTAAGGCGGCTCACTTTGTCCCTCTCCCCAAGCTTCCATCGGCCCGGGAGACTGCTGATTTAGTTATACAGCATGTCTTTCGGGTCCACGGGCTGCCAGTGGATATCGTGTCGGACCGGGGTCCTCAGTTCGCCTCCAGGTTCTGGAAGGCATTTGCCGCCGGCCTCGGCGCCTCTGTCAGTCTGTCATCTGGGTTCCATCCGCAGTCGAACGGGCAGACGGAGCGGGTCAACCAGGATTTGGAGGGGGTCTTGAGATGTTACGTTGCCGGTTGGCTTGGGCTGAGTACGCGCATAATACCCTTCTCTCCTCTTCTACCGGTATGTCTCCCTTTCAGTGCCAGTATGGTTTTCAACCTCCTCTGTTTCCCGAGCAGGAGCAGGAGGCGGAGGTGCCCTCGGCCCAGGCACATGTGGCTCGCTGTCGCAGGACGTGGAAACAGGTTCGGAAGGCGCTACAGAAGGTTTCGGTTAGTACCCAACGGCAAGCTAACCGTAAGCGTCGTCCGGCTCCAGTTTACCGTCCAGGGCAGCGGGTTTGGCTTTCCACCCGGGATCTCCCTCTCCGGGTGGAATCCAAGAAGCTGGCTACTCGCTTTATACTGTAGGACCATTTAAAGTGATTCATCAGGTTAATCCAGTGGCTTACAAGCTACGACTTCCGAGCTCTATGAGGGTTCATCCGACGTTTCATGTGACCCTGTTGAAGCCATTCCTCTCATCGCCCTTGGCCCCGCCACTGCCTGTGGTTCCTCCGCCCCGGTTTATTGGCGGTCAACCCATTTACACGGTGCGGAGGATACTGGGTTGTAGGCGGAGGGGTAGGGGGTTTCAGTTCTTGGTGGATTGGGAGGGGTACGGGATAGAAGAGCGTTCTTGGGTGCCTCAAAGGGATATTTTAGATCCCAGCCTGATCGTTGATTTCCGGCGGCTGAATCCAGAGGCCCCTAGGTGAACGTCTGGTGCCGTTCGTCGGGGGAGGGTACTGTTACGTTCTGGACACCGACTGGGGTCGGTGACCACCCACATTCCTGGCATATGTCACTGGGCTTGTCACCTGTCCTTTCCCTGTCAATTAGTGCTGTCACTTAGGAGTGGTTCCTGATTGGCTGTCACAGGGGTGTGTGTGGAATGTTGGTATTTGGTGTCTATGTAACCTACCTGTCTTCTGCTTGTTCATTGTCAGGTCTTCACTAATTGCGTTCGGGGAAAACGTGGACGGTTCAACTCTGGACCTCCAATAAGCTCCTATTTACCTTATTTCCTGACTGTGCTATTTAGCATTTATCTCTCTTAGAAATTACTCTTGTGTTCTTACTATTAAAGTCGAACCTGTTCAAGAGTAAACACTCTCCGTCTCTGTGATTGCCTTCACCCATTGGAACTCACCTACCTCCATTCCTGACAGATGTCCCTAGAATCAGATACCAAGAACATGCAAATGACCGATATTAAAAAAAATCTGTAAATGTGTATTCTACGTTCTTATGGAATTAATGAGATAAAAAAAATATTTAAATACCATTTCGGTAACAGTTTATAATAACACTCAGTTATAAGACCTTTATAAGATATTTGTAGATAATGAACTAATCATGAACAAATCATTTTATATGCATTCGTAAATTATTGTTAAATCATTTGTAACTATATTTGTATAACATTTACAAATTAGTTCTAGATGATATATAACTCATTATCAACATTGTTTGTACTTGATTTGTTCATCATTAAATAATGTTGTTTAATGTGTAGTAACACATTTGTAGATGCTTTGAAAAATGGATATGAAAAAAACGACTATACTGTACCTCCATTTATTTGTTCATGTTCAACAAATGATTTGTTAAGACATTCATAAAACATCTATAAATCATTTGCAGATGCTATTGTGTGCCCTAATCTAAAGTGAAGCCTATTCATCATTAACAAATGTCTAATAGTTTGTTTATTTGTGGACTTTTATGAATACACACAAAGCAATTACCAGACATGTCTTTTCATGTTTAACAAATTATTTGTTAAGACATTCATAAAACATCTATAAATCATTTGCAGATGCTATTGTGTGCCCTAATCTAAAGTGAAGCCTATTCATCATTAACAAATGTCTAATACAGTTAATTATTTGTTTACTTTTTCATCACCTGTTACAAATGTTGTAGACAGTTTTCAGATACACCCTTATTTGTGACATCAAACAGTGACAGAATTAGGACTATAGATAAATGCAATTTTATTAACATATAAAATACATGTGCATGACAAATAGTGTAACAGGGGGGGCACTAGGACCCAGGAGTACCCTGGCCAGGTATTGACAGAGTATGTAGAGGAAGTATCACGCGAGTGAGACTGGATTTCGACGTGTGTTGCCGTCTGTTGAATGGAAGCACGATACATTAGTAGAGCCAAGTTATTCGTGCTGCCCCATCACATACCGCAAAATACTGAGCACACATTAGGAACAAACACATAATTCTTTTTTTTTTATCTACTTTTTCTCCCCATTTTTCTATTTTTCTCCCATCCCAATTTCGTATTATGCAATTCTACCCTCCCCTGTCTCGAACGTTGTTAGACCATGCCTCCCACTGGTCGGCTGCAATGTGGACGAAGCCTTGCATCACGTGTCCCCTCCGGTACACGAGGAGGCAGCCGTTGCATCTTTTCACCTTGTTAGATTCTGATCAATCTGTTTGGCTTGTGTTCTCATTTCCATCCACTGACTCTGTGTTGTGTATTTGATTCCCCCCCACGTCTCAGATGTTATCAGATCGTATTGTCATTGCTATCAGTCCAATAGTGGCTCAGGCCTGGTCGTTAGCCCAAAACCCTCCTTGTGTTAGCCGAAGCTAATGATGATGTGGCCTTTCCTCCCCCCCCCCCCTTCTCTGTGATGAGAAGAGGGAGTCTCTGATGGTCTCTTCTCTCCCGTGGGATTTGTTTCTTTGGTCTCAGTCCTAGTCAGATTGTAGTCTGCCCCTACCCGGAACCACTGTCAGCTTTATAGGATCTTTGTCATAGCAACGAGGGCCCGCCCCTCTTCTGGTTGTCATGTGCCGCTGCCATGACAACTGCTTTAACCTTTACACACATCAAAACGTTTCATTACTGTCAAACCTTTACATTTACAGTACGTTTCAAACCTTGATCGCTCTGCTCCTGTGCCCTGTGCCTTCGTATCAGCTTGTTGATGTTCTTGATAGGAATGTAAACATTCTGCTCTGCTAACACTGACTGCCAGCCACTAGACCGCTATTCTTCCACCGCTCAAACCGTCAGCATGCACTTTTCGACCTCTCTGACCCGGCCCCTTTAGATGCGGTCATCTGCCCCCAATCTATACATCACATACATTGAAAACCACCACCGATTTCTCTCAACCTGCACAGCGCGATCTCTCAGTGGCGAGGAGTAACGCGTGGGAGGCTCACGCTGCCCCCGATACTTCCTGATTCTGCTGTACAGGCGCACCAACCGACCTGTAGGAGTCGCTGTCCACAACGTCCGATCCCCACCCACCGGCTTTCCCACCCCCTAATACTGCCAATTGTATTAGTATGAACGACCAGCCAAGCCGGAAGCAACGCAGAGAGCTGGGCTCGAACCCAGCATATCCTGCGTTAGTGGCGAGCGCCTTGCCCAGTGCGCCACTTAGCGTCTACACAACATATAATAGTTGTAGGTCGGAAATGATGGAATAGATTTACCAACAAAAAAGGTGTTTAGCCTGCTCATACCTTAAAAGTGTGGGGCAGCACAAATAACTTGGCTCTGCTAATGTATCGTGCTTCCATTCAACAGACGGCAACACACGTCGAAGTCCAGTCCGGTTATTAGCCAGGTCGGTTGCATGCTGAATCCCACTCATTCTTAAATTCAAATGCGCGCTCGCGCGAAATTCATTTGCATACAGACACGCCCACCATCTCCTTATAAGGCGAATGAGGCGTGTGTAAAACAGCCGAGTGTCGGCATCTGATCGCTGTCTAATCCATTCAACAGGAAGAATTTTTGCGACTGATCTCAAAATGACACACACACGTCTCACGCCTTGCGACTCAGTGCATGTGTGTGTGTGTTCCTGTGGGTCGCTCATCGCATGTGTGTGTGTGTGTTAATCTGATGACAAATAAAGACTTATACTAGTTGTACTTATACGTATACCGCGTACTGTATAGTGCGAAATAAATCGTTCCAGCAAAGTAGGCTTTGTCAATACTGAACGACTTGACGACGCTTGTCAAGAATCACTCGCGCAGTATACTGATATGTATATGCCGCTGATCCTATGCTCTCTCCTTTCAGAGAGAGATGACAGGTGACCGATTTGGTACCTCCGAACCTATAGGTTCGGAAATACCGGATCTGTCACCCGCCATCTCTCTCCGCAAATGTCCCCGTGGCCAAAACTCCGAGTCCGCTCAGAACTTTAGGAGCAGAGAAAAGAGGAGAGGAGAGAGGGGAGGAGAGGAGATGTCGTAAATATGCGTTATATGCGTACGCCTGGGCAGCCAGCATCTAACTGTTGTAACAGCAATATCTAATCCATTTCAGAAGCAGAACGCACGCAATAAGTTATAATAATAATAATAATAATAATGATTGAAAAATTCTGGGTTTATAAAGTCGTATTTGGGGGTACTGTATTTGGGGGCAAATGACCAATGGTTTGCTTTCAACCCATGAACTCCTTCCTCTCTCACCATTTTATATATATTTTTTTATTTGATCTACTAAAACTGTATTGTATTATATTGTTTGTTTTGTAAAGTATCTTTGAGCATTAGGAAAAGCGCTATATACATCTGATGTATTATTGTTATTATGAATGGTAGGCTTTTTTAAATGTTTCTCATCTGGGTAAGAGTTTCTTATCTGGGTGTAGCAGGGTGGATTATCCCTGCTTTATGGGAGTGGTTGTACACGGCCACCTGGTAGCGGGATGCAGCAGAGCTGAGTCTAGCTGGATCCCTGACTGTAGGCCAGCAATGTCGAAATGGAGGTCGAGCAGCAGGAGCGGATGGGGCCTAGGATTCACTGACCTAGGGATGGTACTCTGGTCCTTCTTGCCTTCCAGGGCGATCAGCAGTAGCTCCCCACACACCCCCACTTCCCCCAATATTTCCTGAGCCCTCCCACACCTGATGGCAGTAAGATGAATAATGTTTTCGCTCCCCAAAGCAGTACCCTTCCTTAATGACCTGTAGAGATCTTTAACAATAAACTATAGGCAGGGGTGGGGAAAGGGTTAAATAATAATGAGCATTACCCGGGCAGAAAAGGGTTAAGACAAAGACTCAGTAACAGACACACACAGTGCTCCCATTCAGTGTTTGTTTAGTGAAGCCTGATTCCAGTTACACTTAATTACAGTCTGATTCAAGTTACACTTAATTACAGTCTGATTCAAGTTACAATTACGCCCTGGCCACCTAGTGCTCTCGCTCTGTAACACAGACTAACGTGCTTCCCACACTGGGCTAGACACAGTAACAACACCTTCCCTTTAAGGGCTTATATATATTGTTCCGCTACTCCATAGGTGGGGAGAGAGGGGAGGAAGAGGGAAGGGATAAAGGGGTTACTGAATGGGAATTTTATAAATTTTATAACAGTACTGTATTTGCAAATCTGGTATGTCATAAATGTATAGATGTAGCAGTACTGACTATCTGTATGTCATGTATGTCATATATGTCCTGATGAATTGAAAATGGGGGACCCTGATGTAAACAAGACAAAAGTCTTTCTCTGGTCTGCATCCCCTTAACAATTGTGTGTATTGAGCTGTACTGTATTGTACCCATTCTGCAATCTGTTAATAAAGTTTTCAATCAATCAATCAAAGTCATAAATGTCTATATGAATTGAAAATGGGGGACCCTGATGGAAACAAGACAAACGTCTTTCTCAGGTCTGCATCCCCTTAACAATTGTGTGTATTGAGCCGTACTGTATTGTACCCATTCTGCAATCTGTTAAATAAAGTTTTCATTCATTCATTTCATTCATTCATTCATTCATTCATTCATTCATTCATTCATTCATTCAACACACTAGGGCTGTCCCCGACTAAGGATTTGGATGGTCGACTAGGATTGGCCAAAATTTGCCGTTAGTCGACTATTGGTCAATTAAAAAATATATATAATATTTTACATTTTTTTATTTTTTTTCATTCCATTTGGGCTGTGGGGGGTGCTTAATGTCTGAAGGAGTCGACTGAAGGCTTCTTGTCCTCTGCAAAAGCATGCAATTGGTCCACTGATGGATACATCTTGATATTTGTCTAGTATAGTGTGTTCATTAGATGGGTGAAATCCTCTTTCAGTGCCTCTGTGCCTGTTTTCGTAGGCAGTTAGCCTCTGGTATGCGTGCCATTAGCGTTAGCCACGCTTCTATGCCTATTTTCTTTTTAAACAAATGATAAAAATATATGAAAATGGCAAATTATCGTCCAATATCCAACCTACCATTCATTAGTAAAGTACTTGAAAAGATAGTTTCAGTTCAAATAAATTCCTTTCTTGAAGAAAACAACATCTTAGAAGAATTTCAGTCAGGATTCAGAAAATATCATAGCACTGAAACTGCCCTCACCAAAATAATCAGTGACCTCAGACTAAACTCTGACGAGAATAAGATCTCCATCCTTATCCTGTTAGATCTCAGTGCAGCATTTGATACAATCGATCACGATATTCTAATCGATCGTCTTGAAAACCATGTCGGTTTCTCAGAACATGTGCTGGGCTGGTTTAAAACATACATCAGAGGGAGGAAATTCTATGTTAAACTAGGAGATCACATGTCTGATATATACGACAACAACTATGGAGTTGCACAAGGGAGTTGCTTAGGTCCTTTACTCTTCTCCCTTTACATGTTACCGCTGGGTGATATCATCAGAGAACATAATGTAGATTTCCATAGCTATGCGGATGATACACAACTGTACATATCTGCTGAACCAAATGATACAGCGATTAGCTCCATTACAGACTGCTTACTGGCAATAAATAAATGGATGAGTAAGAACTTCCTGAAACTAAACGAGAACAAAACTGAAATTCTAATTATCGGCTCCAAAACTAGAAAAGAAACATTAATAAAGAACCTGGGGGGACTAACCCCTTGGATCAAATCTGAGGTCACTAGTCTTGGGGTTATCATAGATTCAGAACTGAACTTCAATTCTCATATTAGCAAAGTGACGAAAACATCGTTCTTCCATCTCAGAAATATAGCAAAAGTACGACCATTTATTAATCAGAACGATGCTGAGAAGCTAATTCATGCATTCATATCTAGCCGGTTAGACAACTGTAATGCACTTTTCACAGGTCTCCCTAAGAAAACCACAGAGAGGCTTCAGCTAATCCAAAACTCTGCAGCCCGACTGCTAACTAGAAGCAAAAGGAGAGAGCACATTAGTCCAGTCTTAGCTGCTTTACACTGGCTTCCTGTAACATTTAGAATTGACTTTAAGGTCCTTCTCCTTACATACAAAGCTCTAAATGAACAGGGACCTAGCTACATCGCCAACACTCTAATAAATTACACACCAGCAAGAACACTGTGATCATCAGCTGCTGGACTACTAGAGGCTCCCAGAAGCAGTCAAAAGAGGATCGGTAATGCAGCCTTTATCAACTATGCCCCAAAACTATGGAACAAACTACCCCAAAACATCAGGGAAGCCAACTCGCTAGACATCTTTAAAAGACAGCTTAAATCTCTTTGCTCAGGCATTTCACTGATAGATATCTGCTACCACCTAGTGGCAAGAGGAAACATCAGGGATATCCTGACACAACTTGTATTTACCTGCACTATTCTTACCCTGCCTACTCTTATACACTGCCTACCAAATTCATGTGTCGGTTATTGCACTTTTTACTTCTTACTGATGACTATTTTTAAACTGAATCATTTTAAACTATTTTTATTATTTGCTAGATCCAAATGTGAAACACTGTGATTATTTGTTCATGCAATAGGTCCCACTATTTAGTATGAGTTCGAGTCCCTGTGATCTAATATCACTAAAGTTACAGTGTGGGTTCGAGTCCCTGTGATCTAGTATCACTAAAGTTACAGTGTGGGTTCGAGTCCCTGTGATCTAGTATCACTAAAGTTACAGTGTGGGTTCGAGTCCCTGTGATCTAGTATCACTAAAGTTACAGTGTGGGTTCGAGTCCCTGTGATCTAGTATCACTAAAGTTACAGTGTGGGTTCGAGTCCCTGTGATCTAGTATCACTAAAGTTACAGTGTGGGTTCGAGTCCCTGTGATCTAGTATCACTAAAGTTACAGTGTGGGTTTGTGTCCCTGTGATCTAATATCACTAAAGTTACAGCTATATGTACTGGGAAGTATGTTGGGAATTACAGGAGTATTACTGAATAGAGAGCCTATTAGGATGCTAGATCCTAATGTGAAACACTGTGATTTGCCATATCTTGCTATGCTCGCTCATGCCTGTATTTTTTATGTCCGTTCTATTTTATAATTTTTTTTACTATTTTTAAACTGAATCATTTTAAACTATTTTTACTATTTGTGTTACTGAAAACTGTAAGCGGAGAGCCTATTGGGATGCTAGATCCTAATGTGAAACATTGTGATTCTACCTGTCTATCTTTTTATGCTCGCTTATGCCTGTATTTTTTACTGTTGTGAAGCACTTTGAACTGCAACCTCTGTATGAAAAGTGCTATACAAATAAAGTTATTATTATGATTATATATATATTTTTTTTTTTTTTTTTTTTATTATATTCAACTAAGAGGTTGGCCAGTCGACTATGGCCCCTTTCGACCGATTAGTCGACTAATCGATTAATAGGGGTCAGCCCTAGAACACACATATTATTACACTCAAAAGAAATGAACAGTGGGCCCACATTTAGCAAATAAAGTCCTATCTAAAGCCGGCTTGAAATGGTTGGGGCGCCCCTATACACTGCTCTCCAGTGTGCGTTCAAAGCACCGTTTATCTTCACCCTTACAGAGCCTGCTCCCCACAGTGGACTGTCTACTGAACACGTTTCCACACTCAGAGCACCGCGGATACTTATCCAAGATGACGGGCCCAACCTCAGCACCGCTAGTCCGGATGCTAAGATGGCCGACGGAGATCCCGCGATAACAGCCAGCGGGGCGGAGTAGACGCTGGGGCAGGTGATTCTGGGCAACGGCTTGGAGAGGCTGGAGAAGCGTGCAGTGTAGTGGCGTCCTCTGCTGGGCTGAAGGGGTGGGCCGGCGCGCATGCTAAACTGTGGTACTGGCCTAAACACAGCTAAACTGTGGGTTGTGTTGAACCCTCCTGCTATGCCGCCTATACACAACTAACGCAAGGTGGCCAATGCCTACCACCTGGTCTTCGGTGATGCTTGCCTGTTGATTCCTTCACAGTGTCTCTGGTACATGAACCAAACACTAAGCTACCGCAGATATTTCTAGGATAACCCGTTGTGTAACTGAGCTTATCCGGCGCATTAATCAAACGCTCAACTACCGCATGTATTTCTCGAATAACCCGTTTTGTAGCTGAGTCTGTTCCTCGCTCGCTCGCTCGCTGGTGCTCCCGTTGAAGACGTCCTCTCTCCTCTGTGTAGAACGCCAAAGAGGAGGTTCCTCTCGGCTGCACTTGGCGTTGAACTCATTCTTCTTCTCCTGATGTCCTTCCTGCCCAGCGACCACCACCGCCCCCTGCCGGTAGTCCTGTCCCGCTATGAAACGCCAATGTTTTGAAGAAGGAGAATCAAAGAGCAGCAAGTTAATAGTCAATGTCAGGGAGGGGTGATCAAAGAGAACCGCACGTTAATTGTCCATGTCCGAGTAGGTATGATCAAGAGCGGTCAACTGGTTACAACGTCCACGTGAGCACAGCGAATGCAAAAGATTAACGTTAGCCACCCTGAATAATAACCAGACATATTCAGGTGGCTACATTGGTAAGAATTTGGTCTTGCCTGAGAGAAAAGCAACAATAAGAAAACATTACTGAATCCCAGGTAAGGACAAAATAGGAGGAAATGCTATTTAAGAATGAAATCTCTTCTTATATCGCTTCATGAATGAGGCCCCTGGGTCCGAGTGCCCCCCATGTTACACTATATGTCATGCACATGTATTTTATGTTAACACATTTGGGGCCATTGGGTTTAGACGGGGCCCACTCTATACGTCCAGCATATCAAAACAAACTTTCATTGTGCGTGAGGGTGTTTGTAGAGCTAAATCTATACTTTATATTATTGCTATCTGTCCATTCTCATTGTCAATTGACACTATAAACCGTCCCTTCAATATGCCTTAAATAAAAAAAAAATCATCAATACGTTCCCATTTTATAGCGTTGTGAATATGAACGTTATAGCAGAATGTTCTGGGGTATTTCCTGGAACGCGAGATATCGGGTGCTAAGCTAATAACGTTAAATCGAATGGCGTTTCGGCTATAGACAAGCTAGAGCTAAAACTCAAAATGCACATTGTCGGTATCATGGTCCACCATGAATGCATGAAAGGGGGGGGGGGGGGGGACGTATTTTCTGATTATTGATTACCAATAACGGCATTAGCCTCAGTAGCCTTATTCGCTGATCGGCTAGTTGGGTATGATAACAAGGCCTGATCAGGATATTGATTAGGACATTGATTAGGATATTACAATGGAATAAAAGCCAAAACAACCTTACCACGTATATATATGTGGTTGGCTGTGAAGCGTTGGATCCGAAACATGTATATATACGTGGTTGGCCCCGAATGTGTTAATAAAATTGCATTTATCTATAGTCCTAATTCTGTCACTGTTTGATGTCACAAAGAAGGGTGTATCTGAAAGCTGTGTACAACATTTGTAACAGGTGATGAAAAAGTTAACAAATTAACAAATTAACTGTATTAGATTTTTAATTTTTTTATTTTATACATTTATTTATTAGTCGTCAAAGGTACAGTTGAATACAGTACACATTGAATGGCAAATTTTATATTTTCTCCCTTCCCCCCCTCCCTCCAGGGTTCCCAAATTTTGAGTACATTTTCATAACGCGATAATTTGCTGTGTAATTAATTAATCTAATTAACGCGATAAACTGACAGCCCTAATAATAACCATTTCCTCTTCCAGATTCCAGATCCAATTGTATACAGCCTGTTATTGATTAGGTATTTCACATTTTAATTTCACTCTTTTCATTTCCTCCTGGCCTGACATTCAAGCACGTTCTCTGTGAACATGCAGACCAGTGTTGTAGTACTCGAGTCCGAGTCCTGGACTGATTGTCAGGACTCATGAATCGACTTAGACTTGAGCATTGACTGCATTCGGACTCGGATGGTGCAGACTGGGACTCGGACTTGTTAATTGATAAATACAGTTATTTATTTAAATTTATTTTTGTAATAGGCCGTAATAATTTGGCATACGATATTGATGGCTAGTGCAGTTTGTTTGGCTATTGTGTCACAAAGTAAATAAACTCCCTTTGAAATAGTGACCGCTGTGTCATTTATGTTTAATGTAGACCTTTTTTTTATTTGTATGTCAGCTTTTTGACTGCCAGAGTGGATGACTACCTTGATGACTCGGACCCGCACTAGGGTAACAGGGACTCAACTCGGACTCTTCTTTGGTGACTCAAAAGAACTTGAACACTGGGGACTCGAGACTCGACTCGGACTCGAGATTTAGTGACTTGACTACAACACTGATGCAGACACAAGTCATATCTCAGCCTCCTTTCCAACATCCTACATTTGACACTGCGGCCACAAGGGAGATCCCCCTCCCTGCTTTCATTTCTTACATTTTCTTTTTTTTCCTTAAGGAAATTATTGTTCCACTGCTGTTTTGCCGAAATGAAGTTGTTAAGGAACAGATGGATAAGTAACACTTAAAGCTAAAGAGGGCGAGAGGGGGAAAAGGAAGGATGCTCCATTTTAAGGTTAATTGGAGCCAAAACATGTCACATCAATCCAGCAGTTTCCAGAGGAGAATTGGCCTTTTGTTGAGCCATAACAGGGGTTCCCACATGGGGCCTCTGCACATACACTCAGTGGTTACATTTGTAATGGGCTTACTTTGTCTGTGACCTGGACCAGTCTCCAACCCCGACGGAGGCCAGAGCCGCGGTCCCCTAAAGATTGTATTAAATTCATGTTCTTGCCCTCCTGTGGTTGAATAATAACTTTCTTGTACAGAGTTGCTCCTCAGTCGTGCCCCCTCTTTGTTCGATTTGATAGGAGAAGTGGTGGAAAGGCTTGGATTTTGGTCGACGTCTTTTGAAAGAAATAAACGACTTGCTATATTGATGTTTACTACTCGTAGGGGGTCAACACGCGGCACGGTTTCTTTCAAGGAGGAAAAAATCGATTATTGATGTTTGACAAATTCCAGAAATTATTTTCCAATGACACGTTTAAATGTTTCGGTGTTGTCACCGTCTCATCCTGCGGTGTCTACCTCCACTTCAGTTGATGACTGACTACGGAATGACTTGAGGCAAATGACAGCGTTTTGATTCATATCACTTGTTAGCTTGGCTAATTTACAGCTACATGTGTAGCTGTGTTTAGTTATTTAAATTACACAGGTGTGTGTCTATCGATCTTGGCCCACGCCGCAAAATTAGCTGCCTTGCATTATGGACAGTTGAGGCTACTCTCACTTGGGAATGGTTACGTCTGCTTGATCTGTGATTGAATTCTCCTTGGTATTGTTGTTGAATGCAGGTGTAACACGGTCGGTCTAGAAAGAACCACGTTATCTTTGATAGTAGATAGATAGACTTTTAACACAACACAATATTTTATCTATTTATTACAAAAATATTTGCACTACATCCATACCTAATTTTTTTTAAGTTAGCATTTTGTACCTCATTGTTTGCATTTTGTAGGTTGTACTTTAGTTTGTATATTTTGTATAGTGTTTAGACTTTATTCTTTTACATTTTATTTACTGTATAAAGCACATTCTCAGGGGGTTCATACACAATCAAGCATTTCACTGTAATGTACTTTATATTTGACAAATAAAACAACTTGAAACTTGAACTTGAGATAGATAGATAGATAGATAGATAGATAGATAGATAGATAGATAGATAGATAGATAGATAGATAGATAGATAGATAGATAGATAGATAGATAGATAGATAGATAGATACTTTTGCCCTTGGGGAAATTCAGCTATCCAGTAGCTCTCATCAGTCAACATTACAGTGTTGTGGTATTACGTTACCATTGACTGAAGGAAGGCTTGTTGTCTTGTCAATGTAACATAATAAGGAGACGGTAGCCAAAGTAACCAACAAAATATATTTAATTAATAGTTACCATGTTTTTTTTTGTAATCAGAAAGTAACATAAAATAATGACAAACAAAACACAGAACAGTACAGACAGGATCAGCATCTCACGCAGGGAAGAACAGGACAGTTATACACGAGGGGATGGCGAGACAAGACACACCTGGGTTGATTACAAATGGATACACCTGGGAGGAAAACGATAAGGACTACAAGACCAGAACAGGGAACTACAACTAGACATAACACATCACACACTGGGAACACCTGATCAGGGTACAGACAAACCCCCACACGTAACATGTGGACAAACAATAAAATCAGTGGCCAAACAATTAAATCTGTATAAACTGGATCTGACAACAAAACCTGGCATTTACTGTTGACATTTTAGATGGCTGAAAAAAATGTCTTCCATGAAACTTTTCTATATAGTTGCAATACCATTTGCAATCAAGTCGGGGCGTTTTCCCGCCAGTTTGTCACGGGCAAAATACAGGACTAACCTGCTAAATAGACAATAGAAAGCTATCTGGCTGCATGTTAGCCTAGCTTAGCACAATGAATGGAAGCGGACATGGGCAGTTAGCCTTCGGGAGAGGTGTTAGTTGGACAATGCCTAAGCCCTAGGCTAACCGGCCATGTCCGTTTCCATTCATTGTGCTAAGCTAGGCTAACGTGCAGCCAGATAGCTTTCTACTGAACGCACAGAGAGAAAACTGGTATCTATTTTCTTGTCTCTCTCTGGAGAAGACGATAAGATAATTTCCCGAAATGTTGGCGTGTTCTTTTAAGTACATGACCACTTGCTTTTTCTTAACAGTGTGGAATTGTTTCAGGACAGACTTTTCCTTTCATTCACTGGATCGATGGGTTCATGCGGATGTCTGTTCTGCCGTTGTTCTGATCAGCCCTCCAATTTAAGGAGAACACAGGCTCTTCCCTCAAATTAAATATCTGTCGTACCATAATCTTTTTCATGTCTTTGAATAAGGGCGGATAAACCTTGATCCCCCTCAGATGATTATCAGGGCTAATTATAAAAATAAATGAAAAAAATTTAAAACATGGCTCTCGGTCTATGGAAAGGTGCTGAGTTGAAGTCTAATTGGTGAGTTCCGTTACAAAGTTGATCCAGTCTGCAGGCTGCCAATTAGTGAACTGGTCAATTAATCTTCCCGCTCCCTTAATGAGGCGGGGGATTTCCTATGGCTTGGTGCTCGGCACAAAGACAGACAATGTGCCCAAAGGATCTGCTGTCCCTGCACCAAGTGACCTGCCAATTAAAAAATGGACCTCCCCGCCTCCCCCACCTCACCAGGTGGCAAATTGGTCTGACCCGGCCTCAAATAAGTGAGGATTGCCATGACTTCAAATCAACTTCTCCCAGGCAGAGGACGGGGCGAGAGGGCAACATCCGCCGTGAAACAGGATTGTTCTGGTGAGACTTTTGCTCCTGTATCATTTGGCTTGGTTCATTTTGGGGGGTAAATGAAAGAGGCCCCGGCCCGGATTCATCTCTGATGTCTGGGGGGGGGGGGGGGGGGCAAAGGTTTACACCCAGAAAGGAAACGCTGTTGTGGGGTTTGACCTTTGACACCGGCTCGGAGGATGTTGTGGCGACAATGAAATAATCTGGATGTTTGTTTCTAAATGTACTTGACCTTGTTTTGCATTGTAAGCCAAATCCTTCCTTGTTTGGAGCGTAAAAGGGCTCTGTAGTAATCAGAGGCCAAACACCAGTAAGCAGTATATTGACCTTTGACCTCTGCATACTTAGGTTATCTACATGTGCTCTCTATTGTTATCTTTGTTATGCTGGAGGGAATTGTTTAATCAGTAAAACTGTAACAGTTCTGCACATTAACATTGCACTGTTGGCTTAGAAACAACATGAAACATGTATGTTTGTATTCATTGATATATGCCCTTGTTTTTGGTTAAAGCAGCTACTAGGAGTTTTTAACCGGTTATGAAATAGTCTCAATTGAATACTGATCTCTATATGACCTACATAAGCAGACGAGACCGTCAGCGAGATGATTGGATATTTCTATATAGTGATTCTAAATGCCTGTCCCCAGGGTCAGATTCCTTGGCGGAATCAGATGATGTGTTGTTGTTGTTGTTGTTGTTGTTGTTGTTTTTGCTAGTATGGTCGTGAAATTGGTTTCTTTTGCTCTAAGTGGTATTAAAAAGGTTAAATTGAACCTGCAGAGGTAAATGTTGAGACCTTTGGAAGCTTCATAGTTTCTAGGGGCATTCGTGGGAAGAGGGTCTGATATGCTTGCAGTATTAATGTGATGAGACCACACTTATTTGAATATTAAGGACAAACTGTTTGAGCTTGCTTCTCATAGTTCATGAATGAATTAAGCTTCTATGTTATGAAATGTGGCATGAGTGTGTAATAAATGCCTTGATTGACCCTATACTGCCCTCTGTCAATTTAAACATCAACTAGAATGGCACTCGCAACTGCCCCCATCTGGGTAACGTCTACACCTACTATGAAAATGTATTATACTACAGTTCATTGCTGCCATAAATGGAACAAGACATTTCATCAGAATTGACCTCTTGTGCGGTGACAGTGGTTCAGGAGGTAGAGTGGTCATCTGGTAATCAGAAGGTTCCTGGTTTGATTTCCTGTACCTCCTGGGCAGCGTGTCAAAGTGTCCTTGAGCAAGACACTTAACCCCTAACTTCTCCCGATGAGCAGGTTGGCACCTTGCATGGTCGCCTCCACCGTCGGTGTGTGAATGTGTGAGTGAATGGGTGAATGTGAGGCATAAGTTGTAAAGTGCTTTGGATAAAAGCGCTATATACATTTATTTACCATTACCGCTGCTCCTCTACCTGCATGTCCTTCAACTTTGGAATCGTTGTCTGACACTCGAGCAATTAACCACTGGGACTATAGACCATAACGTCTCGAATGATAATTCGCCACATCCAATTCTACTTCTATAGCTGTGACAGGTCTTCACACGTACCAATTTAGTATTTCACTTTTAAAGCAAATGCTCAAAAATAATTTTTTTTGGTACTGTATATATTCCATGTCAAACCTTTATTTAAACTCGAAAGGCAACTGAGGTTTCCATAATTTACAGTCACGTCGAGTGTACATACACAGTTAAGCTAAATATACAGAGTTAAGCAAAAAAAAAAGGCATATAAAAGCACACAGCATACTGTATACAATCATAACAATTCGACAAGTAAGGATAACAACCAATTAAAACATGTACAACTCCATTGACAAAGGTTGGGGATCAAGGTTTTAAACTCTGCAACAGAGGGGAGAATCTCAAGCTTTAAGGACAGTTGGAGTTCATTCCATGAGCTAGAGGGGCATCATAGCAAAACTAGCTGATTTACCCTGTTCAGAGCAAACTCGAGGGACCTTAAGGACCAGCCAGTCACTAGAACGGGTTCCATAGGTACCAAAATTCCAATTCTGAATGAATTTATTTCCATTTAATTCCATATTTCAACAACAGTGGTTTAATCTTCATGTTGTAAACTGGTTCCAGAGAGCTTATTTCTGGAGTCTCCCTGCCAATTCCGCAGGGTTGGCCACCTTATGTGAGGCAGAGCAGTGAACCTGTGTAGTGTCACCCTCATGCCTTCAAAAGGTCTTAACGTTTATCCTCAATATTGATTTCAGTGGACAGTGGTGAAACTCTATCTACTTGTTGTTGACCAATTTCACAAACCACATTGTGTAGGTTCATAATATTTGACGGAGGTATAGATTATTTAATTAGTATACTGTTATAACCAATAAAGGTAAATGTTTTGACTTAATCTGAACTTAAATAAAAGAAAATGTGTAATACTTGTTTCCATGGTAACTGTTACAGTAGCCATATGCTTCTGCAATCTTCGACCAATCACAAGAGCACAACTATTTTGACATTCTCTTGGTTTCCGTGGCATTCACCATCTTTGTTTTCATTGTAGCCATGAATAAAAAGTCCAAAACATCCAAACTACAACATTTAAAAACAAATTAGTCAGGTAATCATGATATATATAATTCCAATGGTGTATTCTGTCTGTTGTTTTGACTAATTTGGTAACGTCGTCCTCTCAGCTCTGAAGCGTTCACTCGAGACTGGTCTTCAAATGCTGAGGCATAATCCGCTATCAGCACTATCTTTAATCTTTCAAAATGTTCAGTTGCTATTGCTATTAGCTCTATCTTAAATTTTTCAAAAAGTTCAGTTGCTAGCGCATGCACTCATCTGTGTTTCACTACCAGTGATGCCACAGATTACTTGTAAAAGTAATCCGATTACTGATTATTGATTACTCCTTTAAAAAGTAATCCAAGTTACTTTACTGATTACTTGATTATCAGAGTAACTTAGTTACTTTGAAAGTAACTAGGTTACGAAGTCGTCGTCGTTCCCCCAACCGTTTTTTTTAAACGCTTTATTGAAAGTGCATAAATTGTTTTTAACTTGTTTCTCTGCACATAACGTAAATTGTTAAACTAGTGCTTCAGCTTCTGTACCATCAAGTATGGTAAAGCAACAGTCTATGATGCTCACAGCATTAGAGCAGCCAGCCAGTGGTTTTACAAAACCAGTGTATCCATTCACATCTAACAAATGCAGGCTGAACTATTCAATTATATCAACTGTAACTATTAAATTGTTTTTATAAATGTCTCTCTATAAACATACAATCAGTCTCTCTTTAACATGTAAATTAACTGTAAATCTGGCAAATAAGAGCTTTTGCTCTGCCACCATCAAATATACATTAATCAAAAGGGAAAGAAACAATCTCTCTCTTTTGCTGTTTGGCTGGCCTCCGAGTCCTCCTGTACCTACTAGTCGAAGCGTCGGCTAGTGTTGTGATTCCAGATGCTTTCAATGCAATTGGATGTGCTGTTTTTAGCGGTAGACAGTATTTTGTTTCCTCCGCATATGAACGTGAAGTAGTGACTGACGAGCGTTTTGGGATGGAAGTCTGAACAGAAACTCACTTTTAATTTTGCCAAGCGTTTTGGGGTGGAATTCTCCGACGACGGAGCCCTGCTGTCACACGATTGGCGCATATGTCACATGACGTGCTGTGAAGACCCGCCCTACTCTGCCTCTGATTCGCAGACTGTGGATGGGGAATGTGATTGTACCAAAGCAGAGTCACTCACAGACAGAGTGTCCAGTCACGCCGCGGCCCGCGGGACACATTCTTGTGTAACCCTTTCACTGCCACACTACGTCACTCCCAAAAGAAAAACAGCTCAAATTTTTTTTTTGACTGTCGAAAACGAAATAAAATACTGCATTCCGCCTGCATTATGAATTTATGATGAGATAGTAACGAAATAGTAATGCACAGCCACTTGGACAAGTAACTGCAATCACATTACTGGCTTTTAAAGATTAACGCGTTAGATTACTATTTTCGGGGGAAAGTAATCAGATTACAATAACGCGTTACTTAGTAACGCGTTACCGGCATCACTGTTCACTACACACATGATGAGTGCATGCTTACCAACTGTTCGCCTGTTTTTACTGCAACTACTATCACCGACATCTAAGAAGGGATACCTTCGCGTGGGGTATGTCTGGGGGAGTGTTGCATTTATTTAAAAAGAATGTGGACCTTATGGTGTTCTTGTTTTGTTCTTGACTTATTGTGATGTTTCTTCTTGACTTGTTTAAAGAAGACGTGTACGGCCCATGGGGACATTAACGTGTGTTGTCGGGTCTTACAAATACATTTGATTTGATTTATGTGGGTACTGTAGTTACCATGGAAACGAGTAAAGATTCAATTGCATTAGGTACACAGTGTTGTATAGTTTTTCCTCAAATGTAAATAAACCTGTTACCTTGAGAAACTCCTATAGTAGACCATGAGCAAAGATTTGTCTGGAACCAGGCAGGCCTTAAAACTAGGCCATTCTGCATTACCTTGTGGGGTTTCTCTGTGCGTCATCCCAACATTCTATGTACCATCCTTTATTTAAACTACACAGAATAAAAATGTCTTACTGCCCTTGTGTTATTTCTGGTTGATGACAAAACCTGAAATGTCTTGGCTATCAGACTTACTAGTGCTTACTATCCATGACCACTCGCATTAATCATAGCATGTTAATAGGCCTTTTATAGACCATTTTTAACTGCTGACACATTAAAGGCGCTGTACGTGGTCTACATGTTAAAAAAAAGTGTTTGGTCATTATCATGGGTTTCCCAGTCCCTTCACTCTGCAGTAGACATAATTTATTTGATCTGGAATCCACTTCCCACTCTATATCAGTGATGGCTGTTGGAATGTAGAGCTATTTAACACTTGATTTAACAAAAGAAAATATCACTTACAGCACCTTTAACAAAAGCACAATACCTTTATTTCAAAAGACTTACTGAGCTTCAGGTTTTTTCATGTCACGCACTGCTGTGAAGTTATTTTAAATCTTTCTAAAGAAAAAAACGTGTCCAACCTCCAAAACTCCCTTGAAATATGCATGCGTTTAGGCTGTTATTGTAAGCTGGGGGAACAGGCCCGAGACCCTTTCACACTGACAAATTGGGCTCACCATTTTAAAGTTCAAACTCCTGAGAGGGAATCATGTCCCAGAAAACTTTTAGTCGACTCAGAGGGAACGCAGAGTGAGAGCGAAGACAAACTAACACGGTCTCCCTTGCTACACTATCCTTCGCTCCGGGCCATCCTGTAACGACTGTGTCCTGTACAATTAAAGCAGTGGCAGGCAAAAGTACACCAGACAGGAAGAATGGAATGCAGAGTTTGTGTTTCTCAGCCAGTAGGTGGTAGTCACATTACATCAGTGATGTGTATCCGCTAAAAGGGTCCATGCTAAATGTACTTCTAGGAGGGAAACTGTCATGGTGGTGACTCCCCCCCCCCCCCCCCCCCCCCCCCGGCCTCTCTCCTTGTGTTTCCCCTGCAGGTCCAGCAGGTGTCCTTGTCTGTCTCTCAAGTGTCGTCCTGTGTCTCTGCTGCCCCAGCTGTCCCCCCTGCCCCCCTGTAGTGCCATTGTCATCCTTACAGGCGCCTGGCTGTCCTGCACCAGAAGCCATTTCTCCATGAGAGAAACAAGGGATTCTGCTCCTCACGCATACATGTATTGTACAGTTTACATAGTCATCTAGCTGACGTTTTAATCCAAAGCGACTTACAAAACAAGTCATCTAAGGGTCAGTCAAATAGTCCAATAGTGTTGAGGACCGAGAATAGCCTACTGCTTCGCTTTGATGACCTGCCAGGAACCCGAATAGGAGTTGGTCTCAAGCGGCCAGAAGATGTAGAGGCGCCCGCGGCTCGCAAAGAAAATAGACCAGACGCCGAAACTATCGTAGGAAGATGAATGGCTGAATGCCCTGATCGCTCAAGGTCTGAATGGTACAATGTGTTCACATGGAAACTGGCTGCTCTTCCCGGCACTTTGCACACGCCAATGCGCTTTGCAGAGCTTCAAGGCACTTTGCAGAGCTCCAATGCGCTTTGCAGAGCTTCAAGGCACTTTGCAGAGCTCCAATGCGCTTTGCAGAGCTTCAAGGCACTTTGCAGAGCTCCAATGCGCTTTGCAGAGCTTCAAGGCGCTTTGCAGAGCTCCAATGTGCTTTGCAGAGCTTCAATGCGCTTTGCAGAGCTTCAAGGTGCTTTGCAGAGCTTCAATGCGCTTTGCAGAGCTTGAAGGCGCTTTGCAGAGCTTCAAGGCACTTTGCATAGTTTCAAGGTGCTTTGGTATCCAATGTGTCCCCGGTATTAGTCATTAGTTTCCCCCTTGTGTATTTAAGTCTGTTTCTCTTGTCAATCTTTATCCAGTCGTCTGTTTGTCTCTCTGTTTGTGACCGGTTTTCGGCGCTGTCCGTTTTCTCCCAGTTCCAGTTCCAAGTGTTGGCAGTTTTCTGTTCTAGTTTTAGGTTAGCCAGGCTGTCAACCTTCTCTTGAGTTCCCGTCTTTCTGTATCCAGTATCTGCCTGCTGCTCAACGTTAAACGCCCTGTGTCGGGTTTTCTCCTGATCTGCCTCTGCCTCCTTCGTCCTGCACTTGGGTCCTACACCAAACCGTGACAGCAAACCATCCTTTCCCTTCTGCATGTGCTGCCCTGGTCTTCCCTGCTCTGTCATTAACCATAGCTAGCTGCACCTCTAGTAGCCAGCCATGTAACACTCACTGTATGATGTCGATTTAAAATAGTTATTTATAGGCCAATTAGGTTACTTTATATAGTCTGTCATCCACTGTGATTTATAACCAGTTAACTTTCAGTAGCTTTCATTTGTTGAAGAAGCCTCGTCTGCATGAAGAATTCCCTCCCAAAACACTAGTCTAAACGCAAAATTAAAAGTGAGACCGCAAGACGACTTCCGCGGTTTCTGTTGAGACTCTCCGACTAAACATGGCCTCGAGACAAGCCTGCGTGAAGGCGATGGAGAAGTTGAGAAGAAGAAAAGGACATTGCATGGGGGGAGAAGACACTTTGTTGTGCTCGATGAGAGTCACTTCAGACATAAAAGAAAGGCAAGTAGCCTGTACCTTTCTATTAACCAATGCCATTGCAAATGATTAAGCTGGTCATCATAACCATAAACAGTACGGTATATTTGCATATCATGTATGTCACAAATGTAACAGTACTATATACCTGTATGTCATGTATGTCCCTATGCCATAAATGTCTGATGTCATGTATGTTGTGTATGTCATAAATGTCACTATGAATTGAACATGGGGGACCCTGATGTAAACAAGACAAACGTCTTTCTGTGAGGTTTTTGTCCTTTGCTCACTTACTCGCTCTGTTCCTTTAAGCCTACTCGCTCTGTTTCCAATTGTTTTCTGTTAATCATTTCATTCCCCTATTCACACGCTTCTTCCCAGAGACGTCGTTGATTGGTTCTCCCCCGTCCACACGCTTATCAATCACATCCCTCAGCTGTCACTGCTTGTCAATTAAGCATTCCCGTATTATTTATACCCCGTTTCCCCATTCAAGTTTTGTTGGATCGTTTTGATATTTCAGTTGCATTCGCCGTTCCTGCTGCCTGCTGTTGTTTCCCTTTGCTTTGCCTCCAGGATATTCAAGAAGCATTCCTCTTGGACACCCTTTCCCCGAGGCGACGCGCTCGCTCCATTCTGTTCCAACGCTCTTTACGCACAACGCCTGGGTGAGTTTTTTATGACTGTCTTTGATCCAATTCCGTTTTTCGTGTGTTTATATAACACTGAAGATTTCCAGCTTTTTATCAGACAGTCACTCACCCAGCGTTTAGCCTTTTTTGGATTGTTTCATTGGGATAATATTTTGGCCTAACATCTCCCACTGTGTGTTTACACACCGAAGATATTATCACATTGGATTTGTATTTTGGGACTTCGCTCACAGTGTTTATTTTTGCACCGAAGATATCTATCACTTGGGATTGTGTTTGGAACGTTACTCACAGTGTGTATTTACACCGAAGATTCAGTCACTTGGATAACTCTGTTTTCGGGTACAAGTCACCTCTCCTGTTCACCTGCTCTGTTCCACCTGCACTCTGAGTTTAACTCGCTCCCTCTCTCTCTCTCGGTCCCGCAACCACCTCGGAGATTCTGCCGAGAGAAGTCTGCAGAGCGGCTCTGACGTCAGCGTCTGCTTCCCCTGACTACCATCCCGGGAGAAGCTGCAGAGCAGCAACATTCATCCTTGCTTGTATTCCAGTCTTTGTTTGAACTCTTCCAAGTCTGTGCTGTTTATTTAGTCTTAATAAACAAGCCCTTGTTTTTGGCAACTCTGAATCCTACTCTCTTGTGTCGTTGCGTTTGGGGTCGGTGTCAAACCATAACACTTTCTCTGGTCTGCATCCCCTTAACAATTGTATGTATTGAGCCGTACTGTATTGTACCCATTCTGCGATCTGTTAAATAAAGTGTTCATTCATTCATTCAAACCATGTCACCATTTTGGAAAAATATGGATGCAGTATATTCAACCATGATTAATGAAAATGAATTACCTCCAATTTCTGCTCACATCATAAATGTTTCTGAATCAATGTCAATCTCTTCTTTCTTGTTTTGCCATTTTCCCCGAAACACAGGATGGCTGGGGCCTGGAGAACATATAAGGAGAGGTGTGGAGACTCAGGGGGAACCGCACAGAGCAGTCACTTGAAGACCACCTGGCATCATTGAGTGGCTTGCTAGAAAACATCGGCATGGTCCCCTAGGCCGAATACTTCATGACATCAGAAAAGTACAATACAGATAGTCAGAAGAGAATAGTCTACACAGGAGAGAAACCATGTCAATATGAGGACTGTTACAAAGCATTTAGTCTTTTAGTTAGTCATAAAATAATACACACAGTAGAGAAAGTGTCAAAAGATGTGAGGAGTGTCAAAAGATACACATTTTCTTTTAAATAAATAATAAATAAACAATGTGTATTGGTATTTTGCTTTGCTTTGTTTGTGTTAATACAATTGCATTTATCTATAGTGCTAATTATGTCACTGGTTGATGTCACAAAGAAGGGTGGATCCGAAAGCTGTCTAGAACATTTATAACATGTGATGAAAAAGTCAACAAATAATGAACAAACTGTATTACACATTTGTTAATGATGAATAGTGTTCACTTTAGATTAGGGCACACAATAGCATCTGCAAATGATTTATAGATGTTTCATGAATGTCTAACAAATCATTTGTTAAACATGAAAAGACAAGTCTGGTCTTTGCCTCGTGTCTGTATTTATAAAAGCCAGATCGTTCATAACAGGTGAGTTGAAAGTCAACAAATAATGAACAAACTGTATTACACATTTGTTAATGATGAATAGTGTTCACTTTAGATTAGGGCACACAATAGCATCTGCAAATGATTTATAGATCTTTTATGAATGTCTAACAAATCATTTGTTGAACATGAACAAATAAATGGAGGTATAGTAGTTTTTTCATATCCATTTTTCAAAGCATCTACAAATGTGTTACTACACATTTCATTTCAAACCTTTATTTATACTCGTGAAAGCACTGAGGTTTCCCTAATTTACAGTGATGACGAGTTAACAAAGGACACAAATATCATAACAGTTATTAATTACAATGAATTACAATTACTACAATGATGGATTAAAAACAATTACATGATTCAGTACATAGGTCAAGTGCAATGCCTTTAAACTCCATGAATGACGGGAATGCTCCAAGCTTTAGAGTCTGTTGCAGGGTATTCCATGTGTCTGGAGCATCGTAGGAGAAGGCAGACTTTCCAAGCTCAGACCAAACTCGAGGCACCCTGAGCACAAGCCGATCATTCGAACAAGTTTGGTAGGTGACAGCACTCCAGACCAACAAAGATGTAATATAAGGTGGAAGTTTGCCAATAATTGCTTTGTAGATAAAAAGATACCCATGATAACTACGTCGCAACGAGAGAGATGGCCAGCCTACCCTCTCATACAAAAGACAATGGTGAGTATCATATTTGTCACCCGTAATAAATCTTAGGGCGGAGTGGTAGGCAGAATCCAAAGGCCTTAATGTAGATGCAGACGCATGCCTGTAAATGACATCACCATAGTCCAATATTGACAAAAAAACAGCCTGTACAATTCTTTTCCTACAGAACATAGGAAAACTAGCGTTGTTACGTTACAAGAAACCAATCTTTTGCCGTAATTTTGTAGCTAGGTTATCTATATGGAATTTAAAAGAAAGTTTATCATCCAGCCATATACCAAGATATTTATACTCACTAACTCTTTCAATATACAAACCATTTGCTGTTGTTAGGTGTATCATGTCATAATCTATAGATATCATTATTAAATGTTGCACTAATAATGAACAAATAAGGTTGATCATGTGGAAAAAAGTTACCAACAGATCGAATTTTAAACGAGTACATTTACAAATTATGTACTAATCAGCTGTAAATGGTTTTGTTCATGATTACTTCATTATCCACTAATGCGTTATAAATACTTTGTAAATGGTATACAAATATAGTTATAAATGATTTAATAATCATTTATGAATGTATATAAATGGTTTGTTCATGATTAGTTCATTATCCACTAATGCGTTATAAATACCTTGTAAATGGTATACAAATATAGTTACAAATGATTTAATAATCATTTATGAATGTATATAAATGGTTTGTTCATGATTAGTTAATTATCTACACATACCTTATAAATGTATTATAACAGGGTCTTATAGCTTTCATTTGTTGAAGATGCTGTGTTTAGGGTTTTTCTTCTTTGTATATTATATATATTGAGTTTGGAAGTTCTTAGATTCATTATATATATATATATATATATATATATATATATATATATATATATATATATATATATATATATATATATATATATATATATATATATATATATATATATAATGAATCTAAGAACTTATTATTATTATTAATAATAAAATTTACACATCAAAAGCAAGAAGCAAAGACAATGGAATTATGCAGCACACAGGGGCAAAATATTGTCAAAAATAAAGATCAGTGCAAGTTTTTTCAAACCAAAGATAGTTCTCATAAATAATGTATAGCCTGGATCCCATCATTTAAAAATAGGAAGACATTCGTTTGTAGACATTAGTAGTAACTCCAATTTAGGGTCAAACGAACCAGTCAGTCGAAACAGTCAAAGCCCTGTGAGGGACGGTTTAAAGCCCTGTGAGGGACGGTTTAATAGCGAGAGTATACCTTAAGTATGGGTCAAGATCAGAGTCAAGTTTTTTTGGCTCTGTCTCGCAGAGTGGAGACTCCGCTGAGAGTAATTATTCGTGGTGAGCTCAGTGCCCTGGGGTGACAGGGTGGGTGGGAGGGGCAGAGGGGGTGACAGGGTGGGTGGGAGGGTCAGAGGGGGTGGTGGAACGGAAAGCATGCCAGCCCTGCTCACGGTTGATGCTCAGTGAATCTGAAAGGTCATGTCATGTTTTCTGGCAATTGACTCGATGGGTTTAGATTCTGCAACATAAGGCCAGGACATTGGTGTGAGTGAGTGTGTGTGTGTGTGTGTGTGTGTGTGTGTGTGTGTGTGTGTGTGTGTGTGTGTGTGTGTGTGTGTGTGTGTGTGTGTGTGTGTGTGTGTGTGTGTGTGTGTGTGTGTGTGTGTGTGTGTGTGTGTGCGTGTGTGTGTGTTTCTGTACTGCGTGTTTACTAGGAAATATGCCCCTGGGTTATTTTTTGCATTGACCTTATTACCCCGCGCAGTGACGAGCCTGCCATGTCTCCTTCCTGTTTATCATCCATGAAAACCTTTTATAAACACATGTGTAACACATGGCGTGGCGTGAAACATTGTACAGGTACACATTAGACGATCAAGGTGGCGCACAACCCGACAGGACTCATCGTGGCACCTCGTAATCCTCTAAGTCCACCTCGGACATACATCTCAGTGCTTATAATACACAAATATGTTCAGTGACGGCTTTATAATATCTTTGATTTCAGGCATTACATATTGGAATAAAAAGAGAGAGAGATGGGGTGGGGAAGGCGGGGGGTGCCTTTCCCCATCGGCGTCCCTCTAAATGAAATGAGACAAATATGCAGTGTGAGGACAATATTAGCACATTTAATGAAGGCTGATCACAGTAATCAAAGGCGGACAGCTCACAACCAGAAGCTAGCCTGCATGTGTACTGCTACATGCTGTGCTGTGATGTATCCACTGATGTGGTTTCTGCCTTGCAGCCATTCTGTGCGAGTCATTTACCAGAACAGTGTAAACCTTCCCTTATTCATCATCTGGTAAGTTATCCTGTTGCTCTATATAAAGAAACTATCCTATCAATAAAGAAACTGTTTTTATACTCTATTGTCTGGAATGGAGCAGCTTCAGAGTTGCTTGTGTGTCACTTTGTTTATTAAAAGCTTCACAACACATCGTGTTTTTCTACTCAGTGCCACTTCACATGGCTTCATCGCGCCACATTCAACATCCCGACCTCTCCGCGGTAGCCGGTATATCACACGTTTCCCACGGAAACGGTAAACGTAGTTCAAGTGTCGCGGGAGAACGATCGAAAGACACGCCTTGTCGTTAAGAAAATAACAAAAACACTGAAAAAGACTATCTGTCCTCAAGGCGGGCGACACGACTACGACAACAACCAGAGGAGCCTCTCTTATCTATCAGTCCAAAGCGCGTTACGCAGTTGACTCTCCAGCGGATCGGTGGCAGAGGTCCAGAATCACTTAGATCATTTTACCCGGGGCACTCAGAGGGCAGAGAGGAGGCACTGACCCTGCGCTCGCGGAGGCAGGGCTTTACGCCTCGCCGGCTTCCCTGGTGTGACATTTCTCCTGTATTTGCCCCCCCCCTCCCCATCCCCCTCCATCCCGACCCCTCCCTATGTGACGACCACTGCAGCGTGGGGAAGGGGAGAGAGAGAGAGAGGGAGAGAGGGAGAGAGGGAGAGAGAGATCATTGTCTGTAGAGATATCAATCAAATGAACAGCAGCTGGGGTCAATCTCCTGTCAACGTTCCCTTTTCGCCGTCCCAGGCCTCACGTGAAACGTCGGAAATGCCACCGGAGGCGTAGGTCGCTCCGCGCGAGATGGCGTTCCGTGTCCCCGCGTGTATTCTTAAAGCGCGGAGACGTGGTATCCTGTAGAAAAGACGTTTGAATCTATTCTTAACACAGAGATACCAGCGTCGGTCTCCATCTCTCCCTCTCTCTCGGTGCCACAACACCTGACCTTAACACACTCTTTTTCCACTCCTCTCGACATGATGTGTGTGTGTGTGTGTGTGTGTGTGTGTGTGTGTGTGTGTGTGTGTGTGTGTGGCCTCTAAGCCCCCCCCCCTGTCAGGACAAACACATCCCCCGCTATGGGTCATACAATGGTCATGACATTATTAAAAGATCAATTAAAACACTGCCTCTCCACGGTGGGGACATGCAGGGGAACAGATGGGGCTTACGCAGAGCCGCTTTAATATCTATTTAAAGGGCTTTAGAGACAATGATCTAATGAGACATTACATCTCCTACCGTGGGGATGGAGGCGGCTTAGACTGAAGCAAAACCTGGACCTGATGCTTTACTGTCGCATGCAGGCGATTTATCTGAACTTAGTTCTCTGTGTAAGGTAAAAAAAAACTAGGGTACAACTTAATCCCTGGCAAAATTCCATTGGCTGTGGTGAAGTCGCCCCCCCCCCCCCCCCCCCACACTCTGACCATCCCTTCAATTCTTTATTCAAACCAAAGATATGAAAGTACAAATTACTCTCTCACACACTCACTCACTTAAAGAGATAAAGAGACAGACACTGAGAGAGAAAGAGAGAGAGAGAGATGTTTTGGGGTTTATTGACCAGTGACACATCAGAACAGGACGACGGTGTCAGTTGTCTGTTTGAACACTGTGTAGGGCGTGTCGTCGGTCCCATAGGTTTGACTCCGGGGGCATATGGGGGATGGATATCTGAGAGCAAAGTTGAAAGGCCTAGATTTGCTTCATATCCATAAGCTGCTGTCAAGGGGAGTTGAGAGGAGAGGGGGGGGGGGGGGTCGCAGAGGGTAAAAGCTAGGACACGCTGTGCTGGGATCAACACGTGTCGGGCGAAGGCCCGGAGGCTCCACAACAATCTGTTCCACTTGGTTCACTCTCGTGCTGTGACCTCAATTTTTGACTGTTGCTGGAGCTTCCTTGCACTCTGGGCTGACACAAGAACAGTACAGGCAGCTCCCCACCCGTCCAGGCAGGCAGAGAGGGGTTGAAGGGGGGGCAGAGTGGAAGAACCGCCCTGATGTCAAACAATGGGAAGCCGGGGAAGGGCACCGAATTAACATCCCTCTGTCCCGGGCTGCACCATTATCTCCGCAACTTGGCAATCCTGAGGAATGACACTTTCAATTGGGGTCAATTGGACCCCTGCCTCTGGATTTCCAGGCGGGCGTGTTCCCGCCTAAGGGTAATCAAAGGGGCTGGAGACGTAATTGGTCCGGTGGAGGAGTAACAGGCTATACCCGCGTTGTATAGTCCGGTAGGAGCCACTGAGCATTTCAACAACACTAGGGGTCAGTGGCAGTCCACGCAAGGCATGCACGGCGACAACACCCTCTCAGAAGTGTTGTGCGGCGGGGGACACATCCGCTCACCGCTGCGTCGGGCTCAGAAATAAAGATGGGAATTTGTAGAAGCTGACTGATGATGACAGCGTGTGTTTAATTTTCATAATCACTACATGCATGCTCGTGTGGTTATTATAGATGAGTAGTTATAATATAATTAGCTTTATTGTCTAAGTAGTAGCGGCGACGGCGACGGGCTAATTATTAAAAGAACCGAAACACACCGCCGTTTTCAGATTGAATATTCGTTTCCCATTTTTCACACCTCCCATCTCCTTTCTGCTGTCTCATTTGATACCAGAATAATGATGGCGCCTGTGTTCTTAAAGCTGTTCGCTACTCCCTCTAAGTGGTGCTGCAAAACAGTGGTGACACAGGCGGTCCTAGTAATTATCTAATTGTTTGAGCCACGTCTTTCTTTGATTTATGGTCTTGTATCAGTGGCTGACCTGATTTATAATGAGGTTCCCCCACTTGTGGAAATATGAACCTGAATTATGTGGCACCGGTCCAATTATTTCTTTGTGAGGCCCGGGCTCCTGTCGACATTGATGGCGTGCATCACAAATAGCCTGCCGTCTGAGCTTTCACTTAATAACAGTAATATGATCCATCATTTTAGATTGGCCCGATCGCACCTCCCACCACGCTATGCGCCCCGCGATCTATCAATGATTAGATGCAACTTCATCTCTTAAGATTGTAATCAGACTTTATTCTTAATGGATTACAGGTTGTTCAGTCGACGGGAGTTTCCGTGCGAGTGTTTATCCGTTTCTTACCTGCCAACTATACTGCCCTGCAGAAGCTAACCGCTTCTGAACCGCAGCCACTAAAATGTTTTTCTAAGTGAAATTTTACTTCTCAACATCTGTTTTATCTTGTGACAAAGTAACCCTCGTACTGTCTTTTACTAGTATGCACTCTGCTACTAAGAAATCTACCGTGCATATTAATTAATCTATTACTACCTACTATGCTAATATGCACTCAAGTCTGTATCACTCAAGTTTGACACGTTTGATGAACAATCTTACTTACCCTTAGCTGCCAGAGTTGTACCCTTTCTGCTGACTTGCTGTACCGAACCTGTACTGTAAGTCGCTTTGGATAAAAGTGTCAGCTAAATGACTAAATGTAAAGTTTCAGAGTTCAATCTTGCTCTGTTATAATTCTTTTTAGATTAAATGGGTATAAAGAATAAAAACCACTGGACAGTCAAATAACTTTAAAGCCCTTTATCTCAGTTTCACTGTTTGCGTAGCTGCTGCGGTTAGCTTCCGCGGGGTGGTGTAGCGCTGCATGGAGCAGAGCGGCATGCTGGGAAACGGTATGACGCCGCCTCACCATTAATCCTGCAGGCGGCCGCCCATTACCAAGTTCAGGACACAAAGTCAAAAAACTGGGCACTGAGTGGAGCAGGTTGCTTGGCACAAGGACACAGTTGACATAAAACATAAGGACTCCCCCACACACCCCCCACACCCACTGTCTGGACAGCGGGACGCCACGGAGAGACACCGCCTGAAGAATAGACTCCGCCATGAAACACATCCACTATACAGATGAGCTGCCCACCCCCTCCTTCAAATTAGCACCGGGCGCGGAGACACCGCTGTAGACTGACGAGGAGACGCGCGGCTGCCACTGTTTGTGCAGCTAAGGCATTCATCAAATTAATTACTGGTGCATCCGAGCTCTTCTCTGATACCTCTTTATTTTGAGTCCTGTAAATGGGGGGGGGGGGGGGGGGGACTCAAGACCAGTGCTGACAGAGAGGCATAATACACCCAGAGTCTTCCTCCCCCCGCATATAATTAATCGAAATCTTTGCTGGCTTGACAAATTGGAATGATGAATCTATCTTCTATGAATAGCTTAAGGGGAAAAAAATGCATAATCAGTCAAACACATGGAAGAAACATCTCTTTCTCTCCCTCTCTCTGTCTGTCTCTCTCTCTATCCCTCTCTCTCTCTCAGCAGCACAGTGTTATCCATTAGGCTGTGAAAGGCTCGGCTCGTTGAGGAGACTTCCCTTGCTCTCAGCGGCTCGATTGATAACTTTGGCTCGTCACTTTAATAGAGCGGTCAAGGTGGAGAGTTCTTTTGTATAGTTCAATAGGAGAAAACATAAATCAAAGTCTTGCCATCCTTTCACACAGGAAATAGATATACAACGTCTAAATCTCTCACACAGGAAATAGATACTATCTAATCCCCCCCCCCCCCCCCGGCATCATAACAATGCTTGTGTTATGCGCTCGGTCTCTGTCAAGACCGGCGAACAGAACAAACATAAAAAAAGGTAATCATGTCAATGTGTATTATTCGAATAATAATACTGCCTATTAGCATGCGAGCACCTCTTCAAGCTAATTGTGTGCAGACGTGAGTTGAAGACGAGGCTCTAAAGCGTGGCTTTCCATAGCGCTGAGGAAGAACATGCATTACTTGATTAATTGCATAGTTGTCTGAACACATTAAAATGACGATTCTCTCCCCTGGGTCACATCATGATCCCTTAACTCCACTTACTGAAGTTAAATAAGGTACTTCTGCTTCACTGATTCTCTCCGAAGACTTTGTATTGACATCCATAATAGAAAAAAATATTTTACATCATCTATTGTACATATTTCCAAGAACACGCCAACATTTTGGGAAATTAGCTTATCGTCTTCTCCAGAGAGAGACAATACGATAGATAATAGTTTCCTCTCTGTGTGTTCAGTAGAAAGATATCTGGCTGCACGTTAGCCTAGCATAGCACAATGAATTTCCCAAAATGTTGGCGTGTTCCTTTAAACATTGTTGCATTGACACTTTAGACCAGGGTATGTCAAACTCATTCTAGTCATGGGCTGATACTAAAATGTTAGATTTTTGGTATTATGGTGGTGTTTGTCAAGGACTGTGCTTAGTCATCATACTCCCTGAAACACATCTATTGTAGAGTTTCTGTGGAGTTGATTTGATTTGAATTGTTCATCGAACAAGCCAATGTTGATTTTAATTGTTCATTGAACAAGACAAGTAATGAAGAGAGCTTTTTCTTTTTCTTAGAAAAATACTTTTGTTGGAAATCTTTCAAACGGTTATTGAAAAATCATCCCACCGACAAGATTGGACAGCTGCATGTTGGACACCCCTGCTTTAGACCTATGTAAACACCTTGCAGAGTTAACATTATACCAATATTATACCATTTTACCAATAAAGCATTATACCAATGCTTTACATATTGTATGATCCTGTACATTAGATACAGCCCTGTGTTTCCTATGACAAGTAGCTTGACCCCAGATTGACAGAACAGAGGGGTGTGTTACCAGATCCTATCCAGTACTCTGGGCAGGGCAGTGCGATGTCATATGTTACCAGTGACCAGGGGCGTAGCTGTAGATTCTGGGCCCCCTGAAAGAATCCTTATGGGCCCCTAATACAAGCGAGCGCGCGTAAGCGCGCAAGCGAAATTATTTTTGGCCATGTATTTATTGATGAAAACGCATAATATGTTTTTTACCTATACATTCGGATCAGCAGTTCAGCACCTGGTGGGTGAGCCTAGTAAAGGATGTCGCATTGCGTTCATCTTCAATGAATGAACCAATGTGTGACGTACATGGGTACGTGGGTTGGTCATTACCATTATTACTGTATTTATGACACCATCTGAACATCAGGTTAGTATATTTAATGTGTTATGTTTTGTATGTGATGTGTGTGTGTGTGAGCATGAGAGCTAATGCTGTCTTTTTTTCTCTTCCTGTCAGGTGCCGCCCGTCCCTACACTGAAGAGTGCTGATTGCCTAATGAATGACAGCTGATGGCAATCACCTCGGGAGGGACGGGTGGACAAATACCTGACAGCACACACACGTCTGGGTGCCTCATTCTGTCAATTGCCAGTGACCAGAGTGGAGTGGGGTTGCCATTGTTTTCCACTGTTGTGTGGGATTATTATTGTGCTTATTTACCTCTTTGGGTGGACCAAGTACTGTGTGTTCATATATATATATTGTTGGCCTATGTGCCATTTCTCTACCTGAGTGAGTATCCTCTTGTTGGCCTTTGTGCCTGTTTCCACTGAGTGTGGAGTGATACTTTACTGCCCTTTTGCTATTGTTCCCTTCAAGTGGAACTGTATATATATATGTATTTGTAAACTGTATGCCATTACCACTTTGTGTGGACTTGTACCTTTGGTACGTTCTGGCTGGTTGGTTAGTGTCGGCGGACGCTAATCTAGTTTGTTTATCTATATCTCACCTTGTTTGTTCTCCCCTTACCTTTTCCCTTTGTGTGTGTTCTGGGTTTAAATCCCCTCTAAAATAAACATCATTCTCCCTTTGGGGAAAGCAGTGGGTTTCAAGCCCCACTACAATAAATATTATTTACCATTTGAAAACGTCTTTGTTATTACCTACCTGCCTGTGACTGTTTTGAAAGCATTTACTGAGAGAGGCTGTTTTTTGTTCATGTGCAGCCGGCTCCAGTTACTATTTTGTGTGGTCATCAGACCTTTGTACATGACACAATGCAATAGTCTACCAAAGAACCTTGAGTCGCACTAGGCTAGGCATATTTTCCCATATTCTTGTGACAATGTTTTCTGATACTCAACATACAAAAGCTGTTACTTGTCCTGTCTCTCTGTACTCCCATCTCCCACACAAAGTCTACTCAAGCACACTATTAGGTTGACAGACACTTACATTTTGATGTGCTCTGTAGTATACAATCACTCCCTGCTTCGATATACACAGTACATTTCGCACAGTAAATTTGACTCAAACTGAGGACATTTTCCTGTCAGTCTGTTCAAGCTGCAAGCTGCTGATGCGCTGCTGTGCCGCCTAGTTATAGTTGAAAGTGGGGGTGCAAGATTAGTAACTGGCATGCAAGGGGTGGTTTGGAGTGGGTCCGGCACAACCACCTCCATGGCAGAATGTTTTTAATTTAATGAACACCTGTACGTGCAATTTCCTGCAATATAGAGCACAGAACTGTCTCAAAATCCTATGGGATCCTAAAGGATTGCTATAGGGTTCCAAAAACGTATAGAGATTCCTATAGCATTTTTTTTACTAGGGATGTTATCCTACACTTTAAGCTGTCTGATATCCCATTACCTGTAACTCTTGGGTCTCTTTCTCACTTCCTCTGCCTCCTCCCTGAGTCTGCAGTCACCACATCATTCTACACAGGAGAGCAATACACTTAGGAATACACTGAACTGGTTTGAATACATGATTTTTTCTTTTTTTTGCCATGTTCTACCTGGTTGGCTGGCTACACACACACACACACACACACACACACACACACACACACACACACACACACACACACACACACACACACACACACACACACACACACACACACACACACACACATACAGTGTGCAGGTTAGTTACAGTAGGAGATGGGCTTCTATCATATTATCTTCTATCATTCTATAATGCATTCTTCGCTTTTATTTTCATTTCAGGTAGTTGTAGGTAGGGCAGTCAGTCAGATGTACTGGTGAGCAATACTGGCGCCCCCCAAGGAACTGTGCTGTCACCCTTCCAGTTCACACTCTACACCTCCGACTTCTGATTGATTGATTGATTGAAAACTTTATTAACAGATTGCAGAATGGGTACAATACAGTACGGATCAATACACACAATTGTTAACACATTGACGACCACGGCTTGCAGTGTAATATATGGCTGGAGGACAACACTTTGTCAACAAACCAATGTACTTTCTAACAGCTATATATATACTTTATAGTATTGCTATCTGTCCATTCTCATTGTCACTTGAGTGCATAAACCGTGCCTTCATAATGGCTTAAAGAAAAAAATAAACCATTGTTGGTTGTCATTTTATAGCGCCGTGAATATAAGGTTTATTTATAAGGTTTTCGCCTCGTCTTTTTTTTGGGGAGCTAGATAATAGGCTAAAGGCTAGTCACGTTATATCAAACGCCATTTCTGCTGTATATATACGAATGAAATAAAACAAACTGCTTAGCATCCGGACTATTACAGAGCATCTATGGATGAAATGGGGGCGGCGGGGGACGCCGATTACTATTATTGATTAGCAATAGAGTGTGCCATTTTCACTGATCGATCACGTTGCGTTTTAAAACAATGTTCAATCCAGCTGTAATTTGGGTGAATAGTATCCTACCGTCAGGCCATGTGATCGCCGGCAGCATTTCGTCATTAGTCATCGGAATCTGGTAGATCGATATGTCCATTGGCTAATCATAAATCCCATTATTCGAGGCTGAAATCTGCGTTCGGTAACGGGATCAAAGATGGAGTATGTTCAGCTGGGATTAAGGCTCATATGAAACGCCCACAGACAGTACACATTTTTTTTTTCAATCGCCCTCAATGATACTGCAGTGGAGCGATGGCGCCCCTAAGCGGATCTGGCCGGTATTGCATGTTTCGAAAATCAAATATGCGGGTAGGTCCTGCAAGTCGATCTGGGACATTAATAGCGTTATTAATATGGAATAAAACAATAACAACTCGCCACGAGTTAACTCGTGGCTGGTCCTTATAGTGTTAAGGGGATGCAGACCAGAGAAAGTCTTTCGTCTTGTTTACATCAGGGTCCCCCATTTTCAATTCATCATGACATTTATGACATACACGACATACAAATATACAGTACTGTTTATTTACAGACAGAGTTTCTAAAAGAGAATATATACATTTGAGGGGGAGGAAACTGTACATTGGGGGGGGAGTGGGGGAATTATCGACATTTACCGGGGGCCAGTTTCGAATTGCGGTCTCCCGTAGGTCCTTTTTTAGAGCGGTTTTGAAGGTGGGTAGGGATTCACATTAATTTACGGCTGTGGGTAGGGCGTTCCACATTGTTGTGGCATAATTGCGAAACGTGTTTAGTCCCTTGTTTGAGCCAAATCTGGGTTGGACATGATTTGTGGAACTCCCTCTGTTGTTGTGGTTGTGGTATTCACTGACCTTTGGGAAGTATTTCGACATGTACATGGGTACCTTAGTGGTGTAGTGTATCTTGTAGACGAGGCCCATTGCAAGTTGCTTGATGGCCTTGCTGTACTCTGTCGTCTACTCTAAGCCATCCTAGGATGTCAAAATGGGCAGGGGTGAGGTGGGTTTTAGGAGTAAGGTCAAGCAGTAGTCTGACCAGTTTGTTTTGTGATGTTAGTAGTCTTGTTTTTAGTGCCTTTGAGGTGCTTTGGTACCATAAGGTGCAAGCATAGTCGTAGTACCCTTGAATGAGTGCTCCTGTTAAAGTCTTCAGGGTATTCTTGCTTACCAGAGAGGAGATCCAGTACAAGAATCTTGTTCGTTGGTTGACTTTTTTGATTACATTGGTTGCCATTTTGTCACAGGATAGATTTGCCTCTAGGATGGAGCCCAGGTATGTCATTTCATCTTTCCTTGTGACAATATTGTCACCCACTGTAACAGAGAAGCCGTTGGCCTTGCTGAGTTTATTTGATCCAAAGAGAATGGACTCTGTTTTACCCAGGTGTAATGATAGTTTGTTATCAGCGAGCCAGGTGCAGATTCTGCCGAGTTCAGAGCTGAGGGCTTTTTCAACCTGCAACTTGTCCCTGTCAGAGACCAGCAGGGCTGAGTCGTCCATGAACAGGAACAAGTTGCAGTCACAAGCTGATGACATGTCATTTGCATAAATTAGGAACAGTAATGGTCCTAGTATGTGTAACCCAGGTTTCAGATTCATAACTATTTAGTTATAGGAATATAAATAGTTAATGGCATTGAATAAGAACATAAATAGTTAATACTATTGTGTAAGAACATACATAGTTAATGTTATTGGGTTATATGTATATTCATATGAGATTAGCAACGTTTTGACCAAATCCTTTGAATTGCCTCACTGCCCCTTTAAGTTACCTCATGACGCGAGATAGGTGTCACTACAGTCCACGCCTTGCCTTACGGCAGGTGAGCCTTGCCATACGGCAGACGAGATTATAGATTGCTGACGCAGCTGAATGCTGATTGAACCGAGATGAAATAGCGCCACAAAATAGTTATCAAACAGTCATAAAAGATTCCCCCAGTTACAAAACCGAAGAAGTTGTTGCAGTTAAAGAGCATACCACTTCCGGAAGTGGTTTTGGCCAGGTTTTTCTAGCACCCCGTTCCACCCCCGGGAAGAGTTCCCAGGAGTCCAGACCGACCACCACTCATCACGTGTGCCCACGCGGGACGAGGCAGTGTGCCGGACCGACACAAGATGGCGAGCCAACCCACTGAACCTCAGATCTAGATCAGGGCTATACCCGGCGCCTGATCTGTTACCCCTGTTGCCTTAACACTCTGTTGCCTCAACAGCCTGGTAGCATTGTGAATTACCTTCCTCATTCCCAGTGAGGAAGTGGATCAGGAATTACGAACTAATTGAACTTGAGTCACAAGAACTTCCAAGGACCATCATATCCTTTTCTATGATACGAACTGATTGAACGAGAGCACAAGGACTTCCAAGGGCTTTTGACCCTGTTTCACCTTTTGTATTTTGATATTTTGTATTTTGTATTTGATTGATGCACATTATATATATGGGTACTGATATTTCTCCTGTAAGAAGGGAGAGTTAAAGGGTAAATGCACCCAGTAAGATACTTGAACCACTGATGTTCTCCTGTAAAGAGGACAAGTTAAAGGGTCAATGCACCCAGTAAGATACTTGAATCTCACTGATAACATATTGATTATAGTTGAATCGCTGATGGTTCTCCTGTAAAGAAAGATGGTTTAAAGGGTCATTTCACCTCATAAGGTACTTGCATTCCCTGCACACTTAAAGGTTTAAATTAATATGTTTAAACACTTACCTATTGAAATGATAAACTGATATAGAGTTTACTGAATGATAAACTGTTATAGAGTTTACTGATCTGTGTGGTAAATATTGACGTTGAATTTCATAATTAATATATGTGAATAAATTAGAGAACCATAAATGTAAAGCCAGATGTACCTTTCAATAGCAGAGTGGACTCAGTGGCTAAACTGTCTCAACTGTCAGTTGAGACAGTTGCATCAGATAACAACAGCAACAGTTATTTCAACCCCCACTCAAGCAATGACTAAATTGGAGAACAAACAACACCTTCTCGAACTGACTGTATGTAAATGAGAAGCAGAGACAGCTGGGTTGACCACAGGGCAGACCAGTTTAGACTTGTTGAAGAGATGATTAGTCATGGACACTAAGTCACAAACAAAGTTATCTATTAATCAACTGTTTAGTATCAAAAGAGTAAACCATAATATTAGAAATGGGTAAATTCATATGGGAGATACAGTTGGTAAAAGGTTTATTGGAACAGGCCTCTGTAATCAGTTGAGTTGAAAGACCACATCAAGGAAGGGGGGGCCATAAAGACCCCCCTTCGGATCACTGAGACCACATCAAGGAAGGGGGGGCCATAAAGACCCCCCTTCTTATCACTGAGGGAAGATGACATCACACCACCCCACCCGGAGACAAGAACCAACCCCCCCACAAGAAGACGCCGGATTGGACCAACCATATTAGGAAAATGTGCTATTATTGGCTAGAAATGATAGGATATAAGGGCAAACATAGTGTTATTCAGGAGCCCAGACCCCCCCCCAGGTCTGCGGCTCCACCGCTCCCCACCCAGAGACTACTGTGAGCTGATTGCATTTTACGTGAGTAAATCATGGGAAACACCAATGGTTGTTTAGATTAGAGTAATGTTACAGATCCCTGATCTGTAAACCAGATTTACTCATGTGTAATGTGTACAGTAAATTCTAAATTATGTTAACGAGTGACTGTTTTATGTACATATTGGGGTTTGAGATGCAAACCTTGTTGATTCCTGTACACGGCAGCCATGTTAATGTTTTCTGATAATCCTTGTATGTGAAAGGCAACCTTTTATTCACTCTTGGCCCTGGCTCAAATAAATGTTGAGTTGAACTATAGTTCTGGTTTGTCTGGCGTACACGTTTATTCTTCATCTGCTTTAAGTCAGATGAGGAGACCAACAATTCTATCACGTATGACCCCTTTCTCCTCCTTCCAGCTAAGCAATCCCGTTGTACTGTACTACAATAACCTTAGATTATTGTAGGATTCTGTAGAAATATACTACAGAAATGGTGCCGTTCTACCCACCCTGTTGTGCCCCCCCTGAAGATGTGCGGTGAGGTCTCTGTGGCTGGCTGCTCAGTGCCAGGACCTTGCATGTATGTTGGGGACGTGCAGGGAAAGAGCCGGGGGTTGTTGCGTTTTTAATAAGGATAGTTGCAGGGCAGGGGTTTGTTGTCTGGATGGAGGACAGGGGACGGAAAGGAAGGCTGGTTGTGTACGCCACTAGTTGGGACCCATGGTGAATATGGCCTTTTGCGTACAGGAATGGGGGAGTGGTGTTTAGGTTAGTTTAGGTTAGAATATCCAAAGGTATAGGGATCGCGCTTGTTATGCAGTAAACATGCAAACATGGGCTTTTGATGTTTGGATGTTTATTCGGACACAGGAGGCCGTTCCCAGCCTATTCGTTTGAGGTTTATAATAGCTTAGGGGGATAGGTTAGGGATAGGTAATTTCAGATCTTAAAGAAAGGATTGTAGGGTAAGGTAAAGAGTTTAATGAGAGAACCGTGATTGTAGTACAGGATATCCTGGTTCCACGGTGAGAACAGAGGTAGCCTCATGGAAAGTTAAAACCTCATATAGGAATATATGAAGAAGTTGGAAACCTCATATTATAGTAAATATGAAGAAACGTTGGGTGGCACAACTACTGGTTTATAGTGTGGGTCGAGGCGTCGGACTACATGAGATGAAAGGCTTACTGATCATGGGCGCGGTATATCTGGTGTTGGCAAGTTCGACAGATGCGTATTCTGGGTTATGAAGACCTGATAATTTCTCAGAACCGGGCGCAATGATGTTGGTAATTTTTTGCGTATCTGAACAATGGAGGAGCTATGTATTTGCGCCGGTGAGGTGGGACGGGTCTCGCCGGAGGGGCTGGTACTCAAAGTAGCGCCCGGGGCAAAGCGTGTTCCATCGGGACGTGAATGCAGTAGCTCAAACGTTGTTTGGATTATGTAATCAGATGTGGTAAAACGAGGGGGCGATCGGTATGAATCAGGGGGCTTGTTGTGGGTCACAGGACAAAATCGAGTAAGGGCAATGTATGAGCGATTAGGTACTACTTAGAAGTACGCAGGCTGTTACAATGTTGGTACGAAGGTAGCGGAGGAGGTTTCAATTCGACGAATCTGCGTTGTTGGCACTCAATATCGGCCGAACTAAATGGAGAATTATGCCTGATTTAAGGTATTTTTCAAATAAATTAAGTTGACGAAGGGCTGTCCTCAAATTGAGAATGTGGATTTCAGAGGCTCCATAGTCGCAGGATCGTTTTTAGTGCGTGACTGTCTGGGACATATTGCAAGACTCGATCGCTGTGATAGCTAAGACGGAGCGGAGCTAATCAGTTAGATGCAACAGGAGAGAGGTGGAGATAGGAGCGAACAGTTGCAGAGTGAGATAACAGATGTCAGCTGGTTTTACAACAGGGGTCAATACAGGATCAAATATAGCATGAGGGAAAGCGGAGACAGGAAGCGGCTAATTTGGGGAGAGAAGGTGGGAGACGGTTGAATAGGAGCCAAATCAGATGAGGTTATTTACGTTGATTGGGGCGGATTATTTGATTGATGGAATAGCCGGGAGTTGTCACAGTTCTAGCGGGCTGGGGTGACTTCAGGTTGAAAAAGGGGTTCCGCTAGACCCTTTGAGTGCAGAGGTTGAGTGTTAGATTGTGTTAGCCAGAGATTGAGTGCAGGGCGAGCTGAATGAGAGCAGGAAGCGAGACTAACCATTGTCGGTCTGTGGTTGATTAACGAGTTGTATGAGAGAGAGTTTGAAAGTATTTGTTTAGGATCAATTGGTCGGAGTGACTGTGGATGATTGGCGGTGGTCTGTTTTTTGTCTGTGGTTTAATTTCAGTGAGTGGTTGAGGCTGTGAAAGCAGAATGGAAGTGTTGATTTCGTTTTCTTTAAAGGGTGTGTGAGATTTTGATTTGGTTTCTTTCAAATATGTTTAACGGTTAAAATCAATACCTGGGAACTTAATTTACAGGTGGAAGTTGTAATGGTTTGGTTGTTATTTCTTTTCTATTTTAATCTTTGATTGTGTGGACTGAAATGTGTTTGAATGGAGCCTGTAGGGGTGACTGTGCTGACTTGGGAGGTGTCAAAGTCACAATGACATGTGTGAATGGAACAGTTGTGTGATGAGATATTGAATGTAAATTTTTAGATTTATTTTCTTTTTTAATCGTTTCTTTCTAGTAACTATTGAGCTAAGTTTGGAGCTTGTTGTTTTTATTGATTTACTGTTTTGGGTATGAATGGTAATTTAATTTCACATATGGACGGTGCAGAACAAGTAATTGAAAGATGTGGGGTCTATTGGGATATTTTGTTAATTATTTGTCTTTTGTTTTTTCTAATCTATTTTTTATGGTCTGGGTGTGAGTGGAGAAAGCTGGAGGCTGAAGGAAATGGCGTCAGGACGGAATGTCAACAAAAGCTAAGTGGCCCCGTCACATTTGCATATGGTTAACATTGGCTTCTCTTTAAGGTATTTGACGTGGTGTGTAAAGAGGATTTGTTTTGTGTTTGTTCCCTCACGGATTCAGTCGAGGGGGGGAGGCGGACCGTCACGTGTAGAGGAGTCATAAGTGTTGAGTATGAATACATTTCATTCGATTACGACACAGTGGAGTGAACCTGTTCAGTTATTTCCTGTGGGAAATTGTTGGATTGTGGAAAGAGGTCGCTTGTGGACGCTAGCCCCTCCTTCATCATAGCCCCGAGAACAGAGGCCGAAACAGACACAGGTTTGGGAATCGTCCGGACTGAGAGAGCCGTCGGTAAATCCAAGGAAGAACGGTCATGGGTCAGAATGTGACGAGATCACAGGCCTACAAACAGTGGCTACAGCTGAGGCTGGCCAGCATGGGGTGAAGGGGGAGGTGAAAACGGTCGGAGACTGTGCAAGAAAGATGAGCGAGGGCCTCTGTGGAATGTGATGTTTGATTGGTATGATGAACGGGAGGTAACTTAACGGTAGCAACTGATATAGAGTAAGACACAACGCAGGGTAAGAAGCTTAGACGCATTCACATAGGTGGAATATTAGACATAGATTATGGCCAAAGATTTTTTCTCCTTGTGTGGTTCTCCGCCTTCCCTGCCCGGCTGTGCTGTGACGACGAGGTGGTAGGATTTTATGACCATGGTATGGCCATAAAGGGGGGTGGATAGATGAGAAGACCAACTGAAGGATTATGCAGATGTGATTGTGCTGTCTTAGAAAAGGAATTAACAGGAGAAAAAACAAATGAATGTAAAAATGAATACTAATGGTGTTGTCTCCCCCAGATCTTATAAAAGAATGTGGAACCAAAACGTTCTGTAACTTAAGAAAAATGGGTTTTTAAAAAATTGTGTTTTATTTTTAGGTATAATGATTAGATTGAATTGTTTTATTGTTTTCAACAAACCCAAAAGTTGTTGTTTAAAAGGTGGGCCTCTGGCTAATGAGCCTCAAGAAGGAAAAAACTCATTGATGATAGGTACCAAAGAATAATGGAAAAAGAAATGTGAGAAAAAAGAAAAAATTGAGAAATTTGAAAAAATGATTTTTATTATTATATTGTATGGTTAGTATGTATAGAAAATCAAGTCAATATACAGTATGTGACAATGAGAATTGTCAAAGTGGGGAAATGTGGTAAATATTGACGTTGAATTTCATAATTAATATGTGTGAATAAATTAGAGAACCATAAATGTAAAGCCAGATGTACCTTTCAATAGCAGAGTGGACTCAGTGGCTAAACAGTCTGAGACAGTTGCATCAGATAACAACAGCAACAGTTATTTCAACCCCCACTCAAGCATATATACTTTATAGTATTGCTATCTGTCCATTCTCATTGTCACTTGAGTGCATAAACCGTGCCTTCATAATGGCTTAAAGAAAAAAATAATCCATTGTTGGTTGTCATTTTATAGCGCCGTGAATATAAGGTTTATTTATAAGGTTTTCGCCTCGTCTTTTTTTTGGGGAGCTAGATAATAGGCTAAAGGCTAGTCACGTTATATCAAACGCCATTTCTGCTGTATATATACGAATGAAATAAAACAAACTGCTTAGCATCCGGACTATTACAGAGCATCTATGGATGAAATGGGGGCGGCGGGGGACGCCGATTACTATTATTGATTAGCAATAGAGTGTGCATTCAATTAGCCATTTTCACTGATCGATCACGTTGCGTTTTAAAACAATGTTCAATCCAGCTGTAATTTGGGTGAATAGTATCCTACCGTCAGGCCATGTGATCGCCGGCAGCATTTCGTCATTAGTCATCGGAATCTGGTAGATCGATATGTCCATTGGCTAATCATAAATCCCATTATTCCAGGCTGAAATCTGCGTTCGGTAACGGGATCAAAGATGGAGTATGTTCAGCTGGGATTAAGGCTCATATGAAACGCCCACAGACAGTAAACATTTTTTTTTTCAATCGCCCTCAATGATACTGCAGTGGAGCGATGGCGCCCCTAAGCGGATCTGGCCGGTATTGCATGTTTCGAAAATCAAATATGCGGGTAGGTCCTGCAAGTCGATCTGGGACATTAATAGCGTTATTAATATGGAATAAAACAATAACAACTCGCCACGAGTTAACTCGTGGCTGGTCCTTATAGTGTTAAGGGGATGCAGACCAGAGAAAGTCTTTCGTCTTGTTTACATCAGGGTCCCCCATTTTCAATTCATCATGACATTTATGACATACACGACATACAAATATACAGTACTGTTTATTTACAGACAGAGTTTCTAAAAGAGAATATATACATTTGAGGGGGAGGAAACTGTACATTGGGGGGGGGGTGGGGGAATTATCGACATTTACCGGGGGCCAGTTTCGAATTGCGGTCTCCCGTAGGTCCTTTTTTAGAGCGGTTTTGAAGGTGGGTAGGGATTCACATTAATTTACGGCTGTGGGTAGGGCGTTCCACATTGTTGTGGCATAATTGCGAAACGTGTTTAGTCCCTTGTTTGAGCCAAATCTGGGTTGGACATGATTTGTGGAACTCCCTCTGTTGTTGTGGTTGTGGTATTCACTGACCTTTGGGAAGTATTTCGACATGTACATGGGTACCTTAGTGGTGTAGTGTATCTTGTAGACGAGGCCCATTGCAAGTTGCTTGATGGCCTTGCTGTACTCTGTCGTCTACTCTAAGCCATCCTAGGATGTCAAAATGGGCAGGGGTGAGGTGGGTTTTAGGAGTAAGGTCAAGCAGTAGTCTGACCAGTTTGTTTTGTGATGTTAGTAGTCTTGTTTTTAGTGCCTTTGAGGTGCTTTGGTACCATAAGGTGCAAGCATAGTCGTAGTACCCTTGAATGAGTGCTCCTGTTAAAGTCTTCAGGGTATTCTTGCTTACCAGAGAGGAGATCCAGTACAAGAATCTTGTTCGTTGGTTGACTTTTTTGATTACATTGGTTGCCATTTTGTCACAGGATAGATTTGCCTCTAGGATGGAGCCCAGGTATGTCATTTCATCTTTCCTTGTGACAATATTGTCACCCACTGTAACAGAGAAGCCGTTGGCCTTGCTGAGTTTATTTGATCCAAAGAGAATGGACTCTGTTTTACCCAGGTGTAATGATAGTTTGTTATCAGCGAGCCAGGTGCAGATTCTGCCGAGTTCAGAGCTGAGGGCTTTTTCAACCTGCAACTTGTCCCTGTCAGAGACCAGCAGGGCTGAGTCGTCCGTGAACAGGAACAAGTTGCAGTCACAAGCTGATGACATGTCATTTGCATAAATTAGGAACAGTAATGGTCCTAGTATGTGTAACCCAGGTTTCAGATTCATAACTATTTAGTTATAGGAATATAAATAGTTAATGGCATTGAATAAGAACATAAATAGTTAATACTATTGTGTAAGAACATACATAGTTAATGTTATTGGGTTATATGTATATTCATATGAGATTAGCAACGTTTTGACCAAATCCTTTGAATTGCCTCACTGCCCCTTTAAGTTACCTCATGACGCGAGATAGGTGTCACTACAGTCCACGCCTTGCCTTACGGCAGGTGAGCCTTGCCATACGGCAGACGAGATTATAGATTGCTGACGCAGCTGAATGCTGATTGAACCGAGATGAAATAGCGCCACAAAATAGTTATCAAACAGTCATAAAAGATTCCCCCAGTTACAAAACCGAAGAAGTTGTTGCAGTTAAAGAGCATACCACTTCCGGAAGTGGTTTTGGCCAGGTTTTTCTAGCACCCCGTTCCACCCCCGGGAAGAGTTCCCAGGAGTCCCGACCGACCACCACTCATCACGTGTGCCCACGCGGGACGAGGCAGTGTGCCGGACCGACACAAGATGGCGAGCCAACCCACTGAACCTCAGATCTAGATCAGGGCTATACCCGGCGCCTGATCTGTTACCCCTGTTGCCTTAACACTCTGTTGCCTCAACAGCCTGGTAGCATTGTGAATTACCTTCCTCATTCCCAGTGAGGAAGTGGATCAGGAATTACGAACTAATTGAACTTGAGTCACAAGAACTTCCAAGGACCATCATATCCTTTTCTATGATACGAACTGATTGAACGAGAGCACAAGGACTTCCAAGGGCTTTTGACCCTGTTTCACCTTTTGTATTTTGAAATTGTATTTTGTATTTGATTGATGCACATTGTATATATGGGTACTGATATTTCTCCTGTAAGAAGGGAGAGTTAAAGGGTAAATGCACACAGTAAGATACTTGAACCACTGATGTTCTCCTGTAAAGAGGACAAGTTAAAGGGTCAATGCACCCAGTAAGATACTTGAATCTCACTGATAACATATTGGTTATAGTTGAATCGCTGATGGTTCTCCTGTAAAGAAAGATGGTTTAAAGGGTCATTTCACCTCATAAGGTATTTGCATTCCTATAACCTTGAATATTTCTATTGGTACTTTGTTCGTATTACACCTGCAAAGGAATAGTTTAAAGGGTAATTTCACCTAATAAGGTACTTGCATTCCCTGCACACTTAAAGGTTTAAATTAATATGTTTAAACACTTACCTATTGAAATGATAAACTGATATAGAGTTTACTGAATGATAACTGTTATAGAGTTTACTGATCTGTGTGGTAAATATTGACGTTGAATTTCATAATTAATATATGTGAATAAATTAGAGAACCATAAATGTAAAGCCAGATGTACCTTTCAATAGCAGAGTGGACTCAGTGGCTAAACTGTCTCAACTGTCAGTTGAGACAGTTGCATCAGATAACAACAGCAACAGTTATTTCAACCCCCACTCAAGCAATGACTAAATTGGAGAACAAACAACACCTTCTCGAACTGACTGTATGTAAATGAGAAGCAGAGACAGCTGGGTTGACCACAGGGCAGACCAGTTTAGACTTGTTGAAGAGATGATTAGTCATGGACACTAAGTCACAAACAAAGTTATCTATTAATCAACTGTTTAGTATCAAAAGAGTAAACCATAATATTAGAAATGGGTAAATTCATATGGGAGATACAGTTGGTAAAAGGTTTATTGGAACAGGCCTCTGTAATCAGTTGAGTTGAAAGACCACATCAAGGAAGGGGGGGCCATAAAGACCCCCCTTCGGATCACTGAGACCACATCAAGGAAGGGGGGGCCATAAAGACCCCCCTTCTTATCACTGAGGGAAGATGACATCACACCACCCCACCCGGAGACAAGAACCAACCCCCCCACAAGAAGACGCCGGATTGGACCAACCATATTAGGAAAATGTGCTATTATTGGCTAGAAATGATAGGATATAAGGGCAAACATAGTGTTATTCAGGAGCCCAGACCCCCCCCCAGGTCTGCGGCTCCACCGCTCCCCACCCAGAGACTACTGTGAGCTGATTGCATTTTACGTGAGTAAATCATGGGAAACACCAATGGTTGTTTAGATTAGAGTAATGTTACAGATCCCTGATCTCTAAACCAGATTTACTCATGTGTAATGTGTACAGTAAATTCTAAATTATGTTAACGAGTGACTGTTTTATGTACATATTGGGGTTTGAGATGCAAACCTTGTTGATTCCTGTACACGGCAGCCATGTTAATGTTTTCTGATAATCCTTGTATGTGAAAGGCAACCTTTTATTCACTCTTGGCCCTGGCTCAAATAAATGTTGAGTTGAACTATAGTTCTGGTTTGTCTGGCGTACACGTTTATTCTTCATCTGCTTTAAGTCAGATGAGGAGACCAACAATTCTATCACGTATGACCCCTTTCTCCTCCTTCCAGCTAAGCAATCCCGTTGTACTGTACTACAATAACCTTAGATTATTGTAGGATTCTGTAGAAATATACTACAGAAATGGTGCCGTTCTACCCACCCTGTTGTGCCCCCCCTGAAGATGTGCGGTGAGGTCTCTGTGGCTGGCTGCTCAGTGCCAGGACCTTGCGTGTATGTTGGGGACGTGCAGGGAAAGAGCCGGGGGTTGTTGCGTTTTTAATAAGGATAGTTGCAGGGCAGGGGTTTGTTGTCTGGATGGAGGACAGGGGACGGAAAGGAAGGCTGGTTGTGTACGCCACTAGTTGGGACCCATGGTGAATATGGCCTTTTGCGTACAGGAATGGGGGAGTGGTGTTTAGGTTAGTTTAGGTTAGAATATCCAAAGGTATAGGGATCGCGCTTGTTGTGCAGTAAACATGCAAACATGGGCTTTTGATGTTTGGATGTTTATTCGGACACAGGAGGCCGTTCCCAGCCTATTCGTTTGAGGTTCATAATAGCTTAGGGGGATAGGTTAGGGATAGGTAATTTCAGATCTTAAAGAAAGGATTGTAGGGTAAGGTAAAGAGTTTAATGAGAGAACCGTGATTGTAGTACAGGATATCCTGGTTCCACGGTGAGAACAGAGGTAGCCTCATGGAAAGTTAAAACCTCATATAGGAATATATGAAGAAGTTGGAAACCTCATATTATAGTAAATATGAAGAAACGTTGGGTGGCACAACTACTGGTTTATAGTGTGGGTCGAGGCGTCGGACTACATGAGATGAAAGGCTTACTGATCATGGGCGCGGTATATCTGGTGTTGGCAAGTTCGACAGATGCGTATTCTGGGTTATGAAGACCTGATAATTTCTCAGAACCGGGCGCAATGATGTTGGTAATTTTTTGCGTATCTGAACAATGGAGGAGCTATGTATTTGCGCCGGTGAGGTGGGACGGGTCTCGCCGGGGGGGCTGGTACTCAAAGTAGCGCCCGGGGCAAAGCGTGTTCCATCGGGACGTGAATGCAGTAGCTCAAACGTTGTTTGGATTATGTAATCAGATGTGGTAAAACGAGGGGGCGATCAGTATGAATCAGGGGGCTTGTTGTGGGTCACAGGACAAAATCGAGTAAGGGCAATGTATGAGCGATTAGGTACTACTTAGAAGTACGCAGGCTGTTACAATGTTGGTACGAAGGTAGCGGAGGAGGTTTCAATTCGACGAATCTGCGTTCTTGGCACTCAATATCGGCCGAACTAAATGGAGAATTATGCCTGATTTAAGGTATTTTTCAAATAAATTAAGTTGACGAAGGGCTGTCCTCAAATTGAGAATGTGGATTTCAGAGGCTCCATAGTCGCAGGATCGTTTTTAGTGCGTGACTGTCTGGGACATATTGCAAGACTCGATCGCTGTGATAGCTAAGACGGAGCGGAGCTAATCAGTTAGATGCAACAGGAGAGAGGTGGAGATAGGAGCGAACAGTTGCAGAGTGAGATAACAGATGTCAGCTGGTTTTACAACAGGGGTCAATACAGGATCAAAGATAGCATGAGGGAAAGCGGAGACAGGAAGCGGCTAATTTGGGGAGAGAAGGTGGGAGACGGTTGAATAGGAGCCAAATCAGATGAGGTTATTTACGTTGATTGGGGCGGATTATTTGATTGATGGAATAGCCGGGAGTTGTCACAGTTCTAGCGGGCTGGGGTGACTTCAGGTTGAAAAAGGGGTTCCGCTAGACCCTTTGAGTGCAGAGGTTGAGTGTTAGATTGTGTTAGCCAGAGATTGAGTGCAGGGCGAGCTGAATGAGAGCAGGAAGCGAGACTAACCATTGTCGGTCTGTGGTTGATTAACGAGTTGTATGAGAGAGAGTTTGAAAGTATTTGTTTAGGATCAATTGGTCGGAGTGACTGTGGATGATTGGCGGTGGTCTGTTTTTTGTCTGTGGTTTAATTTCAGTGAGTGGTTGAGGCTGTGAAAGCAGAATGGAAGTGTTGATTTCGTTTTCTTTAAAGGGTGTGTGAGATTTTGATTTGGTTTCTTTCAAATATGTTTAACGGTTAAAATCAATACCTGGGAACTTAATTTACAGGTGGAAGTTGTAATGGTTTGGTTGTTATTTCTTTTCTATTTTAATCTTTGATTGTGTGGACTGAAATGTGTTTGAATGGAGCCTGTAGGGGTGACTGTGCTGACTTGGGAGGTGTCAAAGTCACAATGACATGTGTGAATGGAACAGTTGTGTGATGAGATATTGAATGTACATTTTTAGATTTCTTTTCTTTTTTAATCGTTTCTTTCTAGTAACTATTGAGCTAAGTTTGGAGCTTGTTGTTTTTATTGATTTACTGTTTTGGGTATGAATGGTAATTTAATTTCACATATGGACGGTGCAGAACAAGTAATTGAAAGATGTGGGGTCTATTGGGATATTTTGTTAATTATTTGTCTTTTGTTTTTTCTAATCTATTTTTTATGGTCTGGGTGTGAGTGGAGAAAGCTGGAGGCTGAAGGAAATGGCGTCAGGACGGAATGTCAACAAAAGCTAAGTGGCCCCGTCACATTTGCATATGGTTAACATTGGCTTCTCTTTAAGGTATTTGACGTGGTGTGTAAAGAGGATTTGTTTTGTGTTTGTTCCCTCACGGATTCAGTCGAGGGGGGGAGGTGGACCGTCACGTGTAGAGGAGTCATAAGTGTTGAGTATGAATACATTTCATTCGATTACGACACAGTGGAGTGAACCTGTTCAGTTATTTCCTGTGGGAAATTGTTGGATTGTGGAAAGAGGTCGCTTGTGGACGCTAGCCCCTCCTTCATCATAGCCCCGAGAACAGAGGCCGAAACAGACACAGGTTTGGGAATCGTCCGGACTGAGAGAGCCGTCGGTAAATCCAAGGAAGAACGGTCATGGGTCAGAATGTGACGAGATCACAGGCCTACAAACAGTGGCTACAGCTGAGGCTGGCCAGCATGGGGTGAAGGGGGAGGTGAAAACGGTCGGAGACTGTGCAAGAAAGATGAGCGAGGGCCTCTGTGGAATGTGATGTTTGATTGGTATGATGAACGGGAGGTAACTTAACGGTAGCAACTGATATAGAGTAAGACACAACGCAGGGTAAGAAGCTTAGACGCATTCACATAGGTGGAATATTAGACATAGATTATGGCCAAAGATTTTTTCTCCTTGTGTGGTTCTCCGCCTTCCCTGCCCGGCTGTGCTGTGACGACGAGGTGGTAGGATTTTATGACCATGGTATGGCCATAAAGGGGGGTGGATAGATGAGAAGACCAACTGAAGGATTATGCAGATGTGATTGTGCTGTTTTAGAAAAGGAATTAACAGGAGAAAAAACAAATGAATGTAAAAATGAATACTAATGGTGTTGTCTCCCCCAGATCTTATAAAAGAATGTGGAACCAAAACGTTCTGTAACTTAAGAAAAATGGGTTTTTAAAAAATTGTGTTTTATTTTTAGGTATAATGATTAGATTGAATTGTTTTATTGTTTTCAACAAGTTCAAGTTCAAGTTCAAGTTCTTTAATAGTTGTCATACAGAAGTACAGAATACTTTCATACAAAATGCTTCTTACTGTTACGCTCCAGAGACTGTGCTAGACAAGATAGTATCAAATAACATAATAACATAATATAGCATGAATTTAGAAGAAAAAAAATGAGGTCACAGTGTTCGGTATAGACATATGTACAATGTTCTGAGTTACCATATAATATACAATACACAATACTATGCAGTGTACTAATGTACAGTACTATCTAGTGCAAAGCAGAAATGGGATGAGGTACAATTTTAGGTACAATTTACAGTAAGGTGTACGAGTTGTAGTGCAATCCTTCATCCATAAATATAAAGTGTGGGGAGTGGGTGCTACAGTGTGTTTGTTTAAAGTGGGTGTGTGCTATAAAGTGTGTGGAGTGGGTGCTACAGTGTGTTTGTTTAAAGTGAGTGTGTGCGTGTGGATGTGTGTGCTATGTGCGTTTGGTGGTTGTTGTTGTGTAGTGTTCATTCATTGTTCGTTTAGCAGCCTGATGGCCTGGGGATAGAAGCTTCTTCTGAGTCTTTCTGTGCTCGCCTTGAGACTCCGGTATCGCTTGCCTGACCGCAGCAGTTCAAAGAGGCAGTTGTTCGGGTGACTGGAGTCTTTAATGATTCTCTTAGCCTTGCCCTTGCAACGCTTGTAGTAAATGTTCTGGAGGGTGGGGAGCCCCCCTCCAATTGTGCGTTCGGCTGAACGTGTCACTCTTTGTAGTCTGCTTCGGTCTTGTGCAGTGCTATTCCCAAACCAGGAGGTGATGTTGCCGATCAAGATGCTCTCTATTGTACATGAGTAGAAGTTCTTAAGGATCTTCTGGCTGACTTGGAACTTCCTTAGGCGCCTGAGGAAGTAGAGGCGTTGTCGTGCCTTCTTCACAACACTGTCAATGTGTGTGGTCCATGTCAAGTCCTCGGATATGTAGGCTCCGAGGTACTTAAAGCTGTTGACTCTCTCAACCGGTGCCCCGTCGATGCTGAGGGGGCTGTAGTCCTTGACCCCCGACCTCCTGAAGTCCACAATCATCTCCTTTGTTTTGCTGACGTTCAGGGAGAGGCTGTTTTCCTGGCACCATCCCGCCAGGACCTTGACCTCTTCCAGGTAGGCCCTCTCGTCGTTGGCAGAGATCAGGCCCACCACCACTGTGTCGTCAGCAAATTTGATGATTGTATTGCTACTCCGCTGAGCCACACAGTCGTGTGTGTACAGGGAGTAGAGGAGGGGACTCAGAACACAGCCCTGGGGGGCCCCTATGTTGAGGGTGATGGATGAGGAGGTGCAGTTGCCTGCTCTCACCACCTGGGGTCTGCCAGTCAGGAAGTCCAAGACCCACTGGCAGAGGTCATAGCCCAAGCCCAGGTCCCTGAGCTTGGCTATGAGTATGGAGGGGACTATGGTATTGAATGCCGAGCTGTAGTCGATGAATAGCATTCTCACATAGTTCCCCTGCCTCTTGTCCAGGTGTGATGCTGCTGTGTGCAGCACATGGGATATGGCGTCCTCCGTGGACCTGTTGGGGCGGTATGCAAATTGCAGGGGGTCCATGTTGATGGGGAGGGAGGAGCAGATGTAGCCCTTTACTAGCTTCTCAAAGCACTTCATGGCTATGGAGGTGAGAGCTACAGGGCGGTAGTCGTTGAGGCAAGCAGGCTTGGATTTTTTGGGTACAGGGATAATAGTGGACTTCTTCAGGCAGGTGGGGATGACAGCCTGTTCTAAGGACAGGTTAAATATGTCAGTGAATACCCAAAAGTTGTTGTTTAAAAGGTGGGCCTCTGGCTAATGAGCCTCAAGAAGGAAAAAACTCATTGATGATAGGTACCAAAGAATAATGGAAAAAGAAATGTGAGAAAAAAGAAAAAATTGAGAAATTTGAAAAAATGATTTTTATTATTATATTGTATGGTTAGTATGTATAGAAAATCAAGTCAATATACAGTATGTGACAATGAGAATTGTCAAAGTGGGGAAATGTGGTAAATATTGACGTTGAATTTCATAATTAATATGTGTGAATAAATTAGAGAACCATAAATGTAAAGCCAGATGTACCTTTCAATAGCAGAGTGGACTCAGTGGCTAAACAGTCTCAACTGTCAGTTGAGACAGTTGCATCAGATAACAACAGCAACAGTTATTTCAACCCCCACTCAAGCAATGACTAAATTGGAGAACAAACAACACCTTCTCGAACTGACTGTATGTAAATGAGAAGCAGAGACAGCTGGGTTGACCACAGGGCAGACCAGTTTAGACTTGTTGAAGAGATGATTAGTCATGGACACTAAGTCACAAACAAAGTTATCTATTAATCAACTGTTTAGTATCAAAAGAGTAAACCATAATATTAGAAATGGGTAAATTCATATATACGGGAGATACAGTTGGTAAAAGGTTTATTGGAACAGGCCTCTGTAATCAGTTGAGTTGAAAGACCACATCAAGGAAGGGGGGGCCATAAAGACCCCCCTTCGGATCACTGAGACCACATCAAGGAAGGGGGGGCCATAAAGACCCCCCTTCTTATCACTGAGGGAAGATGACATCACACCACCCCACCCGGAGACAAGAACCAACCCCCCCACAAGAAGACGCCGGATTGGACCAACCATATTAGGAAAATGTGCTATTATTGGCTAGAAATTATAGGATATAAGGGCAAACATAGTGTTATTCAGGAGTCCAGACCCCCCCCAGGTCTGCGGCTCCACCGCTCCCCACCCAGAGACTACTGTGAGCTGATTGCATGTTACGTGAGTAAATCATGGGAAACACCAATGGTTGTTTAGATTAGAGTAATGTTACAGATCCCTGATCTGTAAACCAGATTTACTCATGTGTAATGTGTACAGTAAATTCTCTATGTTCAAATTATGTTAACGAGTGACTGTTTTATGTACATATTGGGGTTTGAGATGCAAACTTGTTGATTCCTGTACACGGCAGCCATGTTAATGTTTTCTGATAATCCTTGTATGTGAAAGGCAACCTTTTATTCACTCTTGGCCCTGGCTCAAATAAATGTTGAGTTGAACTATAGTTCTGGTTTGTCTGGCGTACATGTTTATTCTTCATCTGCTTTAAGTCAGATGAGGAGACCAACAATTCTATCACGTATGATTCCCTTTCTCCTCCTTCCAGATAAGCAATCCCATTGTACTGTACTACAATAACCTTAGATTATTGTAGGATTCTGTAGAAATATACTACATCTGCAATTGCAGAAGAAAGATGAGTTACTCACGAAAAAGGGATACATCTAATGTCCAACTTTAAACCTAGCTTTTAGCTAGTGATAACCTCAGAGACGTCTGAACCTAACCAAATGTGTTGATCCAATCAACCTAGAACCTGATATCGAACTAACCCTCCTGAAAGAAGGAGTGGTTAATGAAAGAACCTAAAAGGGATACTTCACTCTACCTCACTGTCACTGTATGTATTGCAATTGTCTAGCTAGCGCGCTTGTTGTGAATAAATTACCGGTCACTCTTATAACCTTGTCTCTGGTCTACTACTCCTTTAACTGTGTATATTACTCCTCTCTTCATTTGAACCTAGAACTGGTCCGTGGCGAACAACTGTTAGTGACACAAGTGCTACATATGCTTCCTTGTGAAACACCGCAGCTCAGTGGGAGGGGGGGGGGGGGTATAGTGTACCGTTTACCCATCTGTTCTCTCCCCTCCAGGTAGGATTGCATCCAGCTCACTGATGAACTATCAAAACCTATTGCTTTTAGCTTGTCAATCAGAATGGAGTGATTGACGAAAGCCTTTTGGAGGTCCAGCATGACCATGCCGCAGTATTTGCCCGTGTCCACCTCTTGTTTGATGTGGTTGTTCAAATAAAGAAGGCATGTGTCAGTGGAGTGGGATGTTCTGAAGCCAAATTGGAATTCAACCTGTTCGTAGAAATTTGACTTTTGAGATGGAGGTAAGAATAGAAACAGGGCAGTAGTTGCCTGGGTCTAATTTGCTGCCTTCTTTGTGCAGGGGGGGTCACTGTCGCAATTTTGAAGTCTTTGGGGTCGTATCCCTGTTTTATGGACAGGTTTATTATGTGGGTGATGACTGGGGTGATGGCAGCTGCTGAGTCTCTGAGGAATTTGGAGGGGATATTGTCATGGCCAGTGGCCTTGTTAGGTTGGAGGGCGCTCAGTTTTTTGAGCACCTCATCTGTTGTTACCATTTCATGTTTGAAGTTGTCTTTGCGGACCCCTAGGGTTTTGTAGAGGGCTAGGATGTGTTCTACCCCAAAATGCCCTGAGTGGGGAGGGTAGTTTATTAACCAGTGTTGTGGCTATGTTTGTAAAGAAAAATGTTAACTAATTGGCCACATCCAGCTTGTCTGTCATGAGAGTGTTTTCTGTCTTTATGTTGATGTTTGTAAATCTGGTTTTTAGTTTTTTTCTGCCATAATTCGAGCGGGTGCCAGAAGTTCTCAGATGACTCCTCCATTGTAATTTACATCATAGACGACAATGAGGATGAGTAGAGCCCTGGTGGAGTTTTGTAGGGTGGAGCGACAGCAACCACCTCCAACTCAACATCAGTAAGACCAAGGAGCTGGTGACGGACTACTAGAGAGGCAAGAAGAGGGCCCCCAACTCCCATCACCATCCGAGGTGTTGAGGTGTAGATGGTGGAGACCTACAAGTTCCTTGAACACAGAGGTCCTCTTTTATCCAAAGCGACTTACAAGTTTTGTACAACAAGACAGCAGGAAGGGTACAACTCTATCAGCTGAGTAACAATGTCCATCAAAGTGTTGAGTGTGTGGTATAATATATTGTCCTCATGTAAATATACTCCCCTCCCCTGTGTCCCCCTTACCTGTGCCCCCCCCCTCTCTGTGGAATAAGACATTCCCCTCCCCTTTCTCCCCAAACCTGTACCCCCCCCCCATCTGACCTATCAAATGGGACCACACCCCCCCCCCCTGTTACCTATATAGATCTCCTCCCGAGATCTATCCAGGTCTTCTTACCTGGGTCATTTCAGCTGATCACCTGGGGGAAGCCCTCAGCCATTCTCTCTATGTACTTACTATCTGTTTGGTTAATAAACCCTTGTTATTATCCAAACCTCGGTTGACTGAGAACATTCTTCATCAGGATATCCACAAATATCCCACAATTGGCGTCTACGAACTTGTGACGGACCTTCTTGCGTCCTACCGGCGTGCTGTATTGTTTCAGCTATACAGAGAAAAGTGAGTATAATAGATGGTCGACCAAAAATGTATGGCAAGGAATTAAAACCTTCCTGCTTTTCTCTGTGCCAGGTGAACATTACAGAATGTTGTCAAATATTGAGATCATGGCTGAGTAAGAATAATGTGCATTAATATATCTGATCTGTATTGAGAATCGTTACCAGGGCGCGCGTGCACCTGGGTCCTTATCAGGCGGTTCTGAGAGGATGGGTTATATGTGCTATTCCCAAAAGTTTAGGCACAAAGGTTGAAGTGCTATTCCAGGTCGAGTCGGAGCCGACCAAAAGCTAAGGCACACAATACAGGTTGTTGGATTGCTAACCCAAGTCTAGCTGATGCAGACTAAAATATAGGCAACAAGGCAAGAAACGTGGGCTTATTAGATGTGATATCCTTGAAAACGCTACTCTGTTAGAAACTGTTCTGTGATTCCTCTGCAAAGAGGCGGGAAGTTAGGACCGAGAAGCTGATGGAATCATAATTAGAAATTACCAGAGTAGCGTCATAATATTCATTGTTTCAACCTCAAACTAAGCCCACAATCTCTTCCATTCCTGAAAACGATGTATTTGGATTAAATTAACCAATTGATCATACAGATAGCGGGAAGATGATCACGCGATGTCCTAGTAGTACATGATTACGCGATGCCCCGGGAGTACGTGAATGTACATTAAACGGGACATCAGTCGCGGAAAGTACATTAAACGGGACATTAGTCGCGAGTTGAAGAGACCGAGAGTATGATTAAACGGTATATTCACATCTAATATATCGCTGGTAAATTTCGAAGTCAGGTTCGGTCGTTATGACTTTAATAACGATGTATAGGTATATCAAGGGATAAATGCCTTGTCGCAGCAGATGGCTGGTCGACTAAACGAACAGCGATCCAATACAGTCAGATATACACACACGTTAACTTATATGTATTATTGTTGTTTTGTCTGTTTAAAGTCTCGTTTGTATACGCACAATATGCCGACTGTCCGACTGATATCGCGCCGAGCATTGAGAGACGAGTACCGTTATACAGAGAATAACATTGAGGTGCAATTCACGCGACAAACTAGGATAGTAATTTCCGGAACCAACAAAACCGGCCCACGGGAACGACCATTTGGGGAAGTATAGTTTTATCGTTTCAGTTTGTTTACGTTTCACATATGCACAGGCGCGTTCATTCGGTAACAAAACGCTGGGTTTAGGTAAATTCCAGACTATTGAGAGCTCGCGGAACTAGTATGCAGGATTGCAAAGCGTTATTTCCGAGGCGAATGAGAACGCACAAACGTTGCTTGGAGCGATGACGTCACGCTATGCGCGCCGTGGAGTTATGATTTTATATGAAACTATCCATAGGCGAACGTAAAGTTTAATGTGCCCAAGGCCGAGGGTATATGAAATCCATGTGTAGTATATGTTTTATTTGTATATGTATGTGCGCGCTGCTATTGGAAAGTGTTGAGTTGCGGTGGCGAGATGCAGAAGAGTGTTTCCAGGGTTGCATTATCCCAGACCACCGGAGAAACGAACCGAACATTGCATTGACGACAACGTAACGTGCTACAGCCTCAGGAACCACTATTCGATTAAAGATACACATGGGCACAAAAGGGGGTAAGTTAATATGGTTATTCAATAACTGAACTGAACTGTGAGGATCCAACGTGAACACAACAGCTTTCCCCGGTGAGTATGAAAATCATAAATATAGATGCTTTGATTGATTGATTGAAAACTTTATTAACAGATTGCAGAATGGGTACAATACAGTACAGCTCAATACACACAATTGTTATGGGGATGCAGACCAGAGAAAGACTTTTGTCTTGTTTACATCAGGGTCCCGCATTTTCAATTCATCAGGACATATATGACATACATGACATACAGATAGTCAGTACTGCTACATCTATACATTTATAATATAGAAAGACTTTCGTCTTGTTTACATCAGGGTCCCCCATTTTCAATTCATCAGGACATATATGACATACAGATAGTCAGTACTGCTACATCTATACATTTATGACATACCAGATTTGCAAATTCAGTACTGTTTGTGATACAAAAGGAGTCAAGAAAAGAGAGTATATACATTTGACGTAGAAACTATACATACACAACTATCATCTCAGTTACAGTAAATTACAACTATCTCAGATCACTTGAATGTTTATGTTGCTTTAATTTACACATTATAAGTCACATAAAGCTAGTTTTAAATAGGATTCTAATCAACACAACCCAGACAGTCAAAGCGTCACTAACATATTTTTGTGTTTACAGGAAGCAAGCAGACAATCAGGAGAGGCAGACGGATTTAACTCTAAATTGAATTACAAAGCAGTGTTTAAACACACCTGTATCACAAAAGACTGAAACTCCAACAATTTGCATGTCAACCGAAGATGGTGTGGAGCTGAGAGACAATCGATTGACCATTTAAAACAAATCTGCATCCAAACACCCACATGTAAATTGTGTTTACAGGAAGCAAACAGACAATCAAGAGACAGAAAGGGACTGAGTTAATCTACATTAGAACACAAAGCAGTTTGGAGCTAAAGGGAAATCAATTGTGAGACGATAGCAGACACTATTCAAGATGGGCACTTGAAACCCACAGGGTATGGCGTGAGAGAAACAAAGCAATGCAAATGCTCTGCACTATGACCACAGGCTTGGTGGACTCACATGACAATGGATGGAACCACTTAGTTAACATGAATCAGACAATAGTGATGAATTTGCAGTCATGAAAGGCACCATATTTCCCATACTAACAAAATAACATAACTTGCATGCTATCCCCTCCTTCTATTTTCTGCTTTATAACCAATAACATTCATAACTATTCTTTTAACAACTAATACATTTCCATGACTGCAAAATATCAACCACCATTGATCATTTAGCTGACACTTTTATCCAAAAGCGACTCACAGGTTATGTATGACAGGACATCAAAAAGGGCACAACTCTATCAGCTGAGTAACAATGGTCATCAAAGTGTTGAGTGCTACAGTGTAGGTTAGTTTATTAGGACAAATGCATGACAGTAAGGTTAGCTAGGGTTAGAATTATTTGTATCAGTTGAAAGCAGGATAATCATTTACACAATGATTATCAAAATGCACAAGGTATATTAGAGGTAATTAAATTAATACTACTTAAGAGTAGACGAGAAAATGAATGATTGTTTTTCATGCAAAATTAACTGGCTGCCTAGATTTTATGTTTTTCCCCCATGCTAAATTATGATGAGCACACTAGAGGTGTGAGGAAAGCCAGAGAAGTCGTGACGAGGTAAGTATCCTGAGGTACACCCATCGCACGCATCCTGAGGTAAGATCAACTTCAATTTGACATCACAGATTATAAAGATAAAGAGAAATTTTCTGATTCCATGCAAAGATCGGATCCAAACGATATCAAATGCATGATGGTATTACACAATGAATTGAATTAACCCTAAATGATTTTCCTCTTTAGCAGAAAGGCGTTGAATCATTTATATGAGGAGGTTTTCTAAGGCAGTTTTTTTTTATCATCCTCAGATCATAAATTGGTGAGAGGACAGGACGAGTGAGACGACGCGTGACCTGAACCACGAACGACGGCGCGACCAAGCAAGGAGGAACACAACCCAGCGACCTGAGCGACCCACGACAGCATACTACCACCAGAGACGCCGCCAAGGAGCTGCGGACACAACCAGGACGACGACAGCAACCGTGGGAGAGCCGCCATCCAACCCAGCCGACAGACATCCCCAAGAAAGTGGAGCAGGGGACCACGAAGGAGACTGACCAAGGAGACACTGACGAAGAGGAGATCAACCTTTGACGGCCTCCACCCCGGCACTGCAGACCACGGCAGACCAAACCCATCACCTGCAGATGGGAACCAAAGCCCCGACCATCAAGATGGATTCCGATGATAAGCTTCTCATCTGGTGAGAGAGAGCGTCCTACTGACTAGCCACTACACCGGCGGGCCCTCGCCCTCCATCAAGTGGTACCGCAATGACGAGGAGAGGACAGCGAAACCAGCACAACACATTCAAAAACGCCCTGACCACCATGTCTCTGGGCCTGATAAAGGTCAAGCGTGAGCACAGTGGCAGACATGTGATGGTGGTGGAGAACAACATAGACTCCAGGAAAAGAGTCTGCAAGGCCACTACTAGTATACTGCTACCGATGACCCTTGACAAGGTACACAGGGAGTGGACGACAACCTCCTATAGGCCCCCTCTGAATGATGGAGGAGTGAATGTTCCCGACTGCACCGTCAAGAAGAGAGACATCATCATCAGAGACCTGTGGACCAAGAGGCATCTGAACGCCACATTGTCCACATTATTATGTATTTATTTAAATTTTACTGTGTTACTGTATTACATCACATTTGAATTACTTAGGTTACAAAATTGTATTGTCAGACAAGAAAGAATCAGTTGGTTTATTCTCTCATAGAAGAGGACATGTAACGTTGTTGTTTTGCACCTGTATGGTGAACCATTGATAGTATATGCACTAGAATTACATACAGAAGCGATGCATAAGACGTTTTATCTCCTCATTTATAGAGAAGAAATGGAGAAAATTGCCTGATTCTAAGTAAAGACCAACAAAACTGAGGCAATCACAGATGAAAGTGACACTCAAACTCAGGTTAAATACAACTGGATCCTAAGTAATTTCATCAAGAATCATTATAAAATGTGCATATATATATTTTTTGAACAGTTTCCCATAATCAATCATGTTAGTTTTATTAACCACCAGGTTAACGGTTGTTAAAATGTTTTTGTACACATTAGCCTTATGTGTAAATCCTATTCCTGCACACAATTTTGTTGTTCACCCTGTGCACTCTGACCACACAGAGACAGTGCATGTATTTAATTGGTTTATTACGATGCCTGTATGTACAACCATCACATTAGCTCCCCTGAGTCACGACATGAACGACTGAAGGCATGCCAAGATATATGCCCAGCTATAGCTTCTAATGATTATATTAATTATTGTTTGATATCAGAGTTGAGGACCACTCATTGATATAGATATTTTGAGCGATTAATAAAAGAAAATGGTGATATCTATTCCCACATCTCTGATATCAAAATAACACAGACCGCAGTCCAGTCGATCATGTCATGAATCATGTATATAAATAATTCTATTTTAAACTGTTATGCCAACCAACATCACATCGGCCAAAATTTTCATTATTTTAATTATTTTCTATTTTCACTTTTACCTGTTCCAAACAATCCTGGTATATTATACATTAATCTCACCCACATTATAACAGAGAAAAGTGAGTATTGTGGTATAATATATTGTCCTCATGTAAATATACTCCCCTCCCCTGTGTCCCCCTTACCTGTGCCCCCCCCCTCTCTGTGGAATAAGACATTCCCCTCCCCTTTCTCCTCAAACCTGTACCCCCCCCCCCCATCTGACCTATCAAATGGGACCACACCCCCCCCTGTTACCTATATAGATCTCCTCCCGAGATCTATCCAGGTCTTCTTACCTGGGTCATTTCAGCTGATCACCTGGGGGAAGCCCTCAGCCATTCTCTCTATGTACTTACTATCTGTTTGGTTAATAAACCCTTGTTATTATCCAAACCTCGGTTGACTGAGAACATTCTTCATCAGGATATCCACAAATATCCCACAAGTGCTACAGTGTAGGTTAGTATATTAGGACAAGTGCATGACAGTAAGGTTAGTTAGGGTTAGATTTTTTTTGTTGAATTTTCTAATTTCAGATAATGGTTGAAGAAGTGCATCTTTAGTCGACGGCGAAAGATTGGACGGGTTTCAGCTGTCCTAACTGGGGTGGGTAGTTCATTCCACCATTGTGGGGCAAGGACTGAGAATAGGCGACTTCTCTTTGATGACCCTCCCATAGCTTGGATCGGAGTAGGTCTGAGGCAGCCAGAAGATGCAGAGCGTAGGGGTCTTGAGGGTGTGTAGAGACCATCGGCCGGAGGTAGGCGGGAGAGGTTCCCTTTGCCACATGGTATGCTAGGTCGAGGGCCTTGAAGCGGATTCGTGCAGCAATGGGGAGCCAGTTCAGGTCCCTAAGAAGTGGGGTAACATGGGCCGACTTCGGTAGGTTTGAGATCAGGCAGGCCGCTGCGCTCTGAATGAGTTGAAGAGGCTTGGTGGCAGTGGCCGGGAGGCCAGCGAGCAGTGCGTTGCAGTAGTCGAGGCGGGAGATGACTGTTGATTGTACGAGAAGTTGGGTGGCTTCTTTTGTCAGGAAGGTGCGGATCCTTCTGACTATGCTCAGGAGGAATCTGCAGGTTCTGGTTGTCGCTGCGATGTGAGCAGAGAAGTTCAACTGGTCATCGAGGACAACACCAAGGTTCTTGGCGGTCAGGGACGCGGTCACAGCTGATTCTCGACTGTGATGGAAAGGTCGGTCAGGGGGGAGGATTTGGCCGGCAGGTGGAGCAATTCTGTTTTGCTTAGGTTCAGTTTGAGGTGGTTGGTCGTCATCCAGGCGGATATGTCGGACAGACAGGCCGAGATCCGCTCAGAGACGTGGATATCTGAGGGAGGGAAGGAGAGGAAGAGTTGAGTATCATTGGCATAACAATGATACGAGAAGCCATGAGACGTGATAATGTTACCCAGTGATTTAGTCTAGAGGGAGAAGAGAAGGGGTCCTAGGACCGAGCCCTGGGGGACACCCGTCCGCAGTGGGCGGGTGGCCGACAGGGTCCCTCTCCATGACACTTGGTAGGAGCAGTCATTGAGGTATGATTTCAGCCATGTCAGCGCAGAGCCAGCCACTCCCATTCCTGCGAGGGCCGCGAGGAGGATCTGATGGTTGACTGTGTCGAAGGCTGCAGATAGATCTAGGAGAATCAGGACAGAGGAGAGGCCTTTCGCTTTTGCTAAGTGAAGTGCCTCTGTGACCGCAATGAGCGCCGTTTCTGTGGAGTGGCCAGTCCGGAAGCCAGACTGATTAGGGTCTAGGAGGTCATTCTGTAAGAGATAAGCAGTAATAATAATAATAATAATAATAATAATAATAATAATAATAATAATAATAATAATAATAATAATAATAATAATAATAATAATAATAATAATAACTTTATTTGTATAGCACTTTTCATACAGAGGTTGCAGTTCAAAGTGCTTCACAACAGTAAAAAATACAGGCATAATCGAGCATAAATACAAAGAGATAGAGAGGTAGCAAGGTTAGGCAAATCACAGTTCTTCAACAATACAAATAATAAAATAGAATAGATTAGATAGAGTAAAAAAGTGTGGTTTGATTCAGTTTAAAATAGGCTGTATGATATGATAAGATTGTTCAATAAAGAAAAAAAATATATAACAACAGAGCAGTGTATTGCTCTTAGTACTTTGAGTTTCCATCGCTCTTAACACTTTGAGTTTCTTTACAAAGTACAGTTCTAAGTTACCTTATAGAACCACAGAGCAGTGTGTCGCTCACAACAACAGAGCATCACTCTAACATCATAGAACCGACATATGAATTTCATTGGAAGTGTATGAAAGTACCGTAGGTAGGGTAAGAATATAGCAAGGTATGGTAAATCACAGTGTTTCACATTAGGATCTAGCAACCCAATAGGCTCTCTGTTTACAGTTTGATTCAGTAATACAAATAATAAAAATTGTTTAAAATTATTCAGTTTAAAAATAGTCATCAGTAAGAAGTAAAAAGTGTGATAAAATAGTTCTCTTAAAATTACAGTGCATATAGTAGGAGGTAGTGAGATAAAATTAGCATAGAACCGACACATGAATTTGATAGGCAGTGTATAAAAGTAGGCAGGGTAAGAATAGTGCAGGTAAGTACAATTTGTGTCAGGATATCCCTGATGTTTCTATAATAATATTTCCCCTTGCCACTAGGTGGTAGCAGATATCTATCTTCAATTTGCCTGCATTACCCCACAGTGAAATGCCTGAGCAAAGAGATAGGTTTTAAGCTGTCTTTTAAAGATGTCTAGCGAGTTGGCTTCTCTGATGTTTTGGGGTAGTTTGTTCCACAGTTTTGGGGCATAGTTGATAAAGGCTGAATTACCGATCCTCTTTTGACTGTTTCTGGGAGCCTCTAGTAGTCCAGCAGCTGATGATCGCAGAGTTCTTGCTGGTGTGTAATTTATTAGAGTGTTGGCGATGTAGCTAGGTCCCTGTCCATTTAGAGCTTTGTATGTAAGGAGAAGGACCTTAAAGTTAATTATAAATGTTACAGGAAGCCAGTGTAAAGCAGCTAAGACTGGACTAATGTGCTCTCTCCTTTTGGTTCTAGTTAGCAGTCGGGCTGCAGATTTTTCGGATTAGCTGAAGCCTCTCTGTGGTTTTCTTAGGGAGACCTGTGAAAAGTGCATTACAGTGGTCTAACCGGCTAGATATGAATGCATGAATTAGCTTCTCAGCATCGTTCTGATTAATAAATGGTCATACTTTTGCTATATTTTTTAGATGGAAGAACGATGTTTTCGTCACTTTGCTAATATGAGAATTGAAGTTCAGTTCTGAATCTATGATAAGCCCGAGACTAGTGACCTCAGATTTGACCCAAGGGGTTAGTCCTCCCAGGTTCTTTATTATTGTTTCTTTTTTAGTTTTGGGGCAGATAATTAGAATTTCAGTTTTGTTCTCATTTAGTTTCAGGAAGTTCTTACTCATCCATTTATTTATTGCCAGTAAGCAGTCTGTAATGGAGCTAATCGCTGTATCATTTGGTTCAGCAGATATGTACAGTTGTGTATCATCCGCATAGCTATGGTAATCTACATTATGTTCTCTGATGATATCACCCAGCGGTAACATGTAAAGGGAGAAGAGTAAAGGACCTAAGCAACTCCCTTGTGCAACTCCATAGTTGTTGTCGTATATATCAGACATGTGATCTCCTAGTTTAACATAGAATTTCCTCCGTCTGATGTATGTTTTAAACCAGCCTAACATGTTCTGAGAAACCGACATGGTTTTCAAGACGATCGATTAGAATATCATGATCGATTGTATCAAATGCTGCACTGAGATCTAGCAGGATAAGGATGGAGATCTTATTCTCGTCAGAGTTTAGCCTGAGGTCACTGATTCTTTTGGTGAGGGCAGTTTCAGTGCTATGATATTTTCTGAATCCCGACTGAAATTCTTCTAAGATGTTGTTTTCTTCAAGAAAGGAATTTATTTGAACTGAAACTATCTTTTCAAGTACTTTACTAATGAATGGTAGGTTGGATATTGGACGATAATTTGCCATTACATTACTATCCAAGTTGGTTTTTTTTAGTAATGGCTTTACAACTGCTGTTTTAAAGGCATCTGGGAAAATACCAGTTATATTATCGTACTTGGCCATCGCGTCCCGCTCTTAAGCCTATCGAGATATACCTCATCTCATGTACCTATTTTACTCCATCAACGAAAAAAACAAGTACACCCACACCTGCCGGGTCCCGCCCCTATGGAGGCGTAGCCTATAAGACAGTAGGCATGGTCACCAAACACTCTTCCTCTATTTTCGTTTCCATCATAACGGTCGCAGTGCACCTTATGTAAACTAGTTGTTATGAAAAGATTATGAGAAATTGCGTAATGTTGAAAGTTTACCGGAGGTTTGCTTACCCCTGGAATCTTCGGGGCATGTTTCAGCGACACGTCGGGCCTATGTTGATGTTTCCTCGTCTGATGGCAGCAGACCAAGGATCAGCGTGCAAGGTTTGGCTATCGGGCCAGCTTGTACACAGGTAGGCCCTGTGTCATCAGGCATTTGATGTTAGTGTTAGTAATGCTGGTTTGTTTTGTTACACAACCATGTTGTGTGTCGGCGCCAGGGGCGGGATGGTTTGGTGAACGGTTCACTGCAGTGGACGGGTTCCAAACGATCCTGGAAGCGTGCTGCTAAACAGCTAATGCTAACGCTACATGCTAATGCTAATGCTATATGCTAACACTACTGCTACGCTGTTCTAATGTCTCTGCCGTGGGATTTTTGCTGCTTTTCCCTCCTCTTGCCCGGTTCATCAATGAAGGTCAGTCGGTAGCTAATGTGGGGGTTTTGCTGAGTCCTATTTTACCCTTTTTACGGGTAAATGGGTTGTCAACAGGGTGTGCCATGACTAGGTAGGGCTAGCCAGGTAGCGTTAAACCTGTGCCTCGGCGGGGCTTTGAATGGGGTTTCCACCCGGAAGCCGATGCTTGAGGCTCGGCGGGTGGCAGTAGAGCTATACTATTGCAGGATGGGACTTAGCGACGGCCCGTGTTGTGGCTCAGCTGACTGTTTTCTGTCCATAGTAGCGTTGAAGACGCTATGCTATATTAGTGTAGTGGGCTACTGTTTTGTTCTGTCTCTCCGCTATGAGAATGTCTGTCTATGCTACAGCTTTCTCTCCTCTCAACCATTCATGCTGACGGCAATCGGTGTCTATTGGGGGAGTAGTGCGGGGGGGCTTTGTTTACTTTTTGGGTAAATGGGCTAAAGCTAGGGCTGGTGTGCTGTTGTGAATATTATGAATGAATGCAGGACTGGTTCTCTGGTCCGCCTCCCCTTAACGTTGTGTACATGGGCTTGCTCATTCTACAGTATTTTGTGGTGTTAGTTATTTTATTCATTTAACCCCTTCATGGTGCACACCACAGTGGAGGTTGCTGTTTGCAACCACCAATGGTGCTCCGTGTTAACATCAGTCCTTTGCTTTTGACATATTGAAACAGTGCCCCGCCCGGCCGACGCCATGAGGTGGGTCGGCCTGGCGAGTGGCTGGTGGGCTGCTAAAGCCTGTACCGCCACGGTATGGAATTGGCAGCGATTAGTAACTGTGTTCGAATTGCTGTTTTTTCTATCAAAAAATAGTGTCTGGTGGTGGGGCCTTGAGGGCCAGCCGACGTCGACAAATCGCGCAAGGTTGTTGACGTTATTAGCTTTGACCTAGCCGCAAGCTATAACCGCTCAGGGTTCCCCTCTCCGCAGGGGATTTTGGTCTTCTGCTGGAGCGTGGGCGGTATTGTCCTAGGCCCCACACCGCCTCACACCGCGCAGCCAGAAGAAGAGAGAGCACGGCCTCGTCAGCGGCGATGACGAGGCCCTCGACAGGCGGCCAGGTTTTCCCCCGCCGGAGGTATCCTGGGCGTTGAATCGACAGGTGTCCACAAGGCCGACAGCCGTGGCAGCCGTGGGATCGGCCATGTTGGATGGGCTCGGCTTGAACAACAAGCCGTCGACATCCTGCCGCGAGCAGCCCGCTCTCCGATCAATCCCTCCCCCAACACCAGCGGAAAAAGGGGGCTCTGATTGTTTCCTTTGGCTGCGGGCCGCGTGCCTTCGTTGAAGCGCGGGCGGCCCCACTTTTCGCTTCTCATGGGGACAGGGGCTGACACCCAGTTGATGGCTGAGCCTGGGTCTGTCTGTGAGAATGTTGTGCTGTCAAGCGGCTCCCACACCATAACCTGTGTTGGTTGAGCCTGGTGTTACGTCTGTCAACTATAAGTGTTGTCAGCAGGGGGGCTCGAAACCTTTTGAGGCACACAGTGCGGGCTTCCCCGACCTCGCCTTAGCCAGGCCAGGTATCATGTTGGTGCCTCCCACTCCTGAAAGATTGGCTGTGGTTTTGCAGGCGCGTGTGATTTGGGTGGTAGTAATATCACTGCAGGGCTACAGTGTGTGGAACCCATGGGGTCCTCACGCCTTGCATGTCCGGCTGCAGAACAACTCCTCAGCATGTTCTGGAGGGGTGTTCAGTGGGGGGGCTTTTGTCACCTAGATTGATGTCAGCTTCCCCTGTATCAAACCGGCCCTTTCTGTCGGGGTCCCCCCTTGGGTGCGATTGCCTCGTGGGTAGTGTCAGGTTCCGACCCGACTCCACGGAACGCTCTGCTTGCAAGGGTCCAGGGTTGGCTACGCACAGCGGGTGGGACCGGGCCGACTATCTACAGTTCCTGGCGGACCTGCGCCACATGGCGGCGGGTGCGTTGGGAGTGTCATCACATATGACTACGGCAGTACCATTTGTCGAGGTGGATGGAGAGAACGCTGAGGCGGGGACTTGTGTTTACACAACCCCACCCATTTTCGGGTTTGGTACAGACCCTATTGTCAGGGTCACCAGCAGTGACAGCTCTGGTCAACGAGATCCAATCTCTGTGGACGAAGCAAGCCATCGTTGTGGCGTTCTCCTCCCGGTGTTCTCTGGTGCCTGAGAAATCGGGAGGGGGGGGGGGGGGTGTCAGACCCATGCTGGACCTGTCCCATGGGAAGGTTCAGCATTTTTTGGATCGTCTCCTACCTGTTGAACACTGTCAGGTGGGGGTCTGGTTCTCCTCCATAGACATGTAGGATGCGTATTCGCATCTCCGATCTTCCATCCTAGGGCTTACCTACGCTTCCTTTGCAGGGTTAGCGTATGAGTACCAGAGGCTGCCGTTCGGTTTTCTCTGGCTCCCCGCATCTTCACCAAGTGCGTGGAGGCCGCACTGGGGCCTCTGCGTCGTCAGGGGTTACGAAGGGTATTCTGCCCTGACGACGTTCTGGTCCTTCGCGGTCAAGGTGGATCGTCGGGTCTTGTACCAGGCAGGTCCCTACCAGCCTGGGGTTTGCTGTAGACTGGAAGTAGAGTACTCCTCTTCCCAGTCAACGGTTGGAGTGCTATGGGCATCCCTCTCAGAGCGTGTTGTCGACGCGCTCGGGAGGTTCCGTCCTAGGTCTGCGCTACGTTCAATGTGTTGGTATTGAAAGCGGTCCTTCTGGTCCTCAGATGGTGTTGATCAGGACGGACAATACGACGTCAGTGTCGTATATCGACAGACAGGGAGGAGTACGCTCCGTTAAGCCGGTGCAATGCTCTTTGGCTCCGAGTTGGGATTTTCAATTGGTCCTCGGTCGGATGTCCTTGGCCCCGTTTGAGCCTCTTGAGCAAGCGCCGTTGGAACAGCTGTCGTTAAGACCGCGTTCTTGCTGGCCGTCACCTCCGCTGTGCTCTCTCGGTACGACCAGAGTGCCTGTCTTTCGTTCCGATTGCGGTGTCACTCTGCGGCCTAATCCTGCCTTCGTGCCTAAAAATATCCGGAGTTCTTCCGCTCCAGGGATATTATGGTTCAGGCGTTTTCATCCGCCTCCTCACGCTAGTGAGTTAGATGCGGGCCTTCACCTGTCATGTCCGGTCCATGCTTTGGGGTTTTACCTCAGCCTTACTCAGGACCTCAGGGTCACCGATCAGCTTTTTGTCTGTCACGGTGGTTCTCGTGCCGGTAAGGCACTATCGAAACAGCGCCTATCCAATTGGTTGTGCGAGGGCATTGCCCTCTGCTACACGTTGGCCCGGCTGGATCCCCCTGGGGGCGTCAGGGCGCACTCCACTCGTGGGGTGGCTGCCTCTGCCGCTCTCCTGGGTGGAGGACATCTGTGCTGCAGCTTCATGGTCCTCCCCGGGCCCCTTTGTAAGGTTTTACCTCATGGACATGACCGGGGGTTCTGTCTCCCAGGCGGTTCTGGGGTCTGTGGCCTTTCCTGCTTCCCGTCCTTTGGTAGGGTAGCAGGAGTGTGTGGGTATGGGCCACAGTGTGTTAGGTCACACGTGGTTCCGCCTGTGCTGTGTGTTCAAGGGGTTCTAGTTCCCTCTTGCTCGCATTCAGGTGGAGTTGACTGCGCCCCCCCCCTTCATTAGGAAGGATGGGGTGACGGGGCTCCCCAACCCCTTAATGTGGGCTTACGGGTCCTCAGGGGGTACATTTGTCGGGCCTCGCGTCCGCTCTACCCCATATCTCGATAGGCTTAAGAGCGGGACGCGATGGCCAAGTACGATAATATAACGTAAGGTTATGTATATAACCTAGTTATATGAGTACTGGCTAAGCGTCCCGCTCTTAAGCGGCGCTGAGTTCCCTTTTGAGGGATCTTTTACTGTAAACAGGACTTTTGGCGAGGAAGAGTGTTTGGTGACCATGCCTACTGTCTTATAGGCTACGCCTCCATAGGGGTGGGACCCGGCAGGTGTGGGTGTACTTGTTTTTTTCATTGATGGAGTACAATAGGTACATGAGATGAGGTATATCTCGATAGGCTTAAGAGCGGGACGCTTAGCCAGTACTCATATAACTAGGTTATATACATAACCTTACGTTCTAATGGAAGTGTTTATGATATCTAGCACAGGGCTTGAAACACTATTAAAACCCTTGTGCATGCCTAACGATGGGGGAGCTCACTGGGCTTAAAGAGAGGAAAAGATACATCATGTTTAAAGCCATATAATTTTAACTGTTTACTATTTAAAAAAAAAATGTTTACCCATGTTTAACATTCATAGCCTATTCTCAAGATATCTGTAAAAAATTACACATATTTTCGAATTTTAACCACTTAAATTAGTGTTTGTTTGATACCACGTCAGTTTTTATTGAAAAAAAAATTATTTTCATCGAAAAAAACGGATAAATGTTGTTTTTGACCATATTTCTAATATTTATTTTTGATAAATACCAATTAGAAATATCTCGACGAATTACCTCTGAATACGAATCAAAAAATATATTAAAGATTCGATGACTAGTTCGGCCAGAAACGGCGTTGAGGCGAAACGTTACCAAGTGGTCAACTGACTGCGGGCGGTTCAAAGAAAACGGATAAATGTTGTTTTTGACCATATTTCTAATATTTATTTTTGATAAATACCAATTAGAAATATCTCGACGAATTACCTCTGAATACGAATAAAAAAAAATATTAAAGATTCGATGACTAGTTCGGCCAGAAACGGCGTTGAGGCGAACGTTACTAAGCGTTCAGCGGTTCGAAAAAAACGGATAAATGTTGTTTTTGACCATATTTCCAATATTTATTTTTGATAAATACCAATTAGAAATATCTCGACGAATTACCTCTGAATACGAATCAAAAAAAATATTAAAGATTCGATGACTAGTTCGGCCAGAAACGGCGTTGAGGCGAAACTTTACTAAGTGCTCAACTGACCTGAATATGCTGCGGGCGCTTCCGTGTGCTGCTGCGGCAGGAATATTGGGCTCGGATCGCTGGTGGGACAAGAACCAGACCTGATCCGTTCAGGACCCTTCCTCGTTGGCGCGTGCCGGCTATGGGGGTCTTGTTTTTCGGCGTGTGGCGCGCTGTGGACTGCGCGGTCCGGTTCGCCTCTGGTTCTGTCTTGAAAATCCACTCGCTCCCCCCCCCCACCACCACAAAACCTGTGTGCCGAGTTTCAATCACCAGCAGCCCGCCACAGCCTAACTCACCTCCCCCTGACTTGTGGCAAAGTTATCTGTGGAGCGATGACGCCACCATGAGTTTTACATCGGTAACAGCACATCCCGGCAATTACAAGGTCCTTATCTCGTGGAATATGCAAAGGATGGCAAGATATATCGAGAATTGAACGAATAAGAGCAGATTTAAAAATGCTTAAAAATGCCGTTTTAACGTTGAAGTGGATGGGAGTAGAAAAAGTAACTAGGGGTGAACGAGTCACTAAATCTGTAACTATTTTTCTAGAGTGTTTCATGTTATAAGCTTTTCACACAATGAACATATATGTAAAATTAAGATATTTACCCAATTTCATGAAATAATAATAAACACAGACACCGCTGTGCTCACACACACACTCAAAATATTTCAAAAAAGTAGAAAAAGCGACTAGGGGTGCACAAGGGTTTTACACCCGTTTGAAGAAAGCTGTAGGTATAGGGTCAATGTCTGAGGTGGAGGAGTTACATTCAGTTTTGCAGAGTAGCCTACATCTAATGTGATGCATGTGAATCTTCTCATCGTTACATTGCGCGGTTTGCTGCAATCAGCTTTATTTCCATCATGAGTAATGCTGGCCCTGATCAAGGTTATTTTGTTGTTAAAGAATAGTGCAAGTTCTTCACAATTAACCGTTGATGACTGAGGAGGTGTAGGGGCAGTGTTGAGTAGTACATTAATAGTGGAAAAAAGGATTCTGGAGTTTCCAGCGTTTTCTGTAATGATTTTAGAGAAGTAGTCTTTCCTTGCTAAGCGGATGGTTTTATTATAAGCAGTTAAAGCATCTTTCTATATATCACAGCATATGGTGGTTTTTGTTTTTCTCCATTTTTGCTCCGCTGCACGACATTTCCTTTTTTCTTTGTTGACCGTATTATAGTTCAACCAGGGCGAGGCTCTGGTTTTCTTCTTTTTTGTTTTTAGTGGGGCGACAGAATTTAATACAGATGACATAATATTATGCATTATTGAGATTTTCTACCATTTCATTTAGAGAGCTGTCATGATTGTGTGGTTCATGTTGTCTGATAAGATCAATGAACTTTGATTCAGCCTTGTCGTTTAGGAGCCTCTTTTGAACTATGATTTCTTTTTTTGTTTTAGTAAGGGTTATTTGAGTATCAAAAAATATACAGTGATGGTCGGAGAGAGGTAATTCAGTTATTGAGAAATGTTTTATGCTTAGCCCAGTTGTTGTTATAACTAAGTCTAATGTATTCCCAAGCCTGTGAGTTGCATTTGTTATATGCTGTGTTAGGTCAAAGCTATCCAGTAGATTAGTAGTAGTAGTAGTAGTAGTAGTAGATATCCAACTTAAGCAGTAGGTTGGTTGGATACAGCACGTTCAAGTGTTTTAGAAAGGAAGGAGAGAAGAGAGACAGGACGACAGCTGCCTATGACGGTGGGGTTCAGGTTTTTTTTTATGAGCGGCGTGACTCTGGCTTGTTTTAGGGAGGTGGGGACCACCCCCGAGTTGAGTGAGGAGTTGATGGTTGCAGTTAGGAATGGGAGGATGTCTGGTGCTATGGTCTGGAGGAGTGGGGAGGGTATCTGGTCCAGCTGGCATGTAGTCGGACGGTTCGACGTTACCAGTGTCAGGGTCTCGGCTTCTGTAATGGGAGAGAAAGATAACAGAGTGAAGGATGAGGTTCTCAATTCAGTATTTGGAATGGGTGAGGGTTGGGAGAAGGAGCTGCGGATGTTCTCCACTTTTTCCTCAAAGAAGTCTTCGGCAGAGAAAGACGAAGGAGGAGGGGGTGGGGGGGGGGGGAGTGAGGAGGGAGGACATGGTAGCATGCAGTTTGCGAAGATTCTTGGCAGAGGCCTCGATCCTATGGTGAAAGAAAGAAGCTTTGGCATTAGTAGGGTCATTCTACGAAAGCTTGCCATTTTCACTTTTTAATGTTTGATTTGAAAAGTATTGTTTTAAAAGTTTTGGATACATTTTTTTTTATTAAGTGGATTCTTATCTCTCAGACAAATGTACCGTGCCATCTCAGGCTATTATATTTTTTATTGTTTTCACATTTAAACAACATGCATATTTGTTTTTCGTCAGCCCTGTTACTACATATCAATTACTGTTTGAAAAGGTTATAAATACATATTTAGAATAATTATGATATCATATGTAAGATAAAAGCCCCTTGTTACAATACTGTGTTTGTAGAGTTAGAATATTGACAAGTTAACTTTTTTCCCCATGAATAAATATGCCCATTCACAATGGACCCTTTCACAGCATCTTTGATTTAAGAAAAAGTTATGAAAACAAAATAATAATATCCCAATTTCTTTAAGGGAGCCACTGGTTTCTATTACTTAACATATAAAATGAGTTTGTTTTACATTTTTATTTCCTTTTCTTAAATTACATCAGAATATTGTACAATTAACAGGGCTGACACCTCAGTAACAAATGACACAGTTACCGAAATGGTTATACTGCTTGTTTAAGTTACAATTGTGGGTGTAATGGAGTTATTTAAGAAAATGTTATGGAGATAGTTATGACACAGTCATAAGCCTTTAATTCAACATGACATATCAGAATATTTTGTTGACAGATATGAGGTTTTAGTGTAGAAGATGATGAAAATAATTATGATACTGCAGATGTAGTCAAATTCAATCAATTGTTTTATTCAAAAACAAAACAAAAAACAATCAGGAATAGGAGGGGGAAAAAACGCCATCTCAGGTACCCTATCAACCTCGGTTGACAGCTGAAATTCAACCTTGGCAACAAACAGCAGTAGAACAATGTTTCGAACATCTAACATCTTTTCAAACATCTAAATCCCCCTCCCTAGAATTGCAGAACAAACAATCACCTAATGCACCATTAGTTTGCCACCCAATAAGTTTTGACCAGATGTCTTTCCGGATCTCTACATGTCGTGCTGTCACATTGACAGGAGAAGGAATCAACCTTAAAATGTCGTCAAACATGTACCAGATACAGTCCTCGCGGGATGGCCAGAAATATCTATTCTGGCCAATATGGTGCATGCACTTTACTTGGGCATATCCTTCACCTGTTGCCACAATGATTCCAGGGTACAGCTCCTGGTCATATGTAAGGACACACCATTGACCAAGTATCCCATCACTACTCCAATCGATCTCCTGGGGTCCTTGAAGTTCTTCAGTCAGCTGTTTTGCTGACTTTTGTGCTTGTGCTTGTGTGGTTGGCTGAGGTATTGCTGGGGTGCTTGTGGTTGGCTGAGGTATGGCTGGGGTGTTTGTGGTTGGCTGAGGTATGGCTGGGGTGCTTGTGGTTGGCTGAGGTATGGCTGGGGTGCTTGAGGCTTGGGTTCCCTTGATCATTTGGGGGCCCATTATCAGTGGAGCAAAGATGAAGTGGTTAGTGTTGAAACATGTACAGGACAGGTTCTTCAATGTGGCACACAGACAGCTGACATCCCTGGTGATCAAGTGGCCTTTCCTGTTGGTGACCACTTGGTGTATTCGCATTGTCCCTGGGACTAATGGGATATTTGCTGGCATGTTACGATAAGCATCCACAATGTTCTCAGTTTCCACATAAAAGAGCTTCACTGTCGTGCCAGTTGTAAGTAGTGCTCGGTAAAGTGTGGTGGCATCAGGAATGTCACGCCCTGTACTCACAAGTTGATCTGCCAGTCTTTTTAATACTCCCCCAACACCATCAGGCGCTCCCTTTCCGTGGCTTGCTTCAAAAAAATTCCATGTGCCACTCTCAAAGCCCCTCTTACTCAATTCAGTACTGAACAGGAAGAAATTACCCTTCTGCCTGTATTGAGTACAAGGACCATCACTGAAGAAGTGGACCACAGACACAGGTGGATGATTGGCTTGTACGTAGTCCAGTACTGGCTCAAGGTGTTGCCAGATCGCAGGGGGACCTTTTTGCTTGGATTCTGAGATGGTGCAGAAGCAGAGAGGGCGTGCATCTTCACCAACATACAACACACCTGTGTGCATTGATGCCTGTTGGTGCGAGGCACCGAAATGCACAGCCTGGATCTCAGCACTGTACTTACATGAGTAGTTTTCTGAGAAATCCACATGTATAATGCATTCGTGTGAGGACAGACTTCTCTTTAGCTCTCTGGAGAATGAGAACTGCTGCTTGATGTTGAACACATGTTTCTTAAACCTGTGCAGCAGACAAGTGAAATGCTCAATGAGCTCCTCTACAGAGCTTTCAATTCGTTTTTTAGCTGTCACTTTGAATGACACAGCCTTCTTTTCTTGTAGCATGGTCTTCTCCTCCATTACCCACTGTATGTATGCAACACGCATGTTGGTGTCAGGAACAGTAGCCAGTGGGAAGCTTTTCAGTTTGTATGTGGGACACTCTCCATACATGCACTCTTTACTGTTTGTGCTGCAAGAGACCTCTTCAATAAGCTGCTCAAGGTTGGAATTGGTAAGCAAACTCAGTTGCTTCAGCTTGTCAGCCACAAAGCCGAGGTTCTCATGAATTTTACACTTGCACGTATCTCTGTCCTGACTCCTGAATGGTGGGATGTACCACCCAGAAGGGTCGAAGTCTGCAAAAGAGACTGTAGGACAAAGCTCTGTGTGGATTTTCAGATAGGAACTTCCTGTGAAGATTTTGCAGTGAATCAACAAGAAATCTCTTTTGTTTTTTAACTTTCTGCCGTGTTATGGTCTGCTTTCTTCCAGTCATGACTCGACTGACATCATCACGGTCATAGAAAGCTTTGACATTTGATTTGAACTGTGTTGGGATGCGGAGCTTTGCTTTACGAGTGAAAGAAAGTGAATTTTTTTCCAAAGTCTTCCACCTTCTTCTTAAAAGACCACTGGCACTATTTCCATATTTCTGCATGCGGTACCTTTTTACAATCTTCCCGGATAACATTTGGGAGATAATCTGCTTTTCTCGTTCATCTTTTGAATCTAAATATTATGTCCCTCAACAGTGCAGTGTGAAATTTGAGGGTTCTTCGTGCTTGTAACCGCACAGATGGGGTGCTCAAGTCATGGTTGACTTTGGAAGATGGGGATGCTGCTTTTTTCTTCAAGCGAAAGTACCTTTTTTGTACATATCTTGCTTTTGTTTTTCTTTTTCAAGGCTACTCCTAAATCTTTCCAGCTCTTGGTGGAGCCTCTTTCTCTCCTTCTTTGACCTTGAACGCCCCTGAGCACGTTGCCTGCAGCAGGGACTTCTTAAATGCCATTAACACTTTGGGTGCCAATCACGTGTTAATACGTTTCTGGGCCACAACCGTTGAGTGCCAAACACGTGTTAATACGTTTTTGGATAGTTTTTCCTTTTTTTAAATATTTTTATTCATTATCCATCCAGGTAGCCTGTTGTTACTATATGGAATGAGTCTGAGGTCGCCAAAGTGCAATACCGGCCGCATCCAGCTAGACGGCAGTATTGAGCACCCTTTGAAACCTTGTATCTTGGCCTATGTGTCGATCGAATGTCTCCGGGTAGTTTTTTCGCTCAAGCTGAGCGGTTATAACGGTCAGATTGAGAAGAATCAAATGCTCCCGATGCATGATGTGTGGTGGATTATGTTGGCGACACGATGGACATCAATACTTGGAATCGCGATCAGATAATTGGAATATTCTTTTTGGGGTACATCCTAGTCAAGGTAAGGGCTATATGATATCAATCTTGCGCTTGATCCAAGCATGTCTTCACCTCGATCCAAACGTGTGTGTAATGTTAGTTCACAACGTATGCCGTTGGTGGCGATCAAAGCATCAAAAAACCTTTCATGCATTCATGATGAAACATAATACCTATGATATAGATTTGATTTGAGAATAATAGCGGGTCCAGGCAAGAAACGGCAACGGTTATAGTATAATACACGCATAAGGCTATTCCTCAGCATTTCAGGAATTACCCCAGACCGAGGTATTACCCCAGACCGTATTTGTACGGTCACCTGGGGGGAGCCTCATGCGCGGCGTAGGGGGTAAACGAGCGTAGAACGCTGGTATTCACGCAGGAGAGCGCTGGCCAACGCTGGCCAAATAGAGCAACGCGGAAGGGCATGTTGGTTGCCGAAAGTATTCACGCGGTCGGGACACTATAAAAAATACTATAGAGAATTGTCAGTGCTGTAAAGTTGAAACCTTTTTAAATCTGAACAAATTAAACACTTTGCTTTCATGAAATATTGTAAGAAGCTTCGGGGCCAAGATTAGATTTTAGAAGCTTCGAGATAAAAAAAATAGATTTTTATTTTTATATATTAAAATTTTATTTTCCCATTCGAATCCCATGCCCATCGAACGAAGCTTCGAAGTATTTAATACAGCCCTACGAGTCATATACCTTTGATATGGGAGTATTCAGGGTTTCAGGGGATCAGCCAGAACGGTTTGGGCTTATTGCACATAACGTGTTTTATCTCGCAATCTATGAAAAAATACTGTATTATCTTGGAAATGCGCAATGTTTAGCGTGTAATAAACTACAAACTACAGCATGTGGAAACAAATTATTATCCCCATGCTGGACTACAAGTAATGTTTGTCAAAATGAGCCACACCATGTCTCATACAGCTATAATACAGAACACACACACAGCTTCGCAAACAGTGCAACGACCACGGAAACGACTAGAAGGCTGGCATTCTAAAGGTAAATTAACCAAACAGCGTGGCACTCAAAGTGTTAAGAGGTTAACAGATTTCAGAATGGGTACAATACAGTACGGCTCAATACAAACAATTGTTAAGGGGATGCAGACCAGAAAAATACTTTCGTCTTGTTTACATCATGGTCCCCCATGTCATGACATACATGACATACAAGACATACAAATATCTAAATGGACATACTGTGGTCCGTTGGTGAGGTAGTCACATGAGCTTCTCCGCAAGCCATCAAGGCTGGATGGTGTTGAAGGCGCTGGAGAAGTTATATATTTCTCCATATCTGGCTGAAACGTGCTCCTCATCGTGGCTAGCTCCTCATAGAGGGGGTGGGAGGGGTCCTCCAAGACCTTTCTCATCCTCCTCTCTGCCACCACATCTAGTTTGATGAGCTAAACTCCCACCACTGACCTAGCTTGTTGGTGTCCCTTGAGTTGATGTAGCCCCCCAGCATACAAGGGCAAAAAGGAGGACACTGGCTACTACAGACTGGTAAAACAGTGGTCGCCATCAGTGGTCGCCCTCCTACAATACTTTGACTGTCATGCCTCCCACTCACAAAACAGGCAACTCCTTGGATCTCATATTCTCCCATAACTCCAGCATCATTAACTCACTCAGCACCAAAAACGACTATACTCGTGTTTCGTCGCCAACGCTTGAGCGTTGGATCCTTTGATATTTTTCCTTTGATTCCAGTTCTAAACACTCAGCCGGAGCTCCCTGGCACATCTGCCTACGTTGGAATTGCAATGACGATCGAATCTCGCCAGGTGGCAGTATCGCCTACCTCATGAACATGCATGGGCCAGCTTAGTACCAGCCCCACAGCCCCCAAACAACTAGGTACTCGTTGTGAGCAGCAGTGAGCAGGACACGTTCGACAATCGCGATCGCCTAGAGCGAACTACTGGATTTTATGAAAAAGACTAAATGGATTATATGGATGATGATTATGGATGACAAGGTGCATTTCCAGCAGACTATGTTGGACTAAGCACTACTGGTAAAACGTAAAAAAAACTATAATCAAACCGACCGATGAGGAAACCTATTCGGCTCTGTGGTATAGTCTGGCCCGAGCACACAATAGTAACATGCAATGCAATGGCGAGAACTATTGGATATTATGAAGAAGAAGACAAAACGGATTATATGGATGATGATTATGGATGATAAAGTGCGTTTCCACCAGACTATGATGTTGGACTATGTTGGACTCAACACTACTCGTAAAACGTAAAAGAAACTATAATCCAACCGACCGATGGAAACCTATTCGGCTCTGTCTATAGTCTGGCCCGAGCAGATGAAGAAGACGGATGAGGGCTACCTAACGTTATATGTATTGATCCTGTTCTGATTCAAGACACTTTTGGACTCGAAGTGAGAAATGTAGTACCTCTAAACCAAAGGTAACATCTATTGTACGTGTACTTTACTGAAACTCCATCATAAAACATGCGTTTGTATGATCGCAGCGTCGGATAAACGACCCCCCCCCCGGCTTTGTGAAGAAACAAGGTCATGTGTTTACCTTTGACCTGGCAATAATATAGATTCCAAGCTAGCAGATGCGAGATTTGCGCATACGCTGCACAAAACACACTTGATCTCACAATCTAGAAAACCAGCCTGTATTATTTTGAAACGGGGCAATGTTTATCTTGGGATTGTGAACGAACGAGGGTATGTAGAAACAAACACTTTTTTACATGTTGGACTATAAATAGTGTTTGTCAAATGAGCCATACTATTGTCTCCATAGGTATAATATAGAATATACAATAGCTCCACAAAGATCGTGAAATATCGTGAAAATGGTAAAAAAAAAAAGAAGAGCATGGCGCTCAATGAGTTAACACCACGGTAACTCCCCTGCATGTATCCATTCCTTCATATCCTTCTCACTAACTCTCATGCTTAACCGAAAGCCCCCCACTCTAACTCAAACCGTCTCACAAAGTCATGGGTCATGGTCGTCATTAAGCGAGTCGGGGAGCCTTGGCGACTCTATCAGCCTCGCCACGGGTCGGTTGTAGGTCCGCCCTTGGACGAGCAATTCTGCCGCTCTGACCTTTCCGTCGGCACCAGTGGTCACTTTGCTTACGCAGACCAGAAAAATACTTTCGTCTTGTTTACATCATGGTCCCCCATTTTCAATTCATCAAGACATACATGACATACAAGACATACAAATATCTAAATGGACATACTGTGGTCCGTTGGTGAGGTAGTCACATGAGCTTCTCCGCAAGCCATCAAGGCTGGATGGTGTTGAAGGCGCTGGAGAAGTTATATATTTCTCCATATCTGGCTGAAACGTGCTCCTCATCGTGGCTAGCTCCTCATAGAGGGGGTGGGAGGGGTCCTCCAAGACCTTTCTCATCCTCCTCTCTGCCACCACATCTAGTTTGATGAGCTAAACTCCCACCACTGACCTAGCTTGTTGGTGTCCCTTGAGTTGATGTAGCCCCCCAGCATACAAGGGCAAAAAGGAGGACACTGGCTACTACAGACTGGTAAAACAGTGGTCGCCATCAGTGGTCGCCCTCCTACAATACTTTGACTGTCATGCCTCCCACTCACAAAGCAGGCAACTCCTTGGATCTCATATTCTCCCATAACTCCAGCATCATTAACTCACTCAGCACCAAAAACGACTATACTCGTGTTTCGTCGCCAACGCTTGAGCGTTGGATCCTTTGATCTTTTTCCTTTGATTCCAGTTCTAAACACTCAGCCGGAGCTCCCTGGCACATCTGCCTACGTTGGAATTGCAATGACGATCGAATCTCGCCAGGTGGCAGTATCGCCTACCTCATGAACATGCATGGGCCAGCTTAGTACCAGCCCCACAGCCCCCAAACAACTAGGTACTCGTTGTGAGCAGCAGTGAGCAGGACACGTTCGACAATCGCGATCGCCTAGAGCGAACTACTGGATTTTATGAAAAAGACTAAATGGATTATATGGATGATGATTATGGATGACAAGGTGCATTTCCAGCAGACTATGTTGGACTAAGCACTACTGGTAAAACGTAAAAAAAACTATAATCAAACCGACCGATGAGGAAACCTATTCGGCTCTGTGGTATAGTCTGGCCCGAGCACACAATAGTAACATGCAATGCAATGGCGAGAACTATTGGATATTATGAAGAAGAAGACAAAACGGATTATATGGATGATGATTATGGATGATAAAGTGCGTTTCCACCAGACTATGATGTTGGACTATGTTGGACTCAACACTACTCGTAAAACGTAAAAGAAACTATAATCCAACCGACCGATGGAAACCTATTCGGCTCTGTCTATAGTCTGGCCCGAGCAGATGAAGAAGACGGATGAGGGCTACCTAACGTTATATGTATTGATCCTGTTCTGATTCAAGACACTTTTGGACTCGAAGTGAGAAATGTAGTACCTCTAAACCAAAGGTAACATCTATTGTACGTGTACTTTACTGAAACTCCATCATAAAACATGCGTTTGTATGATCGCAGCGTCGGATAAACGACCCCCCCCCCCGGCTTTGTGAAGAAACAAGGTCATGTGTTTACCTTTGACCTGGCAATAATATAGATTCCAAGCTAGCAGACGCGAGATTTGCGCATACGCTGCACAAAACACACTTGATCTCACAATCTAGAAAACCAGCCTGTATTATTTTGAAACGGGGCAATGTTTATCTTGGGATTGTGAACGAACGAGGGTATGTAGAAACAAACACTTTTTTACATGTTGGACTATAAATAGTGTTTGTCAAATGAGCCATACTATTGTCTCCATAGGTATAATATAGAATATACAATAGCTCCACAAAGATCGTGAAATATCGTGAAAATGGTAAAAAAAAAAAGAAGAGCATGGCGCTCAATGAGTTAACACCACGGTAACTCCCCTGCATGTATCCATTCCTTCATATCCTTCTCACTAACTCTCATGCTTAACCGAAAGCCCCCCACTCTAACTCAAACCGTCTCACAAAGTCATGGGTCATGGTCGTCATTAAGCGAGTCGGGGAGCCTTGGCAACTCTATCAGCCTCGCCACGGGTCGGTTGTAGGTCCGCCCTTGGACGAGCAATTCTGCCGCTCTGACCTTTCCGTCGGCACCAGTGGTCACTTTGCTTACGCGGCCACGCAGCTCGGGGTGGTGACTGGTCTATGGTCATGACGACTGGACGGGATGAAGGGGGGCTTAGGAGGAAGCAGGCCTGAGACTGCTTTGATCTGTGCTTGGCTGTGCCTCCTCCTCCTCCGTCTGTTTCTCTTGTTTGCTCTGTACCCCGTCTGAGGAGGGGCCGGTCCCGGCCGCACCGTCAAGGAGTCGCTTGGGGTGCTGGGTTCGAGGTCAGCTACGTCTGGAGCGCAGCTGAGGGGGGTGGAGTTCCGAACTCCCTCTGGTGCCCACGGTTCTCTCACGGGCCTCTCGCTTAATGTCAATAGCCTCTGCTGTACGAGGGAGTGGCCGGTGTCGCTCGCCTTTGTGTGTAGGCAGCTTGTTGACGTGGGTTGACTGTCAAGTCCGTAGAGGGGGCCCTGGAGCGTCCATCCCAGTCGGGTCTGAACCGCGACTGGGCATCCTTTGGGTCCGATGTGGGCCGCCTCAATTGGGAGAATGAGGTCCGCGTGGTCGGAGCCGATGAGCAGGGTCGGTGTGGCGCCGTCGATAAGCGGTATAGGTAGTTGACGTAGGTGCACATACTTGGCCATCAGCTTTGGGATGGGGTAGGTGTACTGAGACAGGCCTATGTCGTGGCTGGTGAAGACGTTGGTTATACTATACTGCTTCTCGGGCTGGTCCACCGCTGCTATCTTGAAGGAGACCTTTTCACCTTTTATGGTCTTCTGGTCCCTTCTGATGGTGCGTATGGTCATGGTATCTTTGACACCCCGCAGGCCCAACTGGGCTGCTGCGGAAGCGAGGAGGAGAGTCTTTTCAGACCCATCGTCCAGGACGGCGTAAGTGTCCAGGACCTTGTCCTCGTAGCTCAGGAGCACTCTGACCACTTTGAGGAGCACTCGGGGGGTCCCGCTATGCTGGTCAATGTGGAGCACTCCTGTTGGTCGGTTGCCTTGGATCTTCTGGTGGGCTCCGCACCGTGCTGCGCGGTAAGCGGCGCCCGCCTGGGCCGCCCCTGCGCGGTAAGCGGCGCCCGCCTGGGCCGCCTCACGCCACTGGTCAACTTGGACGGGGTTCAGTGTCTTATATTCGGCGCACTGTGCCAGCCAGTGTCCGCCGTCGCAGTAGGTACAGTAGGGAGCGGTCTGGTGGCTCTTCGGTACTGGTGCCACCGCCTCGGCATGGTACATTACCGTGACGGGCCCACTCTGTTGTCCTGGCTGACGCCTGTTGATGTCATGCAGGACCTCCAAGTGGGTGCCACCGCACCTGCTGCACTTCTTCTTCAAGCGGCACTCAACTGCTAGGTGGCTGCGCGCGCAGCGGAATCAGCAGCGGTGGTCCTTGATCCACTGACTCACCTCGTCCGTGGTCAGCTTCCCGAAAGTGTCGCATTGGTACAGCCGATGTTCTCCCTCACAGTACTGGCACTCAATCTTCCACTGGTCCTCTTTCGTCGAGGGGGTGTTGTGGTTCTTGCTGCTCGGTACTGATTCTGATTGGTGCATGACGGTCACCAATCTGCGGCCATCGTTTGCTCTCCTAGGTCCCTCTCTGGAGCTTGGTGTGCTCCGCATGAACGTATCCAACCGTAGGCTGTTGACTTCTCTCGCCAGGAAGTCGGCTAGGTCTAGGAGGGATGGCTCGGGACCGTTAGGATCACGGTGGTCTCTTTGCCGCCTGAAGCGCTCTTGTCGGGCGGGCGGAAGCTTCTCTAAAATCCTCTCGACATTAGAGTTTGCGTACAGTTCGTGCATACCCTTTTCTCTTTGCGCCCCCAGCATCCCTACCAGGGATTGTACCTTGATAGACAGGTCATCTAGTGAGCGATTGTCTGTGGCTGGGGGTAGGCGGTCAATATGCCTTATCTCTTGTATTACGTAGTCCCATATGCGTCCATATCTTTGGTCGAGTGCTGCTAGAGCCGCGGTGTATGGGGTAGTAGAGGTGGCATAGGCCAGCGCTATATTGTGCGCTCGGGGCACCTTGAGGTGCTTCAGTAGGATAGCATATTTGTACGGTTCATCAACTACATCGGACATCATTGTCTCTAAGCACATTCGTAGCTCTGTGTACTGTGCTCTGTTCTCGTGTGTGAAGTCCGGGAACGTCGGTGTGCCAAGGTACGATGCCATGGATGACTGGCACATCGGTGAGCGTTGGGGGAGAGGCCTCCTTTGGCGAGTCTCCCCGTGCGTGTCGTCTTGGGCTGGTACTTGGTGGGTACCGAAGGTCTGGTACCCAGGTGCTGTTCCTCGGGGCTGGCGGTGCGTCAAACTCACCCGTGAGTTGAGTCGGGGGTTTGTAGCGCAGGGCCTCGGGACTGACGTCTGGGCTGTACTGGACCTCCTGGTCCAGAGTACGTTGCTGCTGGTCGGGGCTGTACTGGGCCTCCTGGTCCAGAGTACGTTGCTGCTGGTCGGCTTGACATTCCTCCTCTTCCTCTTCCTCTGCTAGGACCTGGAGTCTTCTGTTCAGTCTCTCGGCGTGGTCCGGTTCTTCCCGGTTGCTGAGTCTCGTATGGACCGGCCGGGGAGGGGGTTCGGAGACGTGGACAGGATCCTCCTGTTGGCGGGGTCCCGGGTCGCTAGGTCGGGTAGGGGAATGCGTCCTAGACCCTTGTCGTGACGATCTCCGGGAGCTCCGTGCGGAGAGAGGGGGTGTCGCCATGGCAACCAATTTGTCCATCAGGGCATTGGTGGCGTCGCGCTGCGCATTGGCGCTGGCCTGGGCGGCGTCGCGCTGTGCGTTGGCGGCGTCGCGCTGGGCATTGGCGCTGGCATGGGCGGCGTGGAGCTGTGCATTTGCGACGTCGCGCTGTGCATTGGCGGCGGCGTGCTGTGAATCGGCGCGGCTTCTTTCAATGTTCTCTTCCGTCTGAAGGCGTCTGGTCTCCAGTCTTATGCGGTCGTCTTCACTCCTTTGTTGCGCCTGGAAGCGCTCTTGCTCGGCTGCAGAATGTTCGCGCTCGCGCGTCTGTTGCGCTTGAAGTCGATCGCGTTCGGTGGAGGCTGCCAGGGTGGCGATGAGTGCCTGCGCCAGCATCTTGTCCGCCTCGCTGGGGGAAGACGCCGGTCGAGGCGATCGGCTCCCGGCAGTACTCGTTGGAGATCCGTTCTCCTGTCGCGTACCGAGGAGATCCATCTCCTGGGTGCGCGTCTCTTCTTGTGGTGGGTCGGGTTCCGTCCCGGGAGGGCTTTCTTTATCCTGGAGCTCTCCGGGGACTACCTCGTCGACGTTGGCGGGGGGTAATGTCATGTCAGGTCCCTCCTGGTCCCCACCGTGAGCTTGGTCAGTTACGTTAGAACCCACTAGGGTCTCTACTGGCGGGGTAGCCTGGTCGTTAGGGTTTGGCATACTTTTACTATCCCCTTTAGTTATTTTATCCGCATTTAACTTCCCTTTAAAGCTAGGTATTGGACTGACAGTGTATGCCTCTAGATAGGGAGGTGGCTGCCGTCTGCGCTGCGGGCGTTCTAGCTCGGGAGAACCGTTTGTGGAGTGTTCATCATCGGCCATGTCAATATTAATATTATATTAATATTACGCTAATTCTTATCCGGGGCTCGAAGGACCAATTGTAACTGAGGGGTACAATTCCCTGACTGTATTAATAAGTATTGGTATCATTAAACCACTACCGTCTTATGTACATTATACTGGCCATACCGTACACGAGTATATGATGATGAACACTTCCCCACAATGAAACGGTTTCCACACAAAGTTGTATTTAAGTATTTATTGCAGCAAAAGGTACATAATATACTTCTCTATTATACTTTGAATGCACTTGTAAGGCAAAGGAATGTGCGTAGGCAAATCAATAATGAATGTCCATTCTCTCGTTACGCAGGAGGTAATTATACAACCTGAATCTTAAGGAATTATATCTATGGTACTCTGGGGAGGCAGCGGGGGATACTGGTAGGGGGTTCCCACCGGTTGTAAGCCAGCAGGGGGAGGAAATGTCCGAATGCAAAGTCTGGATCAGCGGAGACTCAATAAGCTCCTGCTCTGGGAGGCGGTATATTACTCCCTGATCGGCAGACGAAAAGCAGCAGCTGTAATCCCAGTATGCGTGCAGCACAGGTGAAAGCCGGCCAGCCTCTCCAATAGAGACGGGCTCGAATGATGTTCCTCACGGGTAGATCCCACAGCAGTGGGTGTAGACGATTCTTCTCCGCTCCAACAGCCTGGTCCAAAGCAATAAGAATAATAATCCAGCCGGAAAAGGGCTCTGCATTCACCGGTGTAGATCCTCCGGTGCGCGGTACTTCACATTAACTAAGTTGAACTTGACGTTATTCAACTAAGCTCTGATACTTTACTATCCTATTCGCACACGGCTATAAGTGCTCTATTTAGACGCACAGTTGCTCACTTCACTTGGTCGTTGACTCGTGATGAAGGCTTTACTAATAAGGAGCGAACGATACGTTGAACAAACGTATTAGGATAAAACAAGACTCTATTTTGGGGCAAAAACGGGCCCACTTCACAGCACGTTGTATCGTAGTGTGAGGCTTAAACTTGTTACTAATGTGGGATATTTGTAGATATCCTGATGAAGAATGTGCTCAGTCAACCGAGGCTTGGATAATAACAAGGGTTTATTAACCAAACAGATAGAATACATAGAGAGAATGGCTGAGGGCTTCCCCCCAGGTGATCAGCTGAATTTACCCAGGTAAGAAGACCTGGATAGATCTCGGGAGGAGATCTATATAGTTAACAGGGGGGGGTGTGGTCCCATTTGATAGGTCAGATGGGGGGGGGTACAGGTAATGGGGACACAGGGGAGGGGAGTGTCTTATTCCACAGAGAGGGGGGGGGCACAGGTAAGGGGATATAGGGGAGGGGACTATATTTACATGAGAACATTAGATATTATACCACAATACTCACTTTTCTTTCTTATAATGTGGGTGAGATTAATGTATAATATACCAGGATTGTTTGGAACAGGTAAAAGTGAAAATAGAAAACAATTAAAAGAATGAAAATTTTGGCCAATGTGATCTGGTTGTTGGCATAACAGTTTAAAATAGAATTATTTACATACATGATTCATGACATGATCGACTGGACTGCGGTCTGTGTTATTTTGATATCAGAGATGTGGGAATAGATATCACCCTTTTCTTTTATTAATCGCTCAAAATACCTATATCAATGAGTGGTCCTCATCTCTGATATCAAACAACAATTAACATAATCATTAGAAGCTATCGCTGTGCAAATATCTTGGCATACCTTCAGTCGTTCATGTCGTGACTGACGGGGAGCTAATGTGATTGTTGTGCATACAGGCATCGTAATAAACCAATTAAATACATGCACTGTCTCTGTGTGGTCAGAGTGCACAGGGTGAAAAAACAAAATTGTGTGCATAATTATTAGGAATAGGATTTACAATAAGGATTAACTCAGTGGCTAATGTGTACAAAAACATTTAAAACCGTTAATCTAGTGGTTTGTATAAAAACTGATATAAAAAGTGATTATGATAATCGTTATGCATTGTTCTAGTATTTTGCTGTGGTGTATACTATCAATGGTCAAAACAAACTTGGTGACTTGGAATAAACCAACTGGTTCTGTCTTGTTAACAATATAATTTTCAATATGACTCTGTGATCATTCCTTATTATTATTATAAATTGGTTATTGCAATCTTATTGGTTGTATTTCATCATATTCTTAGTTCATAATTTTCTTGATACATATGAACTTTGTGAAACAGCTCTTGTTTGTGAATCTGACAGTTGCTGCGTCGCTGTTGACCATCTGTTCTCTGCCAGGGATGTGTCCTTCTGTGGTGACCTGCTGTGTGTTGAACGTATTGTACATTCAGTTGATGTTTCTGTGAGCCTGTCGTGTGGCAGTAAGACAGTAAAAAGTAAATAAATACATAACATTTTTGACAATGTGTGTTCAGAAGTCTCTTGGTCCACAGGTCTCATTTGCTATGTGTCTCTTCTTGACGATGCAGTCGGGAATATTCACTGGTCGCCGTCCATTCCCTGTCAAGGGTCACTTGTAGCAGGCAACTATAGTGGTCTTGCAGACTCTTTTCCTGCAGCCTATGTTGTTCTCCACCACCATCACATGTCTGCCACTGTGCTCACGCTTGGCCCCTATCAGGCCTAGAGACATGGTGGTCAGGGCGTTCTTGAACGTGCTGTGTGGTGGTTGGTCCCCCCCGTTCCTCGTCATCGCGGTACTAGAGGGGCGAGGGGGCGGGCGTTTTTGAATGTGTTGTGCTGGTTTCGCTGTCCTCTCCTCGTCATTGCGGTACCACTTGATGGAGGGCGAGGGCCCGCCGGTGTAGTGGCTAGTCAGTAGGACGCTCTCTCTCACACGGATGACAATCTTGTCATGGGAATCCACCTTGATGGTCGGGGACTTCAGTTCCCGTTTGCAGATGGTCTGCCGCGGGTCGCTGGGGTGAGGCTGCATGTCGTCCTTTCTGTCTCTGCTCCCCTTCCTTTGGGGACGTCTGTGTTGTGTGGGCTGGTGGTTCTCCCACGGTTGTTGTCGTCGCCTCTGGTTGTGTCCGCAGCTCCTTGGCGGCGTCTCTGGTGGTAGTATGCTGTCGTGGGTCGCTCAGGTCGCTGGGTTGTGTTCCTCTCTGCCTGGTCCTGCCGTCGTTCGTGGTTCAGGTCACGCGTCATCTCACTCCTTCTCACTTGTCGTGTCCTCTCACTAATATGATCTGAGGACGATAAAATTGCCTTAGAAAACCTCCTCACATAAATGATTCAACGCCTTTCTGCTAAAGAGGAAAATCATTTTGGGATTAATTCAATTCATTGTAAATAAAATCATTTAATTGAAAATAGGAAATGCAAGCCAATTGCATTAGCAGTGATTCCTTATGTTAAGAAGGTCACATTCACTACAATCTTATCAGATCTTGTATCTAACTAGATCTTACAGCATTAGGCTTTAAATAAAATTGTACATGAATGGCCAAAGTCTTGAATCGGATAAAATAGCTCTTTTTCTTCATAGTCTGTGATGTCAATTTTAATTTGATCTTACCTCAGGATGCGTTGGGTGTACCTCAGGATACTTACCTCGCCACGCCTTCTCTGGCGTTCTTCATGTCTCAGTGTGGCTCGTCATAATTTAGCATGGGGAAAAAACATAAAATCTAGGCAGCCAGTTAATTTTGCATGAAAAACAATCATTCGTTTTGTCATCTAACCCTAACTAACCTTACTGTCATGCATTTGTCCTAATAAACTAACCTACACTGTAGCACTCAACACTTTGATGACCATTGTTACTCAGCTGATAGAGGTGTGCCCTGCCTGATGTCCTGTCGTACAGAACCTGTGAGTCGCTTTGGATAAAGTGTCAGCTAAATGATCAATGTTGTTGATATCTTGTACATTTTAGATAATTTGTGTTTCAATTTTGGTGGTTGATAATTTGCAGTCATGGAAATGTATTAGTTGTTAAAAGAATAGTCTAAAGAATAGTCATGCATGTTATTGGTTATAAACAGAGAATAGAAGGAGGAGATTGTAAGTAAAGTTGTTTTCATCATTAATCTTTCATCTCGGGCACATATTACTTTGTCTGGTTTTATTCAGAATTCATCTCTAATTCGTGTGCCTCTTGAAAAGAGATGATGAAAACGACTGGTTAGTTATTGTTAGTATGGGAATTAGGTAGATTTTCATGACTGCAACATCATCACCTGTGTTTATACTATACTAAGTTGAGTCTCTAGGTGTGGTCATAGTGCAGAGCATTTGCATTGCTTTGTTTCTCTTACACCATACCCTGTGGGTTTCCAGTGCCCATCTTGAATAGTGTCTGCTATCGTCTCTCTTGATTGTCTGTTTGCTTCCTGTAAACACAATTTACATGTGGGTATTTGGATGCAGATTTGTTTTAAATGGTCAATCGATTGTCTCTCAGCTCTGCACTGTCTCTCGGTTGACATGCAAATTGTTGGATTTTCTGTCTTTTGTGATACAATTTGGGTGTAGTCATGCACTGTTTTGCATCTCGCCTCAGCGCCAGATCTGTAAATACAAACACATGTTAATTTTCCACTCTTTTCTAAGATTCTGGGTTAATCCTCTTTGACTGTCTGTGTGCTCAACAAACATTAGCTAGTCCTTCTCTATTTCATCATCTCACTCATCAATGTTACTGTGGAAAAAGAGGAGGCATGATTTTGGCCTCATTTAAACATTATCTGCATTTATTCATTATCTCTAAAGAAAGGTTGTTATTCTTTCTTTAGCTTTTAGATCAAATCTATCCAATTGATTAGAATTCTATTTAAAACTAGCTTTATGTGACTTATAACGTGTAAATTAAAGCAACATAAACACTCAAGTGATCTGAGATAGTTGTAATTTACTGTAACTGAGATGATAGTTGTGTATGTACAGTTTCTACGTCAAATGACTCCCTTTTCTTGACTCCTTTTGTATCACAAACAGTACTGAATTTGCAAATCTGGTATGTCATAAATGTATAGATGTAGCAGTACTGACTATCTGATGAATTGAAAATGGGGGACCCTGATGTAAACAAGACAAAAGTCTTTCTCTGGTCTGCATCCCCTTAACAATTGTGTGTATTGAGCTGTGCTGTATTGTACCCATTCTGCAATCTGTTAATAAAGTTTTCAATCAATCAATCAAAGCATCTATATTTATGATTTTCATACTCACCGGGGACAGCTGTTGTGTTGACGTTGGATCCGTTACGTGTCGTCAATGCAATGTTCGGTTCGTTTCTCCGGTGGTCTGGGATAATGCAACCCGCATCTCGCCACCGCAACTCAACATTTTCCAATAGCAGCGCGCACATATATATACAAATAAAACATATACTACAAGTGGATTTCACGCACCTTCGGCCTTGGGCACATTAAACTTTACGTTCGCCTATGGATAGTTTAATATAAAATCATAGCTTCACGGCGCGCATAGCGTGACGTCATCGCTCCATGCGACGTTCGTGCGTTCTCATTCGCCTCGGAAATAACGCTTTGCAATTCATACAGTATTTTTCCCACGAGCTCTCAATAGCCTGGAATTCCTAAACCAGCGTTTTGTTACCGAATGAACGCGCCTGTGCATATGTGAAACGTAAACAAACTGAAACGATAAAACTATACTTCCCCAAATCATGCCAAATGGTCGTTCCCGTGGGCCGGTTTTGTTGATTCCGGAAATTACTATCCTAGTTTGTCGCGTGAACTGCACTTCAATGTTATTCTTTGTATAACGGTAACTCGTCTCTCAATGCTCGTCGCGCTATCCGCAGCCGGTTCTTGGCTCAATAAAGCAACGCGACGGGTCCTATAATACTTGTGCACATACAAACGAGACTTAAACAGACAAACAAACATTAATACATATAAGTTAACGTGTGTATATATCTGACTGTATTGGATCGCTTGTTCGTTTAGTCGGCCAGCACTCTGCTGCGACAAGGCATTTATACCCTTGATCTATCTATACATCGTTATTAAAGTCATAACGACCGAACCTGACTTCGAAATTTACCAGCGATATATTAGATTATATATACCTTTTAATCATACTCTCTGTCTCATTTTACTCGCGACTAATGTCCTGTTTAATGTACTTTCCGCGACTGATGTCCCGTTTAATGTACATTCACGTACTCCCGGGACATCGCGTAATCATGTACTACTAGGACATCGCGTGATCATCTTCCCGCTATCTGTATTGATCAATTGGTTAATTTAATCCAAAATACATCGTTTTCAGGAATGGAAGAGATTGTGGGCTTAGTTTGAGGTTGAAACAATGAATATTATGACGCTACTCTGGTAATTTAATTATGATTCCATCAGCTTCTCGGTCCTAACTTCCCGCCTCTTTGCAAAGGAATCACAGAACGTTTTTAACAGAGTAGCGTTTTCCAAGGATTACACATCATAATAAGCTCACGTATCTTCTTTTGTTGCCTATATTAAACAGAGTAGCGTTTTCCAAGGATTACACATCATAATAAGCTCACATATCTTCTTTTGTTGCCTATATTTTTAGTCTGCATCAGCTAGACTAGGGGTAGCAATCCAACAACCTGTACTGTGTGCCTTAGCTTTTGGTCGGCTCCGACTCGACCTGGAATAGCACTTCAACCTTTGTGCCTAAACTTTTGGGAATAGCACATAACCCATCCTCTCAGAACCGCCTGATAAGGACCCAGGTGCACGCGCACCCTGGTAACGATTCTCAATACAGATCAGATATATTAATGCACATTATTCTTACTCAGCCATGATCTCAATATTTGACAACATTCTGTAATGTTCACCTGGCACAGAGAAAAGCGGGAAGGTTTTAATTCCTTTCCATACATTTTTTGGTCGACCAGTCTATTATACTCACTTTTCTCTGTATAGCTGAAATGATACAGCACGCCGGGAGGACGCAAAAAGGTCCGTCACAAGTTCGTAGACGCCAATTGTGGGATATTTGTAGATATCCTGATGAAGAATGTGCTCAGTCAACCGAGGCTTGGATAATAACAAGGGTTTATTAACCAAACAGATAGAATACATAGAGAGAATGGCTGAGGGCTTCCCCCCAGGTGATCAGCTGAATTTACCCAGGTAAGAAGACCTGGATAGATCTCGGGAGGAGATCTATATAGTTAACAGGGGGGTGTGTGGTCCCATTTGATAGGTCAGATGGGGGGGGGGGGTACAGGTAATGGGGACACAGGGGAGGGGAGTGTCTTATTCCACAGAGAGGGGGGGGGGCACAGGTAAGGGGATATAGGGGAGGGGACTATATTTACATGAGAACATTAGATATTATACCACACTAAGACTACTGCTGTATCCACCTGCGCCATATTTATATGTTAGGCGAATAAACTAGTACCAGCCTTATTCCTGTCTCGTATTCCTGGGCAAAGCCGGGCATGTACAGACATGTCTTGACGGTGGCTTTGAACTCGACTCTGGGGGTAAGACACTGGCGCTGGTGGCACGCCATCCAATAAGAGAACGAAATATTATGGTCTGTACTAGGTTAAAGGGATATTCCGTGTATATGTACAAAGAATACACAAGGGATATCAAACGATATACAAATATTATGCAATATATATCAATCAGTAAATATATATATTCGGTTTAATCTGACCCTTTGTAACAGTCAATGTAATTTCCGATAAGACAAAGCGGGGCTCGCAACTCACTTGTAGTTCCAAGGTGTTTTAATAGACACAAAAGGCAGTAGATGCGACGTTTCGACCTTTCCGGTCTTCCTCAAGCATGCATACAACACAAGAATGACATATTTTTATACAGGAAGTGAAATAGATTGAAATATCAGCCCCACCTGATGATCCCAAGACTTGTCCCAAGACTTGCATGATTGAAACATTTTATACATGATTAAGTGACAATTTATCTTTTCATTTGACATTTCTTCAAACACAGTACCAAGACATAACCTACAGATAGGCAGCAGTGTGTAAGGTACAAGTCCTAGCCACTGAAAACTAAAATTAAAAAACTAAAAGCAAAGTACATTGACTGTCTCCCTCTATAAGTTACATTTATAAATAAGGTCTAATGTCAAAGTCCTCATTGAGTCATGTTGGTGCCATAGTTTTAAGATAATGGATCCACCATACTTCTCTCCTCAGTAGGAGATTATCTATATCCCCCCCTCGTCTTGGAAGATGCACTCTCTATTCCAAGGTATCTTAGTGATGAGACATTGTGGTGTGCCTTTTTAAAATGTAAAGCTACTGGGCTTTTTTCATCCCCATTCCGTATCGTACTCCTGTGTTCAGCAATACGTGTTTTTAAAGCATGTGTTGTCTTACCGACATATGCCTTACCACATGGGCATTTAAGCATATAGATTACATTGGTTTTACATTGGTTTGCCTCTTATTTTTATCTCTTTCCCAGTTGTTGGGTGATAGAAAACATACAGTTATCCTATAACCATAGTTATATGAGTATAGCGAGCGCTCTGCTCTATTGGAACCCTACCCCATATCAATCTAATACTGAATACATTTCTTCACATGTACACACCCATCCGCCTGGCCACACCCACATCCGCTCCTCTAAATAAGTGGGGACGTGGCCATACTAACAGCTCCTTCTCAAGTCTTTCACCACCGAAGGCAAAGACCACGGGGTCCTCAGTGAGTCAGAGCAGAGCGCTCGCTATATAGGATAACCGTATGTTATATTATCGTATAGCTTACGCTCTGCTCTATTGGAACACATGAGCTGAGCAGAGCGGAAGCTCGACAAATGTACCCGCTGAGGCCCCCCACAACCATCAGAACCGGGGAGGACCCGAGCCCCCGGACCCCCCTAGAGGGGGATGGGAGGGAATCGGATCCGACTGTGCGAAGAGGGTTTAGCAACTCAAACGCACAGGGTGAGCAGACCGTGGTACTTACCTTCACACAGAAGAACCTGCGACTACATAGGTGCGCATCCCACATGCCACCAGGGAACGAACGGGAAGGAAATAAACCTGTTACATTCCCTAACAACACAGGGTCAAGGTAAAGAACCCAACCCCGTGGCAAGGCCGTAGCAGCGGAGCGCGAAGGAGGACCCAGCCCCAGGAAGGGTCAGGACCCCCCGGAAAAGGGGGCCTGGTGAGGCCAACGACGCCGCAGCATCGAGACCCCACCAGACGGTCACTAGTGACACCACCCCCCACATCACCAGTGTATCGGACAGGGCCCATCCAAGAGCAGGCCCTTCCCCCCTACAGCACGCCGCCCTGAAGCACTCAAAAGAGGCTACACCCCCACAACACAGTGGGACCAGGCACCGCACCGGGGAGACAACCCCCAAAGAGGTTGATCCCTCAATCCAGGCAACAGGTCAAAAGCACTCCTGTGCCTGGAGCACTGCGGACTAGACAGGCACCTAGGTCTGCTGAAAACAGCACCCCGGTGTTCGGTATGCTGTGCACCATGTCCCAGCCTCCACAAAAAAAACCCGACCCCATAGAGAGGCCGAGGCTGAGAAGGCTGACATGATTGGCAGACGTCATGAAAGGTGCGGGGGTACACTCGCAGGCAGACGGGGTCAAGCCCGGCCTAACCCGAGAGTCGACTCCGCTACCAACACACCGGGAAACCAACCACCTCCCTATGTTTAGTTTAACAGGAGGCGGTTGTTCCTATAACCCCCCCCAAGAAAAAAACTCAGAAACACAACTACGGGTATACACCGGATATACAGCAGTACAAGTGTTTCAGTTCTCAAGAGGGGATTAACCCAGGCCAACAGGTCGACGAGTCCGGACCTGGGCCCGGCGGACCGGGACGTACACAGGGATGCCAGAGGGGTACAAAAGAACCACCTCGACAGCCCCCTCCCAGCACCGCCAAGCAGGAGAAGAGAGGGGCGAAAAAAGAATGGAGAAGGACCAGGCTCCTTTAGCACAGCGCAAGGTACAACACAATATGGACCAAGCAACAGTGAAGGATAACACGTAGTGACATAACCACGAACACCTCCATAACATCAAACCCTGCAATGCCCGGGCCAACCTGGCATTTTCCCCCGAAAAAGCACAAGTCCTTCAGGGTACCAGAACAGCAGATCTGCGCCCCGGCGGACAACGGGTTAACTGACCTGGTCCGGCGCGACTATAACCAGTCCTGTGTCCTAATCACGCCACCATCCCCAGTCCTAAGAGGGGGGTAGGTATGCGTGTTGATCTAAAAACATCACAGGGGGCGCCACCAAGACGGTCAGAACATAAAAGCACCATGCCCGGTGGCCCACCCCAAGGGCGTGAGACCCCTCCGCCAATGCTTTGATCTATTCCGTCATCTCCCCCCAGAGATGAATGAGAATTCGTCGAGACTAACCTAGTACACTGGCGCTCGGAAGAGACAAAACTCCATCCTAGTTGCTCCATAAAAAACGCAGTTTCCACGCTGAGCAACCAAGGCGCGCCAGCCCATGCGTGGTTCCACACAGAAGCACCCAGGGCCAGCACTATGTACACGTCGAGACCCAAAACACATCAATGGTAATTCTAACAAGAACCCAGATAACGTTCCCTCCAAGCCGCCTGGGAGAGCGGCAGGAAGCTGGCCAAGAGACACAGATATGGGTCCCATATGACGCGTCTGAGGGAAAACACCCCTGTTTAAAAAACCCTACTCTGTATAAAAGAGAGGAGACAGGGAACCCCCAGAGAGACCTCCCACGTGAGTAATAATTGAAAAGATATATGTAACATTGAGCTACGTGACCAAAAGCTCAATACATATGCAACAGAGTGCAGAGCAGAAAACAAAGTTCTCACACACCGCATAACCCAACTTGACAATAACAGAGGTCCACAACATGGAGCCTGAAAAGAACTCACGGAAGTCTCACAACCAATAGAAACGCGCCCAGTGACGTACTCTATGACGGGGGGAATTCCATGACCCACCTGCCCAAATATGGCGTGGGACCAGGGAACTCTATTCCCCCCCCCCCTCTCCCTACCCTGTGACGCGCTGACCCAACAGCGTGACAGGAAGCCCGAAGGACAGGAGGTCCAACCCCCTGACCAATCAGAAAAAGGGGAGGAGCGGTTTATCAGTTCACCCCCTCATAACCCCACACCCCGGATACGATGAAAACAACAAGCAGCGATGATACCAGTGTACCTAGCATGCTACATGAAAAAGCGTATATCCACTAGGATAAGCTAAACCAACTGCACGCCAGCCACAGACGACAACTCGTTTGCAAACGGGTTTTACATACAAGGCTTTAGTCTCATGTGCGAACACGTCACCCGTGTTTATGTCTAAAGAAAAACACAGACGTTTAAAGAGAGGGTCAAAGACCTCGGTACAAGCTACATATATGAGCACTTCTGTAGGCAACACTCCAAGTTGTGGACTCGATGCCATGTTTCCAAACGTAACAGAATACACACAACCCCCTCAGATAAAAAAGGTAAAGCTCACTCTTACTATTGCAAGAAGAACACAGTCTTCTTCATGATGAGGGAAGACCAGTCTTTCAACCGAGTGCTAGCCACAGGCCTTGCCAAGCACACATATATATAGCGACCAGAACAATTTACAATAAACTGTCCTACTCTCCTAAACAAACACACAACCCCACAGGAAGGTGAGGGTTTACACATCGTATCCCCAATATATAACAGTGAATAAACACACAGTTTGTAACAAAAAACAGTCCCCCACATTTTATTTAGTAACAAAAATTATATGTTGGGGAGGGGAAGGGGACAGGGGTAAACGGGGGAGTCACTAGCAGTGCGTGCAGCGCTGTGCTTGCCCCCGCGGGGAGCCGGCCCAGAGGGACGGTTCTGGGAAACCTGGTCACGTCGATCCCTACCGTCACCTCCTGGCGTGGGGTGGCTGGCTGCGGCGGACGAGGCACTCCCTCCACTCCTGGCCTTCTTCGATGAAGGACCAGCAGCGGCGGCGGTGGTGGCAGAGGCAACGGTTGCGGTCCTCTGCCGGCGTTGCTTTCTTCGGCCATCACCGGTGGCATCGGGTCGGGGGAAATGGGGTTGGAGCACAGAGTGCTCCTCCTCCATCTCTCTGCAGGCAGCCGTCATCTGTTGCATGGCCGACCCGAACAGCCCAGCATCGGAGAGGGGGGCCGTGAGCAGGGGAATCCTCTTCTGTTCCGGCACCCGCGCCTGCTCCAGCCAAAGGTGGCGCTGGGATAGAGTGGCCAGGGCGCGCTCCTTCCCGGCGGCTATCGCCTGCAGCTGGGTAAGGTGCAGGATGGCTCCAGCCGCCTGGGCGTGAAGATATTGATGATGGTCATCCAATACCGACCCGCCCGCCATCATCCCCGACATGTAGCACGCTAGCTGCGCGATGTTAGAGGTCGCAGCCAGGCTCTGAGTTGCGGCGATGTACGCCTGGTCACTCCAATTAGCCATCTGCCTAGCCGATTTCCCTTGGGGAACCGGCTTCCGCAACGGCTCCCACACCATTTCGGGACAAAGTATGGATGCCATCGGGCTATCAAGCCAAGGCACCCCGTCCTTTAGCCCCTGGACCAAACCCGCCACCCGCGTGACTGGCACGTAGACGGGGGTAAGGCCAGCGATCCGGGAGATTACCTGTCCCTGTTTTACGTAGGCCTCCATTGACGGGAAGAATGGGCAGACGTCTCTCTCACAGGACGACGTTGCCAGAGATGACCTATCATGTCATCAGGAACAGGTGCAGGCAGAGGCTGTGGCAACGCCACGCCATTAGCGGCTGCGGCGGCCGCCATGAGCTCGGGGAACAAGGCAAGCAACTCCCCTTGCGTACCTCCCTCCACGTCACTCGCGTCCCTCACATACGGGAGGCTGCCATGTCGGGCGCCACCATCCGACGCGGCAGATAGCTGGGCATCTTGTCTCAGGGTCGGAGGTTCTAACCCAACACCGGAGAACAAGGGACCCCAAGGAGACGCAACACTCCCTGCCACACCCTGAGGGGGAGAATGATACGTCTCCATTGGGGCATCAAACAAGAGCGCTCTTGCCCCCTCCATGTGATCCTCAGTCTCCATCGGAAATGGAGACAAGGCAAGATCACTCTCGTCCGGCTCCAGCACAACCACAAAGCCAGGCCGTTCGCCCCTGCAGCTCATAGCCCTACGACGGGAGCGAGCAGAGGCGAAGAGTCTGCGTCGCAAATCCCCAGCCACCAGAGGAGCTGTCGGCCTATCGGCCGACTGTCCACTGGCGGGGGAACCAGGGCCGGAACTAGGCCATCTCACGGGAGACGGCGGCTCAACAGCCCCTCGGAGAGGCAGACTCACCACCGGGCGCCGCCCGGGCGTATCTGACTGCCACGACCGTGGAGTCAGAGCTGCCTCACGATGCACGGCGGACGCGGCAATGGAGAAGCGCTGGTGAAGGGTGACATTGTGAGCGCTCAAACCCCCCGAAGGTGCAGACATTATGACTTCGCTTTTCTCGTAAATTGGCGAGAGAGAGAAAAATAAGATACAATGTCCATGTAGCTCCTTTCCAACAACTATTTCGGCACTAAACTCAAGTGGTGTATACAGACACTTGTCGGTGGTGAAAATAGGGAAGGAGCTGTTAGTACGGCTACGTCCCCACTTATGTAGAGGAGCGGATGTGGGTGTGGCCAGGCAGATGGGTGTGTACATTTATTCAGTATTAGATTGATATGGGATAGGGTTCCAATAGAGCAGAGCGTAAGCTATACGATAATATAACAGTGCATTTTTCTGTAAAGTGACATTGAGCACACGAACCACAACGTCGGTTTCCATCTGGCAGGTCATCTACAGGTCATCTCCTGTAGACTAATCTAGGGGGGGATCTGAAAAGATGTATCCAATGTTGGATCAGAACTGAGAAGATGCCAATGTTTTTTAATAGTTTGTTTAAAAAGGTTGCCTGGAGGCGAGTATTGTGTAACACACTGTATAGGTTGTACAGAGGTTGTTTTGTTTCTTGTAGATTGTAAGCAATCTTCTTGGGTTTTATGACCTACTTTCAAAGCTGCTTTTTCTACAATGTCCTGTGTGTACCCTCTGGTTTTAAACATCGTTTTTAAAGTATCTGTCTGTTCCTGAAAACATTCTTCTGTACTACAGATTCTACGGATCCTGTAGAACTGGCTGAGTAGGATGAAATTAATCACTTCTCAACAGAGAATTTCTGTAACAAGGTTTTCTGTATACATCTGTTTGGAATATACCATTGTCTTTTTTATTATAATATCTAAGACATTTACTTGGTGTTGGTCATACTCCATAGTAAACTTTAGATGTTCATTTTTGGCATTGAGGAAATTAAATAATTGTATCAGTGTCATTTCATCCCCTGTCCACAGTATGCAAATATCATCTATATATCTTTTCCACATCTTAATGTATGGTAAAAACACATTTTCTGAAGAGTTGAATACATAATTCTGCTAAAAAAGTCCCGTATAAATGTTGGCTATGGACGTGCTGGCTTTGCTTCCCATACTCACTCCTTTGATTTGTAGATAGTTCTCATCTTGGAACATGAAGTAGTTATGCGTAAGTAGAGTCTCTGTCAGTTCTTTAAGAACGTGTGTTTCTGGTGTTGAATCCGGTGGACGTTGATTCAGGAACAGTGTCAGAGCTTCTAGAGCCCCTGTATGGGGTACTGAAGTGTACAAGGATTCGATGCCCAAGCAGGCCGTGTAGGTCACAGTGGTCGGATCCTGGACCGACTTCAAAGTCTTAAGTAGGTCTGTTGAATCCCGTGTGAAGGATGGGAGAGATTTCACAATTGGTTGTAAGAAGAAGTCCACATAGGAAGAGATGTTTTCAGTGAGATATCCAATTGCTGCCACTATTGGTCTACCTTTAGGTTGAACAGGATCTTTATGAACTTTTGGCAGGCAATAGAACACTGGAGTCATTGGATGATCTATCTTCAGAAAGGCATATTATTTTTTGGTCAAGAGGTCATTGTCCAACCAATTCTTTAATTGATGATGAATCTAATTTTTTTAAATATCTGTTGGATTTCCAGAAAGTTTTCTGTAATTCTTAGCATCTCCTAACTGACGGTGCACTTCCTTCTCATAATCACTCCTATTTTGAACAACAATAGCCCCTCCTTTGTCTGCATTTTTCACAATCAAAGTAGTATCTTTAGAAAGTTTGTTTAAAGGTCCCATGCATTATAAATGTCATTTTTCAGTCTCTAGCATTGTATTATAGTACTAGGAGTTCGTATCAATGTGTTTTAGGGTCTAAATACCATATTGGCGAATTGCTCCGTTTCAGCCCAACCCCTCTGTGCCTCTAGTAAATCGGGTCATTTTGATTTGAAGTCCCGAGTCACGTCACTGGGCGCTGTGGATAGTGCACAGTGATGCGATTGGCTCTGTGGTTGGAGCTAATGCCCGCCCCCATTCTACCTAGACTAGACAGCGAGTGGGGCTGCGGGGCCGAGAGGAAGAGAGAGCCGAGAGGGAGCCGAGAGAAAGGAAGAGAGAGGGAGGGAGGGAGAGAGAGGGGGCACTTGGGGGGGGGGGGGGGTACCTGCCGGCCGCGCGCCACACGGGAGATTGAAAGAAAGAAAAGAAAAAAGTTGCCTCGTCTCATCAGCGAGAGCCGAGTGGGAGAGAAAGGAGAGAAATGAAGAGAGAAGGAGGGAGGGAGAGAGAGGGGGCACTTGGGGGGGGGGGGGGGGGTACCTGCCGGCCGCGCGCCACACGGGAGATTGAAAGAAAGAAAAGAAAAAAGTTGCCTCGTCTCATCAGCGAGAGCCGAGTGGGAGAGAAAGGAGAGAAAGGAAGAGAGAAGGAGGGAGGGAGAGAGAGGGGGCACTTGGGGGGGGGGGGGGGACCTGCCGCATGGAGGTCCGCGCGACACACACCTCCGAACGGGAGAGTGATAGAAAGAAAAAAAGGAAGAGAGAGGGAGGGGCTTCTCTCTCTCTCTCTCTCTCTCTCTCTCTCTCTCTCTCTCTCTCATGGTATAAATGATTATTTGTGTAAATAAGGTTATACGCCGACCATTAAGAAAATACATGTTAGTTTAGGAATAAGGGGCAGGTAACTATATAACTATAATATTTATTCTTCTTCCTGCTCCTTTTGTCCATGGAATGACTATTTATGATTTTTTAATGAAGAAACTATGATTGTATTATTCCATGTGGCAAATAAAAACTCTGAACTGAACTGAACTCTCTCTCTCTTCCCCCCCCTCCCTCCCTCCCTCTACCAGTGCAGACTGTGGTCTGACTGTCACTCAAAGTGCTTATGGGCGGAGCCAGGCCATAACAGCCTGATTTCTTAAGGCTGAAAAATGATGGTTTCGAGTACTTGATTAGAAATATAAAACAATGAATTTTTTTGAAAAAAAACTTACAAATGTCTTCAATAGACTAACAGGAATTGTGTAAAGTTGCCCAAATAGTGCTAGGAATAGCAGTGCATAGCCCCTTTAATGCTTCCCTTTCTTCTTTCGATAGGTTGTTGTACACCTTATATTCTTTTCTGTTCTTAAGAGTATTTCTGACGTCTTGTTCTACCAATCTGCAATAGGTGTCAATGGATGCATATCTATGTTTTGGTGGAATAAAAGTGTATTTTCCACGAAATTTACTAGAGTTCTCTGGTGTTTTATTTTCACTAATTGTTGAATCCATTGCAGTTGGTCCATCATCCTTGTAACTGCAGCTATGGTTAACAGTTGGTTAATATAGTTATTTATGTTTACAATTTATATGCTCATTTTGTATAATAGTAATAATACACTCAATTGCTTTTCAATGTATTTCTTATTTGTTTTATATAAGATATATATTAGTGGCGCACTGTTTTTCTATTTTATTTGTGCAATTACCACATCTCACAAGAGTTGACATCCCTGGTATCCGGTGACGTGTTTCCGCCTTCTCTCTTGCGTTGGAACCATGAACTTGAGTGGTAATGAAATTACCTGCCGTTCTAATAACTAAAGAACAATCCATCAAGCCAACGTATCAAGACAATCTTCCAAGAAACTGACAGAAGACACACTACAGTAAAGCATCGATGTTCTCATGTACTGGCACGCAGCCAATAAGGTATTGATTGATGGAGATAACAATTGTGGTGTATGTATAGGACGTTCCAACCATTGGTAATGGACTTGTGATACTAATGGTATCTTTTGTATGCATTTGTACTCTGTTTTACGGTTTGGATGAAGTTTTGGATGCTTCTTCATTAAAATCAGTTCAAGAAATCAACTTGTGTTTTGCGTCGTGCCGGAGGATGTCACAATCCTTATTACTCTTAAAGAATTCTCTTAGTCTTATAGATCGAAAGAATTTGTGAAAGTCAATGATTGTGTTGAATTCATTACAGTCAGTCGTTGGCACAAAGGATAGGCCTTTTTTAAGGGCTGACTCACATGCAGTAGAGAGGGGTTTGTCATTCAGGTTCATGATGTTAATTATCTCATGGAGCTCCGGGTGTTGTAGTACGTCCTCTGGCCTCCGGCTCTTCCTCTGCCCCCTGCGGCATTTCTTCCTCGTCCTCGTCGTGTCTGGCCTCCTCGGTTCTGGCCGGCGCCTCGTTCTAAAAAAGCGGCCCTGTTTGATGTGGGTCCACTGGTCTCTGAAGTTGTGTCAAGTCTGAAGTTGTGTCTTTGGGATTCTCCACATGTAAACTTCATTCTTTTCATAATCTTTTGCATCTCTTTGGAATTTCCACACTTTCCTTGCTTTTATTTCTTTCTCCACTTCATTCTTATATTCCTCCAATTCATTTTTTATATCCGTGATAGCCTGGATATCCATGTTCTCAATGATTTTCATATTATCGTGTATTGAGGCAGGTACAGATGTTAACTGAGTTGTTAGCTCTTCAATCGTTACTGCCATTAAATCAAAGGAACATTTATTGGTGATTTCGCACCATTTTTGGCAGAAAGTTTCGTTTTCCTTACCGATCATAGGGCTCTTTTCCAATCTCAGTCCTTTTGGGATACGTTTGTGTCTGAGATAGTCACTGAGCGTCACGGCATGTAGGAACAGTCTCGTTTCCTTATTGTAGAGTTTTCTCAATGTCTTTCGTGCCATCGTTGTGGTGTTGGTTTCTGTCGCCTGAGCCAAATGGCCATCAAACAACGTCTCTTTTAGAAGGATTCTTTCAATATCTTCCATGGAGTATTCTCGTGTGTTGTATGTAATTTCCGAACCTTAAACAAACCTTTGAAACAGCCCTACAGTTAGTGCAAGAGTTCCATTGTTATGAGGAAACCAGAGGATTTCAAGGTTATGATTGGGTTTTTTTTGTCGTCAGGACAACGCCATCATATGTGCCGGTGAATGAAATATAACACACAGAGGTATGCACAGAAGTGTGTGTGTGTGTGTGTGTGTGTGTGTGTGTGTGTGTGTGTGTGTGTGTGTGTGTGTGTGTGTGTGTGTGTGTGTGTGTGTGTGTGTGTGTGTGTGCCTGTGTCTCTAGTGTGTGCACAAGTGTGTGTAGGTGTACCATGTATTCATGTGTCTGTGGGTGCGCATACATGGAGAATGGCAAGGTTGTCGGTGTGAAGGACACTTCTTCTCTATGGTAAGTAGTCATTCTTAATAGGTTTGGGCTTGGGAGTGAAATATTGGAGTGCCATGCCGGCATGTGACATTACTGTTGTCCCTCGGGGGAAACAGCAGAGTGATCTCGGTTCATGAGGAAGCAAGGCGGGACAAGGGGGCTAAATAAAGGCCCAGATGGATGAAACCCGCACCTAAACCGCACAACCTGCGAGACAACGAGTTCCCCGTACCCTCTATGAAGTACTCATATCTTCATCATATGTAGTATGTAGCGACTCTGTTGGACAAGGTGGCTTTTGTATGAAATAACATGAATGTCCTCTGTCCTTTTGGAAAATGCCATTGCAGCGGCAAAGCACTGAATTGTAATTCATCCCCAAAAACATTATTTCAGCCCCCATGATTTACTGTGTATTTACTACAATGAATGAACTTGTAATTAAGGGCAAAGTGAGTCATACACCTATCTTCACTGTCATCTCCACAACCATTATTTGCAATATTTCCAACAATGCATAGTGCACTAATACTGTATATTATTCTACCACTACACTGTGAACTGAATGTGCAATGCTGTTACCTTATTTTTATACTTTATGATTATATAGTTTCGCATTCAAGTTTTTCTTGATATTTAAAATTCTAGTTTAAGTCTATATTTTGTGATTGTGTGAAGGGGGGACTAGCAAAGTCTGATCTTCATTGTACAGTGTAACTGTCTGTTTAACTGTCCATATGGCAACAATATCTTTAATCTTGAATTTATAGAGTACTAAATTCACTGTATTTCAAGTCCATTTTCATGGCTAACACCAACAAAATAATGCAGAAGTCTTCTATAATTCTGAACACTCAAAATCGCTCTACTACTTGGGACCAGTAGAATCCTTATTCATGAGTCCGCCCCAAGCTAGAAGTTAACTATCGCTTACATTAACATGAATGCATTTCAGAAACATTATTCTTCATAGTAGCCTATTAATCCCAGTAGTGCTTAAATAAATTCCCCAAAATAAATCACAGGAAAACACTCTTAGCGGGGATGAAGTTGAACTTCTGGGAAGTGGATTGTCATGCATACTGTATGAGGAGAAGACACATTGCTTCCTGAAGATGTCTTTAACAGAGGTGTATGTGTCATACTAGCTCCCGCTCAGCGTCATATTGCATATATCTCGCTTCAGCGTATATACACTGAATAAATTTCAAAATGTACCTTTAAATGCCAGCATTCATTCACATAAGCAGGGGTGGTGCCACACACTCATCTCCTTCTCAAATTTCATCACAAGCAACGTGCTGCTCATATGCCCACTTGACGTGGAGACAAATATTTACTCTTAGGAAAGGAAGAACAAGGAGATACGTTGACATCATATCTTTATTTTCTCTCTCACTATTTTCGAAAAAATACGGCGATATTGTCTTCGTCACTGGAGTGTCTGGAAGATGGTGATCATTCTAAAATCCTCCACCGGTTTTCGTATTGGGAGCACGCCGCTGCATGCCTCTCAACTGCAGTTCCTTGCTGTGGCTGGTTGCGGTAAAACCTTTCAGGACACAGCTGAACTGTAGGACGCGCCGCTGTTGTGAGAAGCGGTGGGTTCCAGGTTGGTGAGTAATGTTTTGCTTGCGGCTCCACTTGTCTGTTAGTGCTATGGGGGCTGGCTGACAATGTTTACGAACACCGGCCCCAGATTAAGGTCTTTTGTTCAGCCTCTTAGGCAACAGCGGAATACCTTGGTCTGAAGCCCATTATAGTTAACTAGTGGGCCACGACCATTAACACTGGTGATCCCTGTGTTTTCTGGACGAGTGGATGTTTTCTCTGTCACTGTGTAGGCCCCGTCTTTCATATCCAAATGAGAGTATTCCCTCACAAGGAAATATGGGCATGGATGTTCGTTAGCGGAAGATCTGTGTTCAAGTCAGCTACAGGCCAGTTGGGTATTGTGCTGGCTCCGTCGGGTGTTGGTAAAATCACTGTTGTAAAACTGTGTTAACATCTTGTTTCTCTTTTCTCTTAAAAAGTGAGGAGGGTTTCAGAACGGCGGCCTGTCTGAGTGATTGTTATATCATTGTGTACAAGTTCAGGTGATAGCTGCTTAGCTTACGTGCTAGTGGTGGCCTACTGTTAGCCAGTCAGCTGTTAGCTGCGGCGCTAGCCTGCTGTGATCACTAGGCTAGGAAACGTTAGCTTGCGTGCTAGTCGTGGCCTACCTAGGCTAGGCTAGGAAACGTTAGCTTGCTGCTATCGGCCGAGGCCCAGCGCGGGGTGGCTCCGGCCCCTCGCGCGCCGCCGCGGTTCACAACTCCCCTCTCCCTCACGGGGAGAGGCGGGGGGGATTCGAAGTCTCCCCTCTGGTCGCGTGCGCCGTTCGCTCGGCGTCTGGCGGGCAGGGGCGGTAGCGCCCGACGGTTAGAGCGGCCGTTAGCTTAATGCTACACTGTTGAACGTGCTTTGATTATAACATGTTTTAAACACTCTTGACTACGACGTCATCTTTGACAGAGGATGTTCGTCGACCCTGCCCTGAGCCAGGACGGCAAGGACTGCGTCAACAAGGGGGACCGTAGCGACGGGATGGAGCGGCGATGCTGCCCAGGTCGACAACACGGCTGTGTTTACTACGGTGCCTTGTTAGAGACTGCACTTCGCTTGATCTGCGCTCCGGGTAGGCAAGGTCTGGACCAGACCTTGAACACTTCTTATTGCTTTCCCTTCTAAATGTTTTGTAAATAACGATGAGTTATGTGTGAATTGTCTTGTCACTGGTATTAGCTTCTCCATGCAAATAGGGTTGTTTATTACAGATGTGAAAATGATCTGGTTTGTTGTGTTGAGAAACATCATGTGTGTTCTTGTACCGAGCACTCTCAACTAAGGGGGTTAAACTAACCTATAAAGCTATGCTTAGTGACATATGAGTAAAGAATGATTCTTCTCTCAGCCTGTAATGACAATGAACAGTGTGTTCACATATTAACAGGTTTACCTGTTCAACTGGCCGTATTAAGGGTAAAGTAGGAGGGTTGTGTTTTTCCCCCCGGTTCCCTGGGGACTTCTTCATCCTCCTCTCAGACATGTTGTTACACTACATTGTGTCACTGTGTGGTAGGGATACGATGTAACCCTTAGCTTGATTGCTGAGGTTGTTCTACAACTGCTTGAGAAACTTTATTTTCCTAAAAGAAAAGATTGTTTGGTCGCTTTTCGTGTGTGCTTAGCAAGGCCTGTGGCCGATACTAATCGAGAATTATGTATTCTCTCATTATGAAAAACGGCATTCCTCTGTTGAGTGTTTTTGCCATTTTTTGTAGGTGATGATGGGTTGTGTGTGTCATGTGACCTACAACTGGGTTGGGCTGGCCACAGAAGCACATGTGTAAGTTTGGTACCGGGGCTCTTGGAGAGCCCTCTCTGTTCTGTGTTTTTTCCTTAGTAAAAATCAGATAGCAGGTTAGCACATGCGCTGTGTGAAGCTGTTAGACGCTTCATGGAGCTGACTATGACTGTGTCATACTCTCTTTTTGTCATTACATCGTATCATGGGTGTGAGGTCGTAAAGGGGTGAACTGGTAACCTTTCCTCCCCCTTGTTTCTGTTGGTCATGGGTAAACCCACCTGTCCTTCAAGGTTCCTGTCACGTTGCGGTTCGGCACGTTACAGGGTGAGGGGGGGGGGGGGGGGGGGGAGGGAGTTTCCTGGTCCCACGCCCCTGGAATATTGGGCGTGTGCACCGCAGAAATTCCCCCGCCATAGACTACGTCACTGTGCGCGTCTCTGTTGGTAGGACTTCCGTGTGCTGTTCAGGTCCATATGATGGATCTGTTTAAAACGGGGGGTGGTCAGGGCTCCTCCTCACGAAGCTCCTATTCGGGCCTTCTGTGAGTTGGGACTCTCCTTCCATGTGAGGGAGCCTCCTCAGAGTGCAGAGCCTCCTCCTCAGATTGATAAGGTGAGTGGAACCTCAAGAAGGAGTCCTACTCTATTGTGTGTGTATTCGATTCAATTCGATTATTGAGTGTGTATGGGTTCAGTGCCTCCTCCCCGGAGAGCGCTAAAACCAAACTTTTACATGGCTCAAGGTGCAATATATTCTTTTCAATCTGTACAGCTTGCGTGGGAAGTCTCTCTGGGGATTTCCGTCTACTCTCTATGGGAGGGTGGTGGAATGTAAAAATGTAAACTATTTTTACCCCCGGCCGTGTAGACTGGGATACATACTGTTGGTGCTTCCTTCTTTTCTTTTAAAAATAGTTGGAGTTAGGAAGTGTCACACCCCTCTTGTCGTTCCCCTGGGCGCCTTGGGGATTCAATGACAGGTCTAAATAGCCTGTTCGTTGATGTGGTTGTGTCCCGACGCACGCATAGTGCTAGCTCGGGGTGTTCTGTAATCAGGCGACTGACTGGCACGCCTTGGTTGCTTGGGGTTAAAACGGCGTTTTTATAAAGCAACTGGGATGGAGGTTTTTCCTCTTCTGACGACCTGTTTTGGTTGTCGACGGATTCTCGTTCATATCTGGGGGATGATGATGGAATGGATCTGAACATATGTAGAGGGGTCTCACGCCCCCTGGGGGTGGGCCACCGGGCGCGGTTCGCCCCAAACGTCTGGGTGGCGCCTTCTTTTCATGTTTAAGATCAACACGCATATCTGCCCCTTCTCCTGGAGTAGGCATGTCGGCGTGGTTAGGGCACGGGACTGGTTCTGGTCACGCTGGTCCGGATCAGTTGAACCCGTTGTCCGCCGGGGATGCAGATCTGCTGTTCTGGTACCCTGAGGGACTTGGGCTTTTTTCAGCGGGAAAAATGCCAGGTCGGTCCGGGTGTCACAGGGTTAAGCGCTATGGAGACCCTGGTTGGGTAAATTTTTTACTCAGCACTGTCGTAATGGCTTACGGCCATGCCAACCTGTACACGCTCGATCTCGTCAGATCTCGGCCGCTACACAGGTTGGTCCTGGTTAGTACTTGGTTGGGAGACCGCCTGGGAATACCAAGTACGGTGTGCTTGGGGCTGGTTCTCCACTCTTTTTCGCTCCTCTCTCACGCATGGCAAAGAGGGGCCTGTTGGGGTGGTCTTTGACCTCCTCTGGTGACCCTGTGCTTCCCGTATCGCCGGGCCCGGTCCGAAGTCATGTTTCGTCGACCCGTAGGCCTGGGTTAACCCTTTTTTGAAAACTGAAACACTTGTACTGCGGTATAGCCGGTGTATACCCGCAGGTGTGTTTTGGAGTTTTTTTCTTGAGGGGTTATAGGAACAACCACCGCATTGGGTAACACTAAGGTGGTTGATTCCCTGGTGTGTTGGAGCAGTGTCAACTCCCGGGTTCACCGGTTGAGGGTGCCCCTGCACGTTCATGACGTCTGCCAATCGTGTCAGCCTTCTCTGCCTCAACCCCTCTGGGTGGGTTTTTTTTAAATGGAGGCTTGGTCATGCAACAACGCCAGCATACGCCCCTTCCGCCAGGGCGGCTGTGTTCAGCTGTCCCCTCTGGCGCCTGTCTCGTCCGCAGTCTCCAGGCTAGGGTTAACAGCCTGTTGCCTGGTTTTTCCCCGGTGCGCTGCCTGCTTCCGTTGGTTAACCTTTTTTGTGTGCTTACGGCCATGCTGACTGCCTGTTCTGCAGGGTCAGTGTGCCAGGCGGTGTACTATTGGGGGGACAGGGCCCGTTCGGCTGAGGGGCCTTTGTCCGAATACGCTGGCGATGTGGGGGGCGGGGTCACTTCTCCGTGCCCCCGTTCCAGGGGGTCCAGTCCCTTTGGTGGGTCTGGGTCTTCCTTCGTGCTCCGCTGCTACGGCCTTGTCACGGGGTTGGGTTTGCCCTTGACCCCGTGATTCTGGGGGCAGTAACGAGGTTGTTCCCTCCGTTCGTTCCCGGGTGGCATGCGGGTTGTGCGTGTTGTAGTCGTGGGGTCAAGCCACGGTCTGCTCACCCTGTGCGTTGAGTTGCTTGAGTGCCTCTTCGCACGGTCGGGTCCGTCGCCCTCCCGTGAAGCCCCCAATAGGGGGGGTGCCCTCCATTAGGGGGGGTCGGGGGGGCTCGGTCCTCCCTGATCTGATGGTTGTGGGGGGCCTCAGCGGGGTACATTTGTCGAGCTTCTAGCTCCCGCTCAGCTCCTGCTATGCAATATGACGCTGAGCGGGAGCTAGTATGACACAGAACGTTAGGTTATGTATATAACCAAGTTCTGTTAATACTATTGACGCTCAGCGTCTAGACGCCGCTGCGGCCCTTGATTTTTCATTGTGGTGAAATTTTTTGGGAAGGAGATGAGTGTGTGGCACCACCCCTGCTTATGTAGGTAAGCGGATGGGGGTGTGGCCAGATGAATGCTGGCATTTAAAGGTACATTTTGAAATTTATTCAGTGTATATACGCTGAAGCGAGATATATGCAATATGACGCTGAGCGTCACTAGTATTAACAGAACTTGGTTATATACATAACCTAACGTTTTACATACCACTAGTTGACACATACACAGTTTTTTTTTTTTTTTTTTTTTGATATTTTTTGCACAAATCTCTCCAATATTCAAAACATCTCTTTCCACATCATCATATGCAATTTCCAAGATTTGCCTTTTTCTTTTTTGTAAGAACATACAAAACATGTAAAGGACTCATACAAATACATTAACAACTGACATGGAAAATAAAAAAAGACTTACGAAAAAAGAAAAATACTATACTATACATTATGCGTATACATCCCTGATATATATACTTTGCACGTAGACCGAACTACCTTCGAGCAGGTATGTGCTGCATCCTCTATCGGGATGCCACCCTTCTCCATATTGCATGTGAGAGAAAGCGTCCCAGACACACGCAGTCGTGCATGATAACATGCATGCACGCATGTCTCCAACACATGTATGTGGGTACGTGTATCACGTAAGCATGTGTACATGCCTCACATGTGTGTGTGCATCTTCCAGGTATGTGACTGTACTCCTATCTCTTGTGTGTGTCTCGTATCCATGTGCGCCTCTGCCCCCTATGTGAGTGTATATCTCAGGTGTGTATATATATGTGCGTCTCAGCTACGTATGTGTGTGACTCCTATATACATGTGTATCCCCCATATGTGTCAGTGAGAGCCTATACTTCAACTATGTGTATATGTAGGTGTGTGTGTATGCCTATTTCCTATAAGTGAGTATGTGCATGTATGTGTGCCCCTGACATGTATAACTTATCCTTGTGCATATGAGTGTGTGTAAACTTATTATGTACACATACGAATATGTGTATCCTAGATACTTGTATGCGGCTATACATGCGCACATGTGAGTGTGATAGAGACAGTGACCGTTCCTTAGATACACCATCCGGACATAAAATACATGTACATACATACACAATACATTATAAAGTACAAGTACCATCAGATCAGATCCCCTTTTTCATATTCATCCTTGATATCATTGTAATCCCACCTTAATCATTCGTCCCCAGACCGTTCAGTCAGGTGTAGAAAACTGTCCCATACCTCAGCGAAAATATCCTCTCTCCCTGTGACTCTATACGTCACCCTTTCATATGATGCTGTACGGAACATTAATTCCATCCATTCTTTAAAAGTAATATCCACGGGTGATTTCCAATGTCGTAATGCAATTCTACATCCTGATATCATGGCCATTCTATACCACATTCCCCGGTATTTAGGCAGTTTAATCCCTTTCGGCACCACACCCAAAACACATGCCAATGGGGAGTTATTTATCTTCACATTCAGAACCTTACTTAGGAATATTACAATTTGATCCCACATTATTCGGACCTTCTCACATCCGTACAGCATATGTAGTAAAGTGCCTGTCTCCTTCTCACATCTCCAGCAGATGTCAGTGTCCCTTAATTTTAGTCTGGCCAGTTTACTAGGCGTCCAATAGCTTCTGTTCAACACTTTGTAAAAGATAAGTTGTGATTGCGCCTCCCGAGAGAATTTACTCCATTTGGACACCAGTTTCTCCCACATTTCCTCAGTAATATCCTCACGTACATCGTTCTCCCAGCTCAACCTCAGACCCGCCAATTTGGGTGCATTGTATTCTCTTATAGCATCATAAAATCTTGACGCACCGCCTTTCCTACGCCATCCTTTATAGAATATTTCTTGAATTGCAGTAATCGGGCCACACTTTGGCCCTCCTATTGATGACGATATACAATGTCTAATCTGTAGGAATTTATAAAAGTTTTTATTATCTATATCAAAATCCTCGTTAATATCCTCAAAAGGCAAAACCCCATCTTCCCCGGCTATATCACCTAGTACATGTATCCCCCTTTTAATCCAATTGTCCCATATGACTGATTTCTTACCAATCTTTAGTTTTTTATTATACCATATATAGGCTCTTGTAGTTAAATATGGGCTATCACCAGTCATTCTGTGCGATTGATTCCAAGTTTCCCTGATAAATGCCATTAAAGGGTTTTTAAAAGATATAGGTCTGTCTGATTGTGTCAGGAAGGATTCCAGAGATGAGGGATATATCATTTCCTCCTCCATCTTGACCCAAGCAGGTGCCTCCTCAGACGAGTGATTCAGTTTGGAGAGCTGGGAGAGTGAGAATGCATAGTGATACCAGTCTAGTTTAGGCAGGGATAAGCCGCCATTTTCCTTTGCTGCATACATTTTGGCCCATCCAAATAGCGGCCTTTTGCCCCCCCCCACAGATATACATTAATGACTTTGTCATACTGTTTGAGTAACTGGGTCGGGAGAGTCAGCGGCAGCATATATAGGATATAATTTAATTTGGGAGCCAATATCATTTTTACTAAGTTTATCTTCCCCAGGAGGGACATATTCATCTTGGCCCAATTCTGGGTCAGAGCACTAATGTGTTCGATTATAGGGGCAATATTGGCTTGCATTAACTCTTTCAGACCTGGGATCAGCTTTATTCCTAGGTATATCAACCCTGACGGCATCCATCTGTATTGCCACCCCCTCCTGATAGCAGGGGGACAACATTTAGAGAGAGGCATTGCTTCTGACTTGCTCCAGTTGATTGTGTACCCAGATATTTCGGAGAAGGACTCGATAATAGTCCCAATGACCCCAGCTGCTGTTTGGGGATTGCTGGATACCAATAAGATATCGTCCGCATACAAAAATAATTTATGTTCTATCTGCCCCGCTATTACCCCTTTGATGTCCTGATTAGTCCTTAGTGCGATAGCATGTGGTTTGAGGAAGAGCGCAAACATTTGGGGAGAAAGCGGAGAACCTTGCCTCGTCCCCCGCCCTAGATTAAAGGGCGAGGATACGATCCCGTTGGTCAATACTGATGCCATCGGATTTGTGTATAACAGTTTTACCCACCCAGTAAACGATGGTCCGAACCCGAAGCGCTCTAGCGTGTGAAATAAGAATGCAAATTCCACCTTATCAAAGGCCTTTTCGGCATCCAATGAGAAGGCCACTGTAGGTTCTGTATCATTCCTGACCTTCCACAGTATGTGTAGGAGTCTGCGGATATTATCAGCTGAGTTTCTCCCCTTCACAAAGCCCACTTGATCTGAATGCACCAAAGTTGGTAGTACATCTTCTATTCTATTCGCAAGTATCTTTGCCAATACTTTTTCTTCCAAATTGCTCAGGGATATAGGCCTATAGTTTCCACAGTATTGAGGGTCTTTGCCCTTTTTCTGTAGTAACGTAATAGTGGCCGATCTCAAGCTAGTGGGCAATCCCCCCTTTAACAATGAATCCTCATATACTTTTAATAGTCTCGGAGCGATTATATCACTGAATTGTTTGTAGAAATCGGGAGTAAACCCGTCGTCTCCTGGTGCTTTACCCAATTTAAGGCTGTTGATTGCCGCGTGTATTTCTTCTATCGAGACCCCCCCCTCCATTGATTTTACTTGTTGTTTCGATAACGACGGTAATTTGATTTTGTCGAAGAACGCGTCCATTTTTACCTGATCCACCGCCTTCTGTGGGGTATATAAGTCCTGGTAGAAGCACCTGAAAACATTATTAATTTCCTTTTTGTCTGTAATAATCTTGTCATCTTTATTACGAATTGAGGATATAATATTTTGATTTTGCATTTGTTTAACCCGATTCGCTAGTATTTGACCCGCTCTCTCCCCTTGTTCATAATATCGTTGGTTGGTCCTAAATAACGCATATTCAGCCTTCTTTTGATATATGTTGTTCAATTCGTATTTGGATTTGTTTAGGTTTCTCCACGTTTCTGGGTCTGGTCTCTGACTGTGCTGTTTCGAGAGTATTTTAATTTCCTCATCTAACGCTGTCATTTTTGGTTTCTCTGCCCTTTTTATTATTGCACCGTATTGTATGAGTCGTCCTCTCATGTAAGCTTTACATGTGTCCCACATTATGCCACTATCATCTATTGACCCTTCATTAAGTTCCCAAAATTCCTTAAATATAGTTCTAATGTACGCACACGATCCTTCATCATTTAACATCAGGTTATTGAATCGCCATCTCCGAGATCGTTGCCCTTCCTCCATGGATGTGATCACTAAATCAACCGGAGCATGGTCAGATATTACAATGTTCCCTATCCCAGTATCTGCTACCTGTTCTACCAGTGCGCTAGAGATCAGGAAATAATCTATTCTAGAGTATGAGGAATGCGGGTGAGAGTAAAACGTGTAATCTCTTTCTTGTGGGTTCATAACCCTCCAAATATCCACTAGACCCAATTCCTCTATCAGAACACCAACCGCCAGTCTCCCTGCGTTGTCAGTGGTCCTGGGTTGATACGATTTGTCCATTAAGGTGTTTCCAACCAGGTTGAAGTCCCCCCCTACGATTACGTTGCTATTCCCTATTTTCCTGATCACCTCACATACTTCATGGAAAAAGTCTGAGGACGACCCGTTGGGCGCATATATATTAGCTAAAGTAGTCCTCTGTCCCTCTAAATCAGCATCCAGTATAACCCATCTTCCCTCATCATGTGAGAAACTATTGTGCACCTTTAGGTCTATGTTTTTTCTCACCAATATTGCCACCCCCCTCTTCCTAGAAGAGAACGTACTATAGTATATTTGTCCCACCCAATCCCTTTTAAGCTTGGCCGACTCCTCCTCATCCAGGTGCGATTCCTGAATTAGTGCAATATCCGTCTTTTTTTGTTTCAAGAACGTCAGTATCTTTTTTCTCTTAATGGGATGATGACATCCGTCTATATTCCACGATATTATTTTAATCAGCCCCATATTCCTCGTAATGTATCTCCCCTGTGCAATCCAGGACGTAGCACCTCTATGTCTGGGGCGCCATCTCCCACATTTCCATATCTAGTTCCTGAGACTGCGAAGATATATATACAATAGTATAGCATACAATGAAATAAAAAAGAACATATAAAAACATAAATACATTCCCCCCCCCCCCACATTTACCCAAGCTACGTTCGATAGGACCCCAGATAGAACAATTGTACCGAGGGTGAGATCGATACTCACCCATGCACCTTGGTCCCCCTCGACTAACAGAGGAGTGCATATGGCACAAGGCAGGTTGCCCAAAACTGTGCCCCTACTATTTTGTATACCCTGATGTAACGTATGGCTCACACTGTAATCTATATACAATGCGATCAATTCAACTGAACTTGTCAAAACGGTAACGTTTCCAACAATTAACATTTGTATATCTCTCAGATATATATTGGTACATTGTAACTTCTATGACATAGCCATAATGGCCTGTGGTTCATTTCGTTATACTTTTCCTTTATCCATCCGGGATATTTCCCCTCCCACATTTGTATCATACTCTCCTATTCATTGCCCTCTATTCTCATTTCACATCTTTTTCTTTTTCTTTTTGTTTTTAATCACTTTTTAATCACTTTTTTTTTTTTTTTTTTTTTTATATACATATTGGCATTTTGTGATGTTATTTATTCTATGACGATGCCCCTGTGACTTATCTGTATCCATGCGCTTCATGAACTTTATCTTAATTGTCCGCCTCCGACTGTCCCCGTCTGAATCCCTGTAGTTTCTCCCGGTATCCGTGATGTCCATTGCCCTGCTGTGCGAGGCATTCAGTCCCCGTCGCCTGCATGTCGTCCCCCGGTCCCCGTTTTCTTCCCACTGTCTGCCAGGTAGACAGCCGCAGTATCTCCTCTCGATCCGGGTCGGTAGTCGGGTTCACTCCGCTGCGCTCTGGTACAGGCGGGTGCCATCCTCGTAGAATACCCTCATCTTCGCTGGATACGGTGTCTGGAACTTGAGATTCTTCTCCTTCATTAATCTCTTGGCCTCGGCATATTCTCCTCGCTTCTTCAGTATTTCAGTGGGGAAGTCATGGTTGACATAGAAGCGTTCGTTGTCACATGAGACGTTTTTCTTCTGCCACGTTCGGCGTATTATCTCTTCCTTCATTTTGTAACTCCCAAACTTAACCACGATTGACCGTGGTTTCAGCTGTGGGTTGTTAGGCCTTGGGGCCAGTGCCCGGTGTGCTCGTTCGATACGAAGGTCCATGTCATGAGGCAGACCGAGTGCGTCCTTAAACAGGCCGTCTAGAAATCCATGCATGTCCTTTCCCTCTTTCTCCTCCGGGATACCATACACCCGCAGGTTCTCTCTCCTCGTTCTGCCCTCTTGGTCGAGCAGTTTAGCCTCCATGTCGGCCTGCCTCTGTATCAGTTTTTTTTATTAAAACCGTTGCCGCATCAAGCACATTTTCATTTTCTCCGATTCTCCCCTCCGTTTCACCGAGCCTGTCGTTCATTTAGTTCATATCATTCTTTATTTCCCGAAATTGACGCTCATTGTCTTTTCTGAAGTCTTTGAGCTCCTTGTATATGTTCAACAGCGTGGCCTCTTGTTCACAGTCATCGTCGCCATCTTTTCCTCCCGTTACGTCGTCATTCTCTGCCATTCCGTCGCCCTTTTCAGTTGTAATTGTTGTTGTTCGCCCTACGCCTCGTGATAGCCCCTTCTTTCATCCCTATTAAATATGTACCCTGGTGTTGTTAATAAATGTTTTCCGGGGCTAAATCATTTTGCTGTCCGGGAGCTCGGGAGTTAAGCAGCCATGTTCTTCCGCGGTCAAACCGGAAGCGACACATACACAGTATTAACTTTTTTTTATTTAACTTTTTATATATATATATATATATATATATATATATATATATATATATATATATATATATATATATATATATATATATATATATATATATATATATATATATATATATATATATATATATATATAAAAGAGACAGATTGTAGAGGTAAGGGAAATATTAATGAAAACAACCGACCAAATAAAATAACATGTAATGTAATACATGAAGCAGAACAGACATATTACAGTTTAATGGCTGGGTGACAGTTGCAGGTGTGTGTAAACAACTCTGCAATAGAGTCCTTAAAAGTAGTGAGGGGGATCAATTTGTCCATTTTCAAAGTCTTTTGCATCTCGTTCCAATTGCTGGGAGCAGCAAATCGGAAGGAGGATTGACCAAAGGAAGTGTTAACACGGGGGAACATCTAGCGAGACACGGTGAGCAGCTCCGGTGTTAAAGGGAGTAGATGACAATTTGAACAGGTGTATCAAGTACAAGAGAGCAGGTGACTAAAGTTCACATAATAGTGATACGTTTCCTAAATCGAAAGCTGGTTTCTTTCAGTTTGTACTGCATGTAAAAGAAAAGAAAAGAGACCAACACCTACGTGTGATACAAATACTCGCTAAAACACCAGCTGCAGGAAACCGAAAGGGTTTTATTTGTTGTTTTAATAGCCTCTGCTCTCGGAATGAAGTCGTCCTTTGATTGAAATCATTGCCACGGAGCGTGACATGAGCGTTTCCTCTCCACTCTCCCATTATCAGCTGAGCCTGTGGTGCACAACCTAATCCTTCTTCATCAAAGCGGTGTGGGCAGCAGTCAGCGGGATGTGACCGTCAATTAATCACCCCCTACCCCCCTGACCAAGTGCGGTCCCGGCGCAGATGTGAGGCCTCATTGCTTTTAAACACTCTCATTGGGAGATCTGGTGCAGATGTGAGACTGCCGTAGACTGGCTGTGTCAAAGGGCTCCCTGTGGCCAGTGAGGTTGTCCCCAATATGAATGGCAGGCCGCCCAGAGGAGAGGTCAGTGTGAGAGAGCACTATCGGATTAACCTCAGAGTGGACTCTTAACTACTTCCTGCTCACAGTCCTGCCTCTCACCCGTCTTCACCGTATACTCCACTACAAATAAAATATCTAACCATACTGTAGGAATATGTGCTTGAGCAATGAGTACTAGCTGCTTCCTCTTCTTCAAGCATGTCTGAATCTTAACCACTAAAACCTGCACGGACTACAGCGTATGACGTATATCATGCCAGTTAGTACTTTTACTCCTACTCATAGTATATATTCAGATACAAATTATTTATTGCCTATATTTATTGTAACATAGGGCATACAGACCCTCATCTGCACCTTTGTTTACACTATTTATTTTTCTATTGTATGTATTGTGTATTTTTACATTAACTCATTCAGTGCCGGATGCCTAGAGTATCTTAGTTCCTACTGCGCCACTCTAAAAGATAGGGCTGCATGGCGGTGTTTGCAGGGCTATATCTATATTCTATATTATATGGATACAATACTATGGCTCATTTGACATCAACTATCCATCGTTCAATATGTGAAAAAGAATAAATTTTTTCATGTATACGTTCGCGTGTTATACCGTGGTGAATATAAGTATAGTTTCAGAGTGATCCTGGTTAATTCCATAAAACGCGCTATGGAGGAATACGTGAATTTTACTAAAAGCGTTGGCGTTGCTCGCCTGGACGCAGGGCCCCCTCAGGAGGTGCAGTGCGGTCGCACAGGGCCTCGCGGGAAGGGGGGCCTCGCACAAAAAAAAATAAAAAGAAAATATTCTTTATTTATTATTATTATTATTATTATATATTTTTTTTTGCGAGGCCCCCCTTCCCGCGAGGCCCGTTTTCATCACAGACCTACAATCTAGTTTGGCTTATATGCTTATATATTTCACATTAGACACGTTTGTAGAATGTGTCTGACTTGTTCCTGGGTCTGCGGCTCTGCAGCAGACATACTCACTATTGCAGCTCTGGGGCTCTGCAGCAGACATACTATTGGTTTCAACGAAGGGAGTGGTTACATCATGTGTACGCCGGCGTGAGTCAGCTGCGTTTGACTATTTCGCGCGTGCAGCTTTGGAGGTTATGCTTAGTTATGCCAGCCAAGACGAAGAGGTCGGTCATTATCAGTCGGTCGGTCACCAAGGAACGTTGACGAAAGGCCTCTCGCTGGCGGGACAAAAAGAAGCTATGACCGGAGCCTTGTCATGGTGCAGTCGGGATATAGCCATGATGATGTCGGCTAGTAGCTAGCTTAGCTAAAGGCTAACTAGCGTTAGCTAACCTAGAGACAGCGCATGCAGCAAAGATGAAGAGGATGGTCGTTTGGCAGATGAACTTCGTCAACTCCACGCGGTTGTCTCCATCCTCTTGGACGTTTGGTGAGTTTTTAACCTATTCTATTAACTCTATTCTATTCCCGCCGTGGATATCTCTCTCTCTCTCTCTCTCTGGAGCCAAACTGGCCAACTAACTGTTGTGGTACTAGTAGCTAACGGTGTGTGGCCTGGTGTCAGCACCTGTATTGCTTTTCTCACATTGTACAGTTTTTCAGTGGTAGCCGCATAGCTTGCTTCTGCATTAGCTAATGGTTAGCGATAGCCGGGTTGAGCTAACTGTTAGCCAGTTAGCTGTTTAGCTACGACGTTAGCTGCCGGCTGCGCTCGGCTGGGAACGTTAGCTTGATGCTATCAGTTAGCCTAGAGTTAGCTGTTAGCTTGTGCTACGACCATTGACATTAGCCGTGAGAATAGCAGGGGGTTCTGGCACTCTGACTACGACATCATCTTTGACAGAAGATGTAGTCGGGCCTGCACCATGACAAGGCTCCGGCCATAGCTTTTTGTGCCGCCAGCGAGAGGCCTTTCGTCAACGTGGAGACCTGTGTTGCGGCCTTTCGCCCTGCGTTCCTTGGTGCAGGTAAGATGAATGAAAATGTCATGACATTACCCCACTCTTCCTTCCTTCCCCTCCCGAATGTTTTGTTAATAACGATGTTTTTTTCCAGGCAAAACATATGTTACTTCACAACATTTGGAGATACGACATGTGCTGTGTGTGAATTAATTGTCTTGGTCGTTTGTGTAGCTTGGGTAGCGTTGGGCCGTTGGCCAAAGCTGTGTGTGGCCTGGTGTCAGTAGCCTACCTGGCTAGCCTATTTAGCTGATGTCGGCCATTGGCTCCTTGCTGCTTTGTTTTCTCTGGTATAGACCCTCTTCTCTTTGGATTTAAGTGTTGATCTTTGTCCTTTTGGATCTATGTATATTCATGTTGCCTTTGTGAAGTTATCTTTTCCTTCTGTTTTGTTCTTTCATTAAAAGTTGAATATCCTTTAGGGGGTCATCTTTGCTTATCTCTCTCATACATGCTCTCTCTCTAACACACACACACGACAAACACACATGCTCTCTCTCTCTCTCTCTCTCTCTCTTTCTAACACACACAGTCTGCCTATGGCGGCCTTTCTCGATGGCTAGGCTGTGCTCGCTGAGTCTGTACCTAGTCAAGGATCTTCAGTCACAGTGCTCAGGTATTCTGCCACTGTGTACTCTCTGTTTAGGGCCAAATAGCATTTCAATTTCTTTCCAATGTGTCTCTCTCTCTCTCTCTCTCTCTGTACACTGTATATATTGACTGTAGAACGGGAGCTCTCTCTCGCTCTCTCTCTTGCTATATGTTGACTGTATCATGCCCAGCCTCGGGCAGCGCTATTATTTAAGAATATGTTGACTGTATGAAAAACTACCTAACGTCTAATTTATCACTGGTTAAGCTTAGGCGACTCTTTCGAAGTTGGTTACGGTTAGAGTTTGGAATCAGGGCTGGCGTTCTATCGCCATGCTCTAAGACAAACTCTAACCTTAACCAACTTCGAAAGAGGGCCTAAGCTTAACCGTCGAAAGAACTTGCCGTCACACGATTGGTGCACATGTCACATGACCAGAAACGTCAGTGGCCAATCAGATTAGCAAAACGCACAACTCCGTTGGTATTCGAATATAGGCCGCCTGGAGACGCTACTATTTCCAAATAAAATGTATATAATAGGTATTATGTTTTCTCTCTCTCGCCCTGAGACAGTGTACATGAACACTTATATTCGAGAGGCACTGTCTGCGGGGCATATTCGACCGTCCACATCCTCTGCAGGCGCTGGCTTCTTTTTTGTTGCTAAGAAGGATGGGAGTCAGCGGCCGTGCATAGATTATAGGGGATTGAACAACGTTTCCATCAAGAACCGTTACCCTTTGCCTCTCATGGACACACCGCCTTTGAGTGCTTACAGGGGGCACAGGTATTTTCTAAACTTGACTTACGTAATGCATACAATTTGGTCAGGATTAGGGAGGGGGACGAGTGGAAAACTGCATTTAACACGCCTAACGGGCATTATGAATATTTAGTCATGCCTTTTGGTTTAGCTTATGCTCCGGCAGTTTTCCAAGCCCTGGTCAATGACGTGCTGCAGAATTTAATTGGGGTGTCAGTTTTTGTGTACTTAGATGACTGTTACGACCCTGGCTCAAAGGCACGTAACCTATGTGCAAAACCGACACCAAAACGCGTGTTTAACCCAAAAAGACTACTCTAACCATGAAATACCGATACAAACTAAAGAACAAAGGATAGAAGAACATGACAACTCTCCCTCCAGCCACAGACAGCCTGCATGTGTGACTGAAAGGCTGGTTTTAACCTGCCAGCAAGTAACCAATCAGCAGCAATTAGCTAATTAGTAGCCCTCACCTGCATGCCCAGTGACACAGGAATGATCAGGCTCATGGTACATAACAATGACATCCTAATTTTTTCTCACGATATGGTGCAACACCAACTGCACGTTCGTGAGGTGCTTCAACGTCTCCTTAAGCATCAACTATTTGTTAAGGCAGAAAAGTGTGTGTTTCACACTGACACCGTTTCCTTCCTGGGCTTTGTGTTGACGAAGGGTGATCTTCGCATGGATCCAGCCAAGGTGAGTGCAGTCTTGGATTGGCCACGGCCTTCATCGTTCAAGGAGTTACAACGTTTTTTGGGCTTTGCAAATTTTTACAGGCGTTTTATTCGCAATTTTAGCGCCTTAGTCAATCTTTTAACAGCTCTCACTAAGTGCTCTCTCCCTCGCTTTGAATGGTCGCCTAGGGCAGAGTCGGCCTTCTTCGACCTCAAACGTCGATTTACCTCCGCCCCTGTACTGATCCGCCACGATGCAGAGACTCCGTTCATTGTGGAGGTGGATGCCTCTGACAACGCGGTGGGAGGGGTGATCTCTCAGAGATGTTTAAAAAGAAATCACGCCGGCTGTCTTCGGCCGAGCGTAACTACATCGTGGGTAATCGTGAGTTGTTGGCGATCAAGTTGGCACTGGAGGAATGGAGACATTGGTTAGAGGGGGCGGCACATCCTTTCATTGTTTGGACTGATCATAAGAACTTGGCTTACATCCAAGGGGCTAAACGCCTTAACGCTCGCCAGGCCAGTTGGGCGTTATTCTTCACTCAATTTCGATTTTCCGGTTCCAAGAACGTCAAACCTGTCACGCCAGTTTGACCTTCCGGGTCGAGAGGAGAAGCCCCACCCTATTGTTCCACAGGTCTTGATTTTGGCACCCGTGTCATGGGGCATAGATAGGGTGGTAAGATCGGCTCTGACACGGGAGCCCGATCCCGGTTGGGGTCCTCCGGGGCGGATGTATGTGCCCAAGGCTGCACGCTCACGCCTGCTGCAGTGGGCGCATACATCCTCTCTCACCGGCCACCCTGGGGCCGCCAGAACCCTGGAGTTCATCCGTAGGAGGTTTTGGTGGCCAACAGAGGAGGGGGATACACGCTCCTTTGTGGCGGCCTGCCCGGAGTGCGCGCGCAGTAAGACCTCTCGCCGTGCGCCGCCGTGTTTCCTCCGACCGCTTCCTATTCCCAAACGTCCCTGGTGGCACTTATCCCTGGATTTTATCTCCGGCCTTCCCCTGTCGGATGGGTTCACTGTCATCTTGGTGGTAGTGGACCGATTCTCCAAGGCGGCCCACTTCATTCCCCTTCCCAAGCTTCCCTCGGCTCGGGAGACGGCTGACCTGGTGGTGCAGCACGTCTTTCGGGTCCACGGGCTTCCAGTGGATATTGTGTCCGACCAGGGTCCTCAGTTCGCCTCCAGGTTCTGGAAGGCGTTTGCCTCCGGCCTTGGCGCTTCCGTCAGTCTGTCGTCTGGGTTCCATCCGCAGTCGAACGGGCAGACAGAGCGTGTCAACCAGGATCTGGAGGGTGTCCTGAGGTGCTACATTGCTGGGTGTCCGGCAACGTGGAGTAGGAGGTTGGCCTGGGCTGAGTATGCGCATAATACCCTGCTCTCCTTCTCTACTGGTATGTCTCCCTTTCAGTGTCAATATGGTTTTCAACCTCCTCTGTTTCCCGAACAGGAGCAGGAGGCTGAGGTGCCATCGGCCCAGGCACATGTGGCTCGCTGTCGCAGGACGTGGAACAGGGTGCGTGCAGCGCTGCAGAAGGCCTCGGTTAAGGCTCAGCGGCAGGCTAACCGCAAGCGTCGTCCGGCTCCGGTTTTCCGTACTGGACAGCGGGTTTGGCTTTCCACCCGTGATCTCCCTCTCCAGGTGGAATCCAGGAAGCTGGCTCCTCGCTCCATAGGCCCCTTTAAAGTGGTTCGTCGGGTGAACCCTGTGGCTTACAGGCTGCGGCTTCCGGCCTCTATGAGGGTTCATCCGAAGTTTCATGTGTCCCTGTTGAAGCCATTCCTCTCATCGCCCTTGTCCCCGCCACTTCCTGCGGTCCCTCCGCCTCGCATTATTGATGGTCAGCCTGTCTATACGGTGCGGAGGATCCTGAGTTGTAGGCGGAGGGGTAGGGGGTTTCAGTTCTTGGTGGATTGGGAGGGGTACGGGGTAGAAGAGCGTTCTTGGGTGCCTCAAAGGGATATCTTAGACCCCAGCCCGATCGATGATTTCCGGCGGCTGCCTCCCGAGGCCCCTAGGTGAACGTCAGGTGCCGTTAGTCGGGGGGAGGTACTGTAACGTTCTGGGTTTCTGTCCTACCTTAGGACTAGGAATACTACTGTCTTTCTGGAGTACTACACACTGTTGTTGGGTTTTGCACTAATTGTATGTCACCTCTGGTTTGCTGTCTCGCACTGATTGACTGTCACCTCTGGATGCTGTCACTGGCTGTCATTCTGGCTGTCACTAATTGATACCTTGGTATGTCAGGAATGTGGCCTTATAATGACTCCTGTTCTCTTTCTGCCTGCTGGAGCTTCAGATATCCCTACATGCAGACTTCCCAGAACGAGTGCTGATCCTATTAGTTCTGTTCTCAGTTGACGCCTTGCGTCCTTCGTGTATTCTGCTATCCTGCTCTATGTGTTCTCGCAATAAAGAGGACACACATGTTTTGAAGAGCAAACCACTTCTCTGTCTCTTTCTTCCTCGACCATTGTAACTCTAAACCTACCTGCAATCGTAACAACTACTACTGATGATACTACTACTGTTACTACTACTAAAATAACTACTACCACTACTACTACTGTTACTACTACTAAAATAACTATTACCATCACCACATCAAGTACTACCACTCCTTCTACTACTACTAGTACTACTACTGCTACTACTGTCATTACTACTACTACTACTACTACTACTACTACTACTACTACTACTACTACTACTACTACTACTGTTATTACTACTACCACCGATCGTACTACTGTCATTACTACTACTACTAAAATATCTACTACCATCACCACCACATCAACTACTACCACTCCAACTACCACTCCTGCCACTCCTACCATTACTACTACTACTACTACTACTACTACTACTACTACTACTACCAGGGCCGCCTGGGAGAAATGCGAGGCCCTGTGCGAGATTTAAACGCGAGCCCCCCCCCCCCCCCCTAAAAGGTAAACAATTTTTTTTTTTTTTTTTTTATACAGTCAACATATTCTTAAATAATAGCGCTGCCCGAGGCTGGGCATGATACAGTCAACATATAGCAAGAGAGAGAGCGAGAGAGAGCTCCCGTTCTACAGTCAATATACAGTGTTATCGCTGCACAGACCCGCAATGCCCCTGACCCTCCACCAGAGCAAGGCCAGAGAGAGAGAGAGAGAGAGAGCATGTCTGTGTGTGTGTGTGTGTGTAGAGAGAGAGCATGTATATGTGTGTTAGAAAGAGAGAGAAATATATAGAGAGAGAGCATGTCATTTTGTGTGTTAGAGAGAGATATAGAGCATGTCTGTGTGTTAGAAAGAGAGAGCGAGAGAGAGAGCATGTGTGTTTGTGTGTTAGAGAGAGAGAGCATGTCTGTGTGTGTGTGTGTGTTAGAGAGAGAGCATGTATGAGAGAGATAAGCAAAGATGAGCCCCTAAAGGATATTCAACTTTTAATGGAAGAACAAAACAGAGAAAGATAACTTCACAAAGGCAACGTAGCAAGGAGCCAATGGCCGACATCAGCTAAATAGGCTAACTGCAAATAGAGTAGCCAGGTCACACACAGCTTTGGCCAACGCTACCCAAGCTACACAAACGACCAAGACAATTCACACACAGCACATGTCGTATCTCCAAATGTTGTGAAGTAACATATGTTTTGCCTGGAAAAAAACATCGTTATTAACAAAACATTCAGGAGGGGAAGGAAGGAAGAGTGGGGTAATGTCCAATGGACATCTTACCTGCACCAAGGAACGCAGGGCGAAAGGCCGCAACACAGGTCTCCACGTTGACGAAAGGCCTCTCGCTGGCGGGACAAAAAGAAGCTATGGCCGGAGCCTTGTCATGGTGCAGGCCCGACTACATCTTCTGTCAAAAATGATGTCGTAGTCAGAGTGCCAGGGCCTGCTATTCTCACGGCTAATGTCAATGGTCGTAGCACAAGCTAACAGCTAACTCCAGGCTAACTGATAGCATCAAGCTAACGTTCCCAGCCGAGCGAAAACGAGCAGCTAACATCGTAGCTAAACAGCTAACTGGCTAACAGTTAGCTCAACCCGGCTATCGCTAACCACTAGCTAACGCAGAAGCAAGCTATGTGGCTACCACTGAAAAACTGTACAACGTGAGAAAAGCAATACAGGCCAACACTTCAGACAGCCGCTGTGTTTTCCTCTTCTCATCCGAAGAGGGAAGGGAAAAAGAAGGCAATACACGTCCCACTACAGAGTGGTGTTTACCATAGCGGTGCCGGCAACAAGTCCCTCGCGGACTATAGCCGACTTGAGCATGGAGATATTCTCATAATGAAACACCAAGCTCACCTCCCTAGCACCAGGTGCTGACACCAGGCCACACACCGTTAGCTACTACAACAGCTAGCTGGCCCGTTTGGCTCCCGAGAGAGAGAGAGAGATATATCCACGGCGGGAATAGAATAGAGTGCATTAAAAACTCACCAGACGTCCAAGAGGATGGAGACAACCGCGTGGAGTTGACGAAGTTCATCTGCCGAATGACCGTCCTCTTCATCTTGGGATAACAATGCTGCACGCGCTCTCTCTAGGTTAGCTAACGCTAGTTAGCCTTTAGCTAAGCTAGCTACTAGCCGACATCATCATGGCTATCCCGACTGAACCACACGTTAGCACTCAATATTATAACGTAGCTAAAGCTAACTAGCTGACCCTGCCTTTAGCCGGGAAGGGGGGCCTCGCAAAATAAAAATAAAAAAAAATTATAAAAAAAATAATAAATAAAAAAAAAAAAATTAATTTTTTTTTACTTTTTTTTGTGCGAGGCCCCCCTTCCCGCGAGGCCCTGTGCGACCGCACTGCTCGCACACCCCCTGAGGCGGCCCTGACTACTACTACTACTACTACTACTACTACTACTACTACTACTACTACTACTACTACTACTACTACTACTACTACTACTACTACTGGCGGCTGCTGGATTCTTCTCCACTAGGGGCGCTATACCAAACATTTTGCAAACATGTACAAGGCACGCATTGGCGAATATTATCACCATTGCCATCGATCAATATATGATCACAGTCAGTCAAATGCAACCACGTTTCCAATAGCCCAACACAAACACGCACAGCTCTCTCTCTCTCTCTCTCGCTCTCTCTCTCTCTCTCCATCTCTCTCCCTCTCTCTCTCTCCCTCTCTCTCTCTCTCTCTCTCTCTCTCTCAGATCGATTCAATAAGAAACACATATGTATATATTGTCATTTTAAACAAGTTACCATTCATTGTCTGAGTGGTTATGCTCCACCCGCGGCGAAATTAGAAAGAGAGAGAGAGAGAGAGAGAGAGAGAGAGAGAGAGAGAGAGAGCGAGAGAGAGCGAGAGAGAGCGAGAGAGAGAGAGAGAGAGAGAGAGAGAGAGAGAGAGAGCGAGAGAGAGAGAGCGAGAGAGAGAGAGAGAGGGGGGGAGGGAGAGAGAGAGAGAGAGCGAGAGAGAGGGGGAGAGAGAGAGAGCGAGAGAGAGAGAGAGACCGAATTAACTCACTGTTTACGTGGTCCACTCACTGTTGTCCCGACTCCCCAGACTGTTGATGTATATCAAGCCGGAGGGCTTGATAAAGTGCATTAACCGCTGTTGATGATGTATATCCAGTCCACTGTCCAGACTGCCATATAGCTTGTTAGCTGTTAGCAGTTAGCACCACACAACAAGTAGTTTGATTTCTTTGTCCATTTCCGCGTCGAACAGACTGCAAACTACCTGGCGTTCTATCGCCATGCTCTAAGACAAACTCTAACCTTAACCAACTTTGAAAGAGTGCCTAAGCTTAACCGTCGAAAGAACTTGCAGTCACGCTCTAAGACAAATAGCTGACAACAACAACTCACAACAACACAACTATCTCTACCTAGAAAACCTAAAATCGGAACAAAAAAAGTGGCGTCGGCCAATCAGAGAGCGTCTCCGCGAAATGCGGCTATGGAAAAAAAAACTGACGTCGGCCAATCAGAGAGCGTCTCCGCGAAATGCGGCTACAGAAATTCTTGACGCTGCTGCCTAGACCGCTTCAAATCGCGCCCAGATTCCAACATAATAGTCATATTTCAACGCACAACGCGTTACGCACTGATTGGCTGCGATGGATACAGCGATCAAACAGTGACGCGCACTCAGAGCGCTATTGCGTCTAGCCCGGGCCGAGAAAAAAAAAGAAAAAAGAAAAAAAAAGTGAGTTGTTCAGGAAAACGAGTATTTTTTATTTTATATATTAACGTTATATTGTGCATTGGAAACACAAACATACTTAAAATGAGTAAATATTATTCATTTTAAACATGTTTATATTATTTATAGGGCTATAAAACTAAAAACTAAAAAATAATTTTTCTTGTTCTTCTCTCATATAACCAGGGCAGGGCCTGAGGGGGGGGGGGGGCGGCGCCTGAGCGCCCCTAGTGGCGAGCCGCCACTGACTACTACTACTATTACTACTACTACTGCTGCTAGTATTAGTTCTGCTAATACTACTATTATTTATGTTAATGGGAGCAATCTATATGTTTATACTACAATGCAGCTGGCAAGCTCCTTTACTCAGTTTCACTCTCAGGGTTTTCCTGCTCTCCAGCTAAGCTGATTTCTGAGAAACCCATTGTCTTATTAGACGTCTGAACATTAGATAAACCAACTCCCCGAAAGCCACCCCTCACACAAGGCAGATAAAACACTTGCTTGCTCACCTTACTTTTCATTAAAACACAGGCAACTGTCATTTCAAAGTGCATTTCCCATTCGACCCGGTGTGCTTTAAACTCCGAGTGCACTCTACTTTTTGCCACCTAGACATAAAATATTCCATGTAAATTTAAGCAGAGAGGTTGCGGGTTCATAAATGACTAAGAATCTCCAAATGAGTTTGGTGACCTCCTAAACTCCATGAAATTAATATAAGCATGTGGACTACTGCCTGCCGCAGGCAACGGCAAAGCCGGGGAAGATCACTCTCTCCGAGTTTCGTGAACGTTTTATAAGTTGACTTTCGAGACACATTGTAGCTGCTTATCGGTGATGACAGGGGCAATATGGAAGCAAATAAACCTTTACCATGTTCACTTAACCCCCCCACCCTATACAAGTACAGGGGTAATACAGCATGTGTGGTAATATCACTCCAGGGCTTTGCACAAAAAGCACAACCCCAAAATTGAAGTTATACAACATTCAGAGGCCATCCTACAGGAACACTAGGTTATTGGACAGTGATGTTACATTTATTGTATTTAAAATTGTATTCTACACTTCTTTTTCCTATAATATTGGTAGAACATTTTGAGGGTCCAGTGGAGGAATTTGGGAATGGTTTCCGTGATCCCAGGACCTTCTCTAGCACTGTATGGATGTATTACCTGGGTCTGTTGAGACCGACAATATCAGCTATGGAAGCAAATGAGTGACAGAAGTATTTGAATTTGATCAGACACCGAATTTATAGCATTGAAAATAATTACTTTGAAAATCATGTATCTGAATTTTTTTGCTCAGAATGTACCTATGTGAAATACAAATTCAGTGTTTAAAATTCGATGTAAAAAATTCGAATGCATAATAAAATTCAATGTAAAAAATTCAATGCATAATTGCGGTGTATAAAATTCGATGTAAAAAAATTCGATGCATAATTGCGGTGTATAAAATTCGATGTAAAAAACCATCATCCGGGCTACCCAGACAGCTTTGTCAGTCATGTGATCACACCAACCCGGGAGAAAGATGGCGGTATTATATACATACGGTGGGGAGAGAATATACACCGTATGTATATATTCTCTCCCCACTGTATGTATACCGCCATCTTTCTCCCGGGTTGGTGTGATCACATGACTGACAAAGCCGTGCAGTGATAGGCCAGAAGTCAGTTCGATTGCATCCAGGCTCGATTTCTTATCCTGTCTGGGTAGCCCAGATGATGGTTTTTTACATCGCATTTTATACACCGCAATTATGCATTGAATTTTTTACATAGAATTGTATACACCGCAATTATGCATCGAATTTTTTACATTGAATTTTATTATGCAATCGAATTTTTTACATTGAATTTTATTATGCATTCGAATTTTTTACATTGAATTTTAAACACTGCATTTTTATTTCACATAGATAAATTCGGAGCAAAAAAATTCAGATACATGTTTTCAAAGTAATTATTTTCAATGCTACACCGGTGTCTGTAAAAATGCAGATACATGTTTTCAAAGTAATTATTTTCAATGCTATAAATTCGGTGTCTGATAAAATTCAAATACTTCTCTCACTCATTTGCTTTCATAATCAGCAGCTCTCGTTTCTGTCATCTCCCCAGTAGAATGTTGCATGTGAAACTAACGGCAAAGTGGGGAGATTGCTACTAGGCTTTGGCGGAGGTCTGCAACCTATGATGTGACGATTCATCGATTTGCATCGGTGCGCCGGCATAAACGTTCACGATGCGAGTGCACCGGTGGAATAAGTCCGCATCGGCTACAATTCAGGCTGAACTCGCGATGCATCTTGTTGTAGTGTCTTTGCATCGGTCAAAACCGATGCATTCATATAATTTCCTCTCATCCACCTCTGTCAGCAGTGCACTGTGACTGCACACAGCAGATACTATTGCTTCGCTACTACAGAAGGCGAGAGCCGCGTCACAGTTATCAACAACAAACAGTGGAAGTCGAGGAGGAGACATGAATAGAATTGATCAACATGGCTAACGCTAGTAGCCTATGGCTAACGCTAGTAGCCTCTGGCTAACGCCAGTTAGCCGTTCAGCTAACGCTAAACTACAGTGTCTACCTAACTAACTAACGTGACTCTGCAACACCAGTTCCATTAGTGAGGAGGGGGGGGGGGATATTGAAGACTCTTGACAACAGGTTCAAAGATAACTTCACATTTATTGGCAATTCGTTTCCTTATATTGCTTCCTCCAGGTTCCAACTTGTGTTGACAAAATGCAATCCTGCTCAGCTACGGAGAATCAGCGCTCTCTCTCTCTCTCTCTCTCTCTCTCTCTCTCTCTCTCTCTCTCTCTCTCTCTCTCTCTCTCTCTCAGCTACGGAGCATCATAACGCTCAAACGCGCCCTCTCTCTCTCTGTTCAATGATTTAAAGTGGCCAAACGTTACAATATAAATACTAATTGGATAGTTGATGATAAACATTTAATTTCATTATCTGAAATATTATAAAATCATTAAGTCTGCTATCCCTTTGTGTGTGATTATTATTGTCTCACAGTAGTGTGTATACATTGTGTGTGTATATGTGTTTTTAGCTAAAGTGGATAGAAAACACAGTACTATGCAAAAGTCTTCTTAGGCACCCAAGAGTTTTATATAAATTGTCTTACAGTAGATTATTTTATTTTTAATAATAATATAAGCTGCATATAAGGAATACAACCAAATACTCTGTCATACCATAAAATTGTATCATTATTTTGCATCGTGTTGAATCGCATCGTATCGCCCCGAATCGCATTATGTTGAATAAAATTGTATCGAATCGTATCGTATCTCAACAGGGGGTGAATCGTATCGCATCGCCCAGTGCTTCAAATGTATTGTTAATGTATCGTATCGTTGGCACCGTATCGAGATGCACATCGCATCGGCCTCAGTGATGGAGCAGTACTGAGTGCATTCTTCTAGTTGTTATATAGTAACTACCGGTAAACAACATTTCACTGGTATCATAATTTGTATGAGGAGACAGTCCTATACAAAGCACTTTGCATGAGTAATTTAACTTCAACTGCGCTGTGATTGATTGATTGGAAACTTTATTTAACAGATTGCAGAATGGGTACAATACAGTACGGCTCAATACACACAATTGTTAAGGGGATGCAGACCAGAGAAAGACTTTCGTCTTGTTTACATCAGGGTCCCCCATTTTCAATTCATCATGAATTGTAAGTAAGGGTGCAATTAGCACCGTGCAATCCATTCTTTGTGGATCCCGCCCTAAGTTAACTTCATCCCTGCTCTTCATATCATTCCACTTTACCCATAACCTCCTTCTACCATTAGCCTAACACCCCTTTAAAGCACGTACCATACCTTTTTACCTGGAGATGCCTAAGAACTCCCCCTAATTGATTCCTCTAGCCTCGGAGGGTGTATTAACAGAGGAGATATGCTAAGACAAGTGCACTCTGCTCCACCCTCATAAATCTTAATGCTATTGTTATAAAAGATGGTGTATTAAATCTTTAGCGTCCCAGAGTGTGGCTATTTTGGTCGCTGGTGGGATATTAACACGAACAAGCCCCTGGAAATAAAGAGAGACAATGACTTGCTTGAATGTGACCAAGCGAGAAGACGCCATAGGTATGTGCTTGAGGTTTAGCTGGTGCTGTGAGCTGGCCCAGGTTAAGCAGTCTGTTTTTAAGGGAAGCGGGGCTGATTGATAACTGGGGACACACAGAGAGGTATTTAATGAGGATGAAACTGACATCTCCCACCAGGATGAACTTATCCTTAATGAGTTGTACTCCCCAATCCTGAGAGGAGATTTTCCGATATAATCGTCACACAGGTTTTTACTTCATGGGGAAAGGACAGAGTCAAATGTTTGAGTTTAAATATGCAACAATGTGGCTGAGTGACAGGCAGCCCTGAGGCCTCAAGGTGTTTTCTATAGCTTACAATGTTCAAACTAGGGCTGACCCCTAGGTCGAAAGGAGCCGTAGTCGACTGCCAACCACTTAGTCTAATACAAATAAATATGTATATGTTACGAACGGGTAAGTGACTTCCAAGTTGTCGAGGTAGAAGAACGAGACGGAGAATGTTTTACAATTCCAAAACAGTTGTACTGTTTATTAACAGGGGAAAAGCAAATACTATAACAGGGAGAAGACAATATGTCTGTGCTTGTCCAGCGGTAGGTACGTCCGTAGAATTAGGTGAAGCTCTAGCAAAGAACAAGGAATAGAGCAAATGTTAAATACGTCACATTCTCAACATTCCACGCTGTCAATGAGGAGCAGCAGTCTGACAGCCAATGACAGCACCCAGGTGTGACAGACAATTAGTGATGACAGCAATCAGTGGTGACATACAAGGTGAACCATAACAACAAGAGTGACCCAGGTAGACAGTGGGAGACAATCCTAAGATGATAGTCTCCCGAACGTTACAGTATCCCCCCCCGACGAACGGCACCTGACGTTCACCTACAGTAGGGGCCTCGGGATGCAGCCGCCGGAAATCATTGATCAGGCTGGGATCTAATATGTCCCGTTGAGGCACCCAAGAACGCTCTTCTACCCCGTACCCCTCCCAATCCACCAAGAACTGAAACCCCCTACCCCTCCGCCTACAACTCAGGATTCTCCGCACCGTATAGACAGGCTGACCGTCAATAATGCGGGGCGGAGGAACCGCAGGGAGTGGCGGGGACAAGGGCGATGAGAGGAATGGCTTCAACAGGGACACATGAAACGTCGGATGGACCCTCATAGAGGCCGGAAGGCGTAGCCTGTAAGCCATAGGATTCACCCGACGCACCACTTTAAAGGGCCCTATAAAGCGAGGAGCCAGCTTCCTGGACTCCACCCGGAGAGGGAGATCACGAGTGGAAAGCCAAACCCGCTGTCCCGGACGGAAAACCGGAGCCGGACGACGCTTGCGGTTAGCTTGCCGCTGAGCCTTAACCGAGGCCTTCTGCAGCGCCGTCCGCACTCTGCTCCACGTCCTGCGACAGCGAGCCAGATGTGCCTGGGCCGACGGCACCTCCACCTCCTGCTCCTGTTCGGGAAACAGAGGAGGTTGAAAACCATATTGACACTGAAAGGGAGACATACCAGTAGAGGAGGAGAGGAGGGTATTATGCGCATACTCAGCCCAGGCCAACCTCCTACTCCACGTCGCCGGACACCCAGCAACGTAGCACCTCAGAACGCCCTCCAGGTCCTGGTTGACACGCTCCGTCTGACCGTTCGTCTGCGGATGGAACCCAGACGACAGGCTGACGGAGGCGCCCAGACCGGCGGCGAACGCCTTCCAGAACCTGGAGGCGAACTGAGGACCCCGGTCGGACACAATATCCACTGGAAGCCCATGAACCCGAAAGACGTGCTGCACCACAAGGTCAGCCGTCTCCCGGGCCGAGGGGAGCTTGGGGAGGGGAATGAAGTGGGCCGCCTTGGAGAACCGGTCCACCACCACCAGGATGGCAGTGAACCCATCCGATAAGGGAAGACCGGAAATAAAATCCAGGGATATGTGCGACCAGGGACGCTTGGGAATAGGAAGCGGTCGGAGGAGACCCGCCGGCGCACGGCGAGAGGTCTTACTGCGCGCGCACACCGGACAGGCCACCACAAAGGAGCGTGTATCCCCCCCCTCTGTCGGCCACCAAAACCTCCTACGGATAAACTCCAGGGTTCTGGTGGCCCCAGGGTGGCCGGTGAGAGAGGATGTATGCGCCCATTGCAGCAGGCGTGAGCGTGCCGCCTTGGGCACATACATCCGACCCGGAGGACCCCCACCGGGATCGGGCTCCCGTGCCTGAGCCGACCTCACCACCCTATCTATGCCCCATGACACGGGTTCCAAAATCAAGGCCTGTGGAATAATAGGGTGGGGCTTCTCCTCTCGACCCGGAAGATCAAACTGACGTGACAGGGCGTCAGGCTTGACGTTCTTGGAACCGGGTCGATAGGAGATGGTAAACCGAAATCGAGTGAAGAATAACGCCCACCTGGCCTGGCGAGCGTTAAGGCGTTTAGCCCCTTGGATGTAAGCCAAGTTCTTATGGTCCGTCCAAACAATGAAAGGATGTGCCGCCCCCTCTAACCAATGTCTCCATTCCTCCAATGCCAATTTGACTGCCAATAACTCCCGATTACCCACGTCGTAGTTACGCTCGGCCGGAGACAGCCGGCGCGAAAAGAAGGCACAAGGATGCACCTTACCATCCTTTAAACATCTCTGCGAGATTACCCCCCCCACCGCGGTGTCAGAGGCATCCACCTCCACAATGAACGGAGCCTCTGTGTCGTGACGGATCAGTACAGGGGCGGAGGTAAATTGACGTTTGAGGTCGCAGAAGGCCGACTCTGCCCTAGGCGACCATTCAAAGCCAGGGAGAGAGGACTTAGTGAGAGCGGTTAATGGATTGACTAAGGCGCTAAAATTGCGAATAAAGCGCCTGTAAAAATTTGCAAAGCCCAAAAACCGTTGTAACTACTTGAGCGACGAAGGCCGTGGCCAATCCAAGACTGCACTCACCTTGGCTGGATCCATGCGAAGATCGCCCTTCGTCAACACAAAGCCCAGGAAGGAAACGGTGTCAGTGTGAAACACACACTTCTCAGCCTTAACAAACAGTTGATGCTTAAGGAGACGTTGAAGCACCTCACGAACGTGCAGTTGGTGTTGCACCATATCGCGAGAAAAAATAAGGATGTCATCCAAATATACAAACACTGACACCCCAATTAGATCCCGCAGCACGTCGTTGACCAGGGCTTGGAAAACTGCTGGAGCATTAGCTAAACCAAAAGGCATGACCAAATACTCATAATGCCCATTAGGAGTATTAAATGCAGTTTTCCACTCGTCCCCTTCTCTAATCCTGACCAAGTTGTATGCATTAGGTAATTCAAGTTTAGAAAAGACCTGTGCCCCCTATAAGCACTCAAAGGCGGTGTCCATGAGCGGTAAAGGATAACGGTTCTTGATGGAAACGTCATTCAACCCCCTATAATCTATGCACGGCCGCTGATCACCATCTTTTTTAGCCACAAAAAAGAAGCCAGCGCCTGCAGGGGATGTGGACGGTCGGATATGCCCCGCGGACAATGCCTCTCGAATGTAAGTGTTCATGGACACTGTCTCAGGGCGGGAGAGAGAGAACATCCGTCCCCGGGGCGGAGAAGCGCCGGGTAGAAGATCAATGGCGCAGTCGTAAGGTCTATGAGGCGGTAGTGCTTTAGCACGCGTTTTACTAAAAACGTCCGGCAGGTCACAATAGACCGCAGGAACACCTGCCAAATCGGGGTTGGGGGATAATAAAGAATCTGCAACGTCAACCTGGAGAGAGACAAAAGAGGGAGGGGGGGAGGGACGGATGAACTCACGCCAGCGTCAGCGCTGACGCCGCTTCCCATGGAGAGTTCACCCGTAGCCCAATTAATACGAGGATTATGCAGCACAAGCCAGGGGTGGCCTAAAACAATGTCGGAATGAGGAGACATAACAACAAAAAAATTCAAATATTCCCCCTCGCTACCCGCCACCCGAACCCACAGTTTCCCGGTGCGCTGGGTAACAAATCCACAACCAAGCGGTCGGCCGTCCAGCGAACGGACAGGGATGGGCACCTCTAGTGTCTCTAAAGGAACCCCCCATTCTAGAGCCACCCCCACATGAATCAAGTTGCCCGCAGCCCCCGAATCCACTAAAGCCTTGACCGTTTTAGAAGAATCCCCCCACCTGACAGTGACATCAAAAAAAGTACGTGAGTCGTGAACGTTTATGACCGGAGAGACATGCTCACCTGCTAGCACCTTCCCCAGGCCTGGCGGGCTCCTGCGTTTCCCGAGCCCCGACAGGCGGCGAAGCGATGCCCCGTGCGGCCACAATGAAAACAGCGCTTCTCGTTGACCCGCCTCTGCTTCTCCGCTTCAGAGAGGTTCAACGCTCCCAGCTGCATGGGCTCGTCATCGCCCCGGTGCTCTCTCATTGGCTGGTATGCTGGCCGATCGACACTAGGAGAGGGACGGAAGAGTACCTGTGACGAAGCCTCCCTCTCGCGTCCCCTCTCCCGGTGACGATTATCTAACCGAATGGCCATGTTAATCAATAGATCCAGGCGTTCGGGTAGCTCCCGCGTAGCCAGCTCGTCCTGCATGCGAGTGGAGAGACCATGCAAAAAATGGACACAGCAGGGAACCTCAGGCCAGTCCGCCTCCCGAGCCACAATACGGAAATCAATGGCGTAGTCTGCTACGGCGCGAATGCCCTGCCGGCAGGACATAAGTCGACTGCCGGCCTCGTAAATGGAAATCACCCTGGAGGTATCGAATACACGGCGTAACTCCAGGGCGAAGGCATCCGCGTCGCGGCAGACCACAGACCCACTCTCCCACTCCGCTGTGGCCCAAGAGAGAGCACGACCCGTGAGGAGAGTTATAATATAGGCTACCCGAGCCACACCACTGGGGAAAGTACGCGGCTGTAGTTGAAAAATGAGAGAGCACTGGGCGATAAACTCACGGCAGCCGGTAGGAGCCCCTCCATAGCGCTCCGGCGCCGGCAGACGTGGCTCTCGGTAGTCCTCCCGATCCACCGGATACCGCCGCTCGCCTTCCCCGCCGATCGATGATGCTCCGGCTGCGGATATCCTCGTTGATGTCGTCCCAGCGACCGTAGAGCGGGCCTGGTTCACCGCCGCCAACGCTGTCTCCGCCGTCTCCTGAGAAGCCAGGGAAACATCTCCCAGTCGACCCAGCTCGACACCGACTGCCATCTGCCGCTCCATCATGATCCTGAGCTGGTCCCGTAGGCTCACCATCTCGTCCCGTATCTCCTCGTTGGAAGTCATGATGGCTAGAGCTTCTGTTACGAACGGGTAAGTGACTTCCAAGTTGTCGAGGTAGAAGAACGAGACGGAGAATGTTTTACAATTCCAAAACAGTTGTACTGTTTATTAACAGGGGAAAAGCAAATACTATAACAGGGAGAAGACAATATGTCTGTGCTTGTCCAGCGGTAGGTACGTCCGTAGAATTAGGTGAAGCTCTAGCAAAGAACAAGGAATAGAGCAAATGTTAAATATGTCACATTCTCAACATTCCACGCTGTCAATGAGGAGCAGCAGTCTGACAGCCAATGACAGCACCCAGGTGTGACAGACAATTAGTGATGACAGCAATCAGTGGTGACATACAAGGTGAACCATAACAACAAGAGTGACACAGGTAGACAGTGGGAGACAATCCTAAGATGATAGTCTCCCGAACGTTACATGTATATATATAATTTATAATTTATAAAATAAAAAATATCATTCTTTCCAAAAGAAAAGAGGCCTAGAAGCGTGGCTAACGCTAATGGCACGCATACCAGAGGCTAACTGCCTACGAAAACAGGCACAGAGGCACTGAAAGAGGATTTCACCCATCTAATGAACACACTAGACTAGACAAATATCAAGATGTATCCATCAGTGGACCAATTGCATGCTTTTGCAGAGGACAAGAAGCCTTCAGTCGACTCCTTCAGACATTAATCACCCCCCACAGCCCAAATGGAATGATAAAAAAATGAAAAAATATTATATATATATATATATTTTTTTTTGTCGACTAATAGTCGACCAACGGCAAATTTTGGCCAATCATAGTCGACTATCCAAATCCTTAGTCGGGGATAGCCCTATAATTCAAACCATTAAAGGGACATAAACATATTTTCCCTCACTACTTTTAAGGACTCTATTGCTGAATTGTTTACACACACCTGCAACTGTCACCCAGCCTTTTAACTGTCATTTGTCTGTTCTGCTTCATGTATTTGTTGTAATTTTATTTGGTTGGTTGTTTGATGTGTGCTTTAATTATTTCCCTTACCTCTGTGATGTATTTATCGTCTGTCTCTTTTCTATTCTATAAAAATTTTTGTCCCCATTCCCTATTACCCTTCGAGGGACCCTTTTGTCCTCTCACCAGGCCGTCATTGTCAATAGAATATGTTCTTAATTTACCTGCCTGGTTAAATAATATATTTATTGTCTTACCTGGCATGCTATCTATCCATCCTGATAATTATGGCGTCATGCCGATAGCATCAGAAACCCCAGTGAGCGGGTTGCTCTGTGGGCAGGTTGCTCTGTGAGAAGGTTGCTCTGTGGGAAGGTTGCTCTGTGGGCGGGTTGCTCTGTGAGAGGGTTGCTCTGTGGGAAGGTTGCTCTGTGGGCGGGTTGCTCTGTGAGAGGGTTGCTCTGTGGGCAGGTTGCTCTGTGAGAGGGTTGCTCTGTGAGATGGTTGCTATGTGAGCCAGTTGCACTGTGGGCGGGTTGCTCTGTGGGCGGGTTGAGCAGCCCATTATACAGAAACAAGAGCGAGAGAGATTGAGAGTGATGCCTATTGCCTCGTCTGCCCACACCCTCCTCCGTTTATATTATGCTAGTCAGATTTTTTTGAGTGGCAGTGCATTTAGCAAATTCCAGATTGGGAGCAGCCCCTCCTCTTTCCTTCAATGTACAGTATAGCATTGCACAGAGGAACGGAAGCCCACCTTCCACTAGGTGTTAGCGGTGGGCCTGGAGCTCACACTGTCTGATTCTGACACTTAGTCTGATTTTGAATACAGGGGGCCAGTACTGAGGGCGCGCTGGAGGCCGGGGGCATGCTCTCCATAGAGCGAGGCCCAGGGAGAGTGCTAATGTTTAGCTAAGTGTTTAAATGTTTAGCTAGGGTTAGGGTGACCATATTTTGATTTCCAAAAAAGAGGACATGCTGGCTGCTGGCCCCAGCTTCGAGATACTTAATGATACTCAAAGTTTACTCAAAGATGCCTTATTGTTTTAACCTCTTAACATGCACCCAGAAAAGCGGCAATTTTTTTTTTTACTTGAACTGCATACTTTTTTTGCAAAGCTTATCTTTATACTTTATGCTTATAGCACATGCATAAGCCTGGTCTCTTTTGAAAGATAACATTCTGAACTACTAAAGCGAAAAAGGAAAATCAATTTGAGTGCTAATGAAATAGAGTAACATTGTCAGGATGGAGGTAGGTGAGTTCCAGTTGTGGTATGCAATCAAGGAGACGGAGAGGGTGTACTCTTAAGCAAGTTCGATTTAATAGTAAAGAACACAATGAGTAATACTAGGATACATTGCCGAGTGGCAGGAAAGAAAGAGGGAATATATAAATGAAGCTTAATGGTGGTCCAGAAACCGGAACCTCCCACGTTATCTCCGAACGTTATAATGAAGACCTGACGAAGAGCAAACAAAAGATAGAAGGGTTAAGTAGCGACCACATTCCAACATTTCACACACACCCCTGTGACAGCCAATCAGGACCCATACACTAAGTGACAGCACTAAGTGACAAATGACAGAATGGTGGGTGGTTCACAGACAGCAGTCAGCGAACCAGAAGGTAACAAACATAGGTCTGAACTTGAGTTGAACTTAAACTTGTGTACTCACATTTTTCTGTAGTGGTTGCAATATCCCAAATTTAACCACATAACATGTGCCCAGAAAAGCGGATTTTTTTTACTTGAACTTGAGGTTTGCATACATTTTTTTGCAAAGCTTATCTTTATACGTTATGCTTATAGCACATGCATAAGCCTGGTCTCTTTTGAAAGATAACATTCTGAACTACTAATATGAAAAAGGAAAATCACTTTTAGTGCTAATGAAATAGAGTAACATAGGTCTGAACTTGAGTTGAACTTGAACTTGTGTACTCACATTTTTCTGTAGTGGTTGCAATATCCCAAATTGAACCACATAACATGCACCCAGAAAAGCGGCAATTTCTTTAACTTGAACTTGAGGACTGCATACTTTTTTTGCAAATCTTATCTTTATACTTTATGCTTATAGCACATGCATAACCCGGGGCTCTTTTGAAAGATAACATTCTGAAGTTTCTTACACAATAAAGAAAAATCGCTTTTAGTACTAATGAAATAGAGTAACATAGGGCTGAACTTGAGTTGAACTTGAACCTTTGTACTCACGTTTCTTTTATTTTTTTTTATCTACTTTTTCTCCTCCTTTTTTCTGTATGTTCTCCCATCCCAATTTAGTCGTTATGCCAATTCCCCCCTCCCCTTACTGGTCGTTGCGCGCATTTGCCCCCCACTTGCCAGTCTAGGGAGGGTTGATAGGTACTATCACATGTCCCCTCCGATACATGCAGAGTCAGCCAGCCGCTTCTTTTCACCTGACAGCGAGGACTCTCACTGGGGGAGCGTAACGCGTGGGAGGCTCGCTGAGCAGGCGCCCCAACCAACCTGTAGGAGTCGCTGTTTACAACGACCAAGATACACACCCCGCCGGCTTCCCACCCGCTAACACTGCCAATTGGTTAGTATGGACGACCGACCAAGCCGGAGGTACCGCTGACAGCTGGATTCGATACCAGTGTCTCTGCGGTGGTAGGCAGGCACTTAGTCCGCTGCACTACCCTGCCGCCACATACTCATGTTTTTCTGTAGTAGTTGCAATATTCCATTCAATAAATATATATAAGAAAAGTCCATGGAACGTGGACGCACAATCTTAAAGGAAAACTCCAACATTTTGGGAAATTAGCTTATTTAACATCTTCCCTGGAGTTAGACAAGAAGATACATACCTTTTTTGTCTCTCTGCATGCATTCGGCTTAGGGAACGCCCGCACCGTTAGCGTAGCTTAGCTTCATCACTGGAAGTGGGTCAGACCTTTACCCTGAAGTTCCCTACAGTCACGAAATACACTCTAAATACAACTCCAAAACATTCCTGTAAACATGTTGTGACCTGTGTATTTACCACGTGGAGAAATACAAAATAATTTAATTCGACATTTACGTTTTCTAAGCAAATATACTCGGAACTCTTTTTTGCCAAACCACTCCTCTCTGGGGACAGTGATTTCACGTCACCAGTGCTACTTTCTAACGTGGGGCCAGTGTTTGTTTACATTTTCATTTCATTCAAAGGATCCGAACTGATTGAAGTTTATGGATACCATGACTTAAATAAGCTAATTTCCCAAAATGTTGGAGTTTTCCTTTAACAGGTAAAAAAGTCAACAAAATGTTGAATTTGCATTTACCAGCTTAATTATGACAAAGGTCTGAACTAAACAGCTTAGTTGTTTGAGCAGAATCTCTTATGTGACTCATATGAGCAGTCTCTCATAGTTTGTGTCCCTTCCTTTTACAGACATAAACCAGCGACATTGCAGTAAATGCAATCATTTGATAGGAATACGCAAGGAAATAAACAACATTTGGAAGATCCATCTTGACACGTTTCGATTTCCTGGAGGCGTATGGCAAGCAGCGAGAGTGTTCTGCACCAAACAGTGCCGTCCATGGTTTTCCTGGAGGCATATGGCAAGCTGAAAGGTAGTCTAATGTGCTGTGGGTGTTCTACACAACAGCATGCCATCTCCTCTCCACAGAAAATGTGGCAGTTATACGAGAAAAGGGGACAGAATTTATTTGCTGAACAAGGGAGAAAAGACAAGACACAAGACTTTGTACGAGTTAAGAGTATTCATTTTTATGTTGTAAACCCGTATAGTGTCTTGTAAGTGCATACCACTTATCAAACTGTCAGCTCCGGCCAATCTTCCAAACTGGAACACTGATAAACCCTTTTCACATGTCAAAAGCAGTTAACGGATTAATTCAGTATTTTTAAACCTGGACCCCATTTTTCCATTGTGTGGGGTCTAAATGAATAATAGAGACAGAAATGTTTGTAATTGATACAGTATTGAGATCTCTTCATCCAGCAGCTGCGAAACATTCTGCAAACGTGCACATCAAACTACGTCCACTAAAAAAGCTTTTTCTTTTTGCCACTGACAGGCTCAGACTGTTATTGTTACGCGTTAGCAATTGTGAGTCCAATAGTGGAGGAAATAATGTGAGACAGAGAATGGGTTGCTCTTTCTTCGAGGAGAGAGAACAAACGAGTGAATATATAGTCAAATACCAAACATTCCAATGCATCAATCAGTGACAGTTAATTGACAGCTCGTGACAGCAACCAGTGGTGACAGAACAATCAGTGACGCATCAGGAATAGGGCGTGACCAACAATGTGTGCAGATACCGACCACCAGGTGAAATAACTCCAGAATGACAGTGGGGTTTCTAAGACAAGAACCCAGAACGTTACAGTACCTCCCCCGACGAATGGCACCTGACGTTCACCTAGGGGCCTCGGGATGCAGCCGCTGTTTGCAGGTGAGTAGTTGTGAGTCCAATGGTGGAGGACACAAGGAGAGACGGAGTAATGTAAGCTCTTTCTTTGGAGGTGTCTTTTATTAAGCACACAGAGCAACGTATAGTCAGGAAAGACGCCGGGCTTCAACAGAGAGAAAGAGCAATAGTAAAGATAAGTGCACAGCGAGTGGCTCAGCAACATCTGACCAGCTCCTTCCCACACGTACAGATATCTAAAGCCTCGACAAAATACAAAGGAACAGAGAGTGAATAAATAGTCACAAATACCAACATTCCAATCAATTACAGTGACAGCTAATAGACAGCTCAATGACAGAAACCAGTGGTGAAGTTCCAATCAGTGACACATCAGGAATGGGGCGTTACAAACAAAGTGCAAATACCAACCACCAGGTGACATAATTCCAGAATGACAGCTGGGTTCCTAAGCCAAGAACCCAGAATGTTACAGCCGCCGGTAATCGTCGATCAGGCTGGGATCTAAAATATCCCTTTGAGGCACCCAGAAACGCTCTTCTACCCCGTACCCGTCCCAATCCACCAACAACTGCAACCCTCTCCCCCTCCGCCTATGATCCTCCGCACCGTGTAGACAGTTTGACCGCCAAGAATGCGGGGCGGCGGAACCGCAGGAAGAGGCAGGGACAAGGGCGATGAGAGGAATGGCTTCAACAGGGACACATGAAATGTCGGATGAACCCTCATAGAGACCGGAAGCCATAACCTGTAAGCCACAGGGTTCACCCGACGAACCACTTTAAAGGGTCCTATGAAGCAGGGGGCTAGCTTCTTGGATTTCAACCGGAGAGGGAGATCACGGGTGGAAAGCCAAACCCGCTGCCCAGGACAGAAAACCGGAGCCGAATGGCGCTTGTGGTTAGCCTGACGCTGAGCCTTAACAGAGGCCTTCTGCAGCGCCGTTCGAACCGGCTCCACGTCCTGTGGCAGCGAACCACGTGGGCCTGGACCGAAGGTACCTGAGCCTCCTGCTCCTGTTCGGGAAACAGAGGAGGTTGAAAACCATACTGACACTGAAAAGGAGACATACCAGTAGAGGAGGAGAGGAGGGTATTATGCGCGTACTCAGCCCACGCCAACCTCCTACTCCACGTCGCCGGACAACCGGCAACGTAATACCTCAGAACCCCCTCCAGATCCTGGTTGACACGCTCCGTCGGCCCGTTAGACTGCGGATGAAACCCAGACGACAGGCTGACAGAGGCGGCGAGGCTGGAGGCAAATGCCTTCCAGAACCTAGAGTCGAACTGAGGACCCCGGTCAGACACAATATCCACTGGCAACCCGTGAACCCGAAAGACGTGCTGCACCACCAGGTCAGCAGTCTCTCGAGCCGAAGGAAGTTTGGGAAGGGGAATGAAGTGGGCCGCCTTGGAGAAGCGGTCCACTACCACCAAAATGTGAGCCCATCTGACGGGGGATGGCCAGAAATAAAATCCAGGGATATGTGCCACCAGGGACGTTTGGGAATAGGAAGTGGCCGGAGGAGACCTGCCGGTGCACGGCGAGAGGTCTTACTACGCGCGCACACTGGACAGGCCGCGACAAAGGAACGCATATCCCCCTCCTCTGTAGGCCACCAAAACCTCCTACGGATAAACTCCAGGGTCCTGGTGGCCCCAGGGTGGCCGGTGAGTGAAGAGGTATGTGCCCACTGCAGCAGTCGTGAGCCCCATGACACGGGAGCCAAAATAAGGGCCTGTGGAATAATAGGATGGTGCTTCTCCTCCCGGTCCGGAGGGTCAAACTGGCGTGACAGAGCGGCAGGCTTGATGTTCTTGGAACCGGGCCGGTAGGAGATGGAAAATCGAAATCGAGTGAAGAATAACACCCACCTGGCCTGGCGAGCGTTAAGGCGTTTAGCCCCCTGGATGTAAGCCCAGTTCTTATGATCAGTCCAAACAATGAAAGGGTGTGCCGCCCCCTCTAACCAATGTCTCCATTCCTCCAGTGCCAATTTGATTGCCAACAACTCCTGATTACCCACGTCGTAGTTATGCTCGGCCGAAGACAGACGGCGCGGAAAAAAAGCGCAAGGATGTACTTTCCCGTCCTTTAAGCATCTCTGAGAGATCACCCCCCCCACCCCGATGTCAGAGGCGTCCACCTCCACTATAAACGGAACCTCTGAATCGTGGCGGATCAGAACGGGGGTGGAGGTAAACCGACGTTTGAGGTCGCAGAAGGCTGACTCTGCCCGCGGCGACCATTCAAAGCCAGGGAGAGAGGCCTTAGTGAGAGCTGTTAGAGGATTGACTAAGGCGCTGAAATTGCGAATAAAACGGCTGTACAAATGTGCAAAGCCCAAAAAACCTTGTAACTCCTTGAGCGACGAAGGGCGTGGCCAGTCCAAGACTGCACTCACCTTGGCTGAATCCCTGCGAAGATCACCCTTTGTCAACACAAAGCCCAGGAAGGAAACGGTGTCAGTGTGAAACTCACACTTCTCTGCCTTAACAAATAGCTGATGCTTTAGGAGACGCTGTAGCACCTCACGAACGTGCAGTTGGTGTTGCACCATATCGCGAGCAAAAATTAGGATGTCATCTAAGTACACAAAAACTGACACCCCAATTAAATCCTGCAGCACGTCGTTAACCAGGGCTTGGAAAACTGCCGGAGCATTAGCTAAACCAAAGGGCATGACTAAATACTCATAATGCCATAATGAACGTGTTAAATGCAGTTTTCCACTCATCCCCCTGCCTAATCCCGACCAGATTGTATGCATTACGTAAATCAAGTTTAGAGAAGACCTGTGCCCCCTGTAAGCACTCAAATGCGGTGTCCATGAGAGGCAAAGGGTAGCGGTTCTTGATGGAGACAGTTTTCAGACACGTATAACAGTCAGTAGGGCTGTCCCCGACTAAGGATTTGGATAGTCGACTATGATTGGCCAAAATTAGCTGTTAGTCGACTTTTTTTTTGTATCATTCCATTTGGGCTGTGGGGGGTGCTTAATGTCTGAAGGAGTAGACTGAAGGCTTCTTGTCCTCTGCAAAAGCATGCAATTGGTCCACTGATGGATACATCTTGATATTTGTTCAGTGTGTTCATTAGATGGGTGAAATCCTCTTTCAGTGCCTCTGTGTCTGTTTTCGTAGACAGTTAGCCTCTGGTATGCATGCCATTAGCGTTAGACACGCTTCTAGGCCTCTTTTCTTTTGGAATGATAAAAAAATAAAAATAAAAAATTATAATTATTTTATACACATTTTTTGTATTCGACTAAGGGGTTGGCAGTCGACTACAGCTCCTTTCGACCAATTAGTCGACTAATCGACTAATATGGGTCAGCCCTAACAGTCAGTGGCAAATAAAAGCTTTTTGATGTACTTTGCTGTGCACGTTTGCCCCATGTGATTACATTGCAGCCCGTTTTGCAGCTGCCGGCTGAAGCAATCTCCCTCAATACGAAATACATTTATGTCTCTATTATTAATTTAGATTTTAGACCCCACACAATGGAAACATGGGGTCCAGATTTAATTTTGGGTATGCTTGTTATATAGGTATACTGCTGTAGGTATTGACTACTGTATATATATATAGTCAGCATTTGTTGTGGTTAATTTCTAATCACTGAAGAAGTTTGAACAGATTGATAGGCCATGATTCTATATAAAAGGTTATTCAGAGAACTTCAACACTGGAGATCCAATCCATATACCTAAGTTTGATACTATATGTGACCGCGTCCAGCGTGCGTGCCTACAACTCAGCATCCTGAGTTCCTGACAAAAAGGATTTTTTTCTTTTTTTTTAGTTCATTTCGTTTTCTTTTTTTTTATATACTTACAGTTCGAGGGTTGAAGAACATATTTAGTATAACAGCGAACATATATAATAACTCTAATTGTGTTTAAATTGTGTTTAAAAATGGCTCCTTGAGACAGACTATGATCCTCGTCTCACGAAGCGGTGGGGGCTGTACCATTGGCTGTCCCATTTTTGCATGTGAAAAGGCTGCTGTTAATGTGAGGTACGCCCACACTAGTGTGTTTATAACCTGTAGCCAACATAAGACTTTTTTGCTGCTCATATAACACACCGTTAACATGGCCGCACAAAGATTATCAGCTGCTCTTAATAGAGGAAGAGATGGAATGAGTATAGACTCCTCTGCATTAATGAGCGACCACATCACGGACTACTTCGGTGACAACGAAGGTGAGCGGCCACCAGCTCTATCATCCGACGACGATGAGACCGAAGGTGCAGGCGAACTTGTCCCAGATCCAATCGATCCAAACGATGGTGAGACAGACGATGAGGAAGACGGAGACATTTGCGTTGAAACTGTAGCATTGGGCTTTTCAGCTGAATCGACCAGTTGAAAAGATGTCTGGTTTAACGGTGGAGGGCGAAATAGAAGAGGAACTCCGAAAGATACACGCTTTCGACTGTAAGTGCCAGACACGCCGAAAGGAAAATTCTGAACGATCGACCCTGTCTTGTTAAAAAAAACTGTTGGTTGAGCTAATCTACCAAAACAGATTGGACACCGCGTCGTTGACACCAAGAGAAAGGGACATGTGTCTGTTGTCCATTATTGGAACATGCCAAAATGTTTCAGAGATGACGCAAAGTACAAAGAAAGTCAACGCTATACGCCTGGCTTCAAGGACAATGTACAGATTCCACGACGTTGTCGTCTGTCGTCCAACGTTCTGTTTCATTTATGGGTAAGTGTTTTTATGCTTGTATATTGTATTGGACGTAGATGTATTGTATTGGACGTATATGTATGTTTAGCAATAGGTTTAAATAGGTTTAAATAGGTTTAAAGTGCAGAGATATTCGTCGAATCCTATTCTACCCTGCGAGGGCGTCCATTTTGGATATTCTGGGTAGTGTAGTTTTTGTGCGGCCATTTTGTAATGCACATCGCTAGAATAGGGATTCTTAAAAACTACACCTGAATTCAAGACATCACAAAAGACAAGACAGACAAGACATTTCCTCCTCCCCCTCCCACGAGACCGCCGAACAAGCACCCCAACCCCGCTCAGCCGCACACGGCGGTCCTGACCTTCTCAGCTGCTGCGAACCATAGGTCAATCCCAGCCTGCCCCACCCCAATCACCCGCGCCGTGGATATCTCAAGATAAATCACATCCAACAGTGTTAGGGACCAGTTAATCACTGTGAGCTTCTCAGGCTCCTTCCATCTCATTGCTATTAGCTTCTTCGCCGCTGTGACGCCCGCTAAGACAACCCTTTTCAGTTGTACGGACGCGGGTAGTATTGTTATATCGTTCAGGAGTAGCGTAACAGCTGTGAATGGGATAGTTAAGCCACACAGATCTGGCAGCTATTTAGCTAGTTCTTCGCTATTTGGTCATCTATTAGATAGTACCCCTGGAATTTTGAATTTAAAATTTAAAAAGGTTTTGTTTTCTTTTCTTTTTGTCTTTATAATTTATAAATTGTTATATTCTGTATTATTATTGTTTTTGTTATTTTCCTGTGAAGTTCTGTGTATTGTGATTGTGATTAATGTGTTGTCTTGTTTCATGTAAGTAATAATAAAAAGAAATTGATAAAAAAAATAAAAAAAATACACCTGAATGTAAACAAGAGTGATTGATTGATTGATTGAAAAGTTTATTAACAGATTGCAGAATGGGTACAGTACAGTACAGCTCAATACATACAATTGTTAAGGGGATGCAGACCAGAGAAAAACGTTCATCTTGTTTACATCAGGGTCCCCCATTTTCAATTCATCATAACATAATATATGACATACATGACATACAGATAGACAGTGTGTACAATGTGTGTATTTCATTCATTCATTCTCTTCCCTATTGTTAACATTTTTGTTTAGGATCAGCGATGGGCTTCTCAAAAGCCTTTTCAAACACTACAAGACGGATGGCCTCACACCACGTGAGAGGAAGAAACAACCGAGACATCACAAGCCTTTTTTGTCTTTTTTTGACGTAAAAACGGGTTGTGAAATTTCTGATCAACTATGCTGTCCTACATGCGAATGTGTTGAAATGTAAGGATTTCACTGCAAAGTTACTGCCAACCAATCTGACCAAAGCTTCCCTGTGACGCTGTTACAGCAGTATAGAAGGTATGTTATGACACACTTGCACACACACACAAACAAACTTGTGTAAAACCACCCTTTGCTCTCTCTCTTTCTCTCTCACACACACACACACACACACACACACACATGGCTCCCATTTTTCCATTACAACAATAACTGTGAACTTGCATTGCTGCACTATACAGATTATATTCTATTCTACCAATCTAACAAAAACACTTGTCTTTTCAGGATTTCGTGTTGTTGGTCAGAGATCCTTCCTTCGGTTGTGGAAAGCACTCCTTCCGCAGATAATGATCACAAAACCCAGGACAGATCTGTGTTCTCAATGCTACACCAACAATCACCAATTAAGGCAAGCCGCGGGGAGGCCAGAAAAGCTGCAGGTGGAGAAACTTCAGGTGTGTACAGTCTACTTTCACTACTACACTACAGACGGTTTTTTACCACCATCTATTCCCCTGTACCCCCGTCCATAGTGGCTTGTTTACAGCCTTACGTCTATGTTGCTTCAACACACATGACATTAGGATAACCTGAGGATAACTGAGCACTGCCACCTCATTAGCCGTGTGTGTGTGTGTGTGTGTGTGTGTGTGTGTGTGTGTGTGTGTGTGTGTGTGTGTGTGTGTGTGTGTGTGTGTGTGTGTGTGTGTGTGTGTGTGTGTGTGTGTGTGTGTGTGTGTGTGTATGTGTATTGAGCCGTACTGTGTTGTACCCATTCTGCAATCTGTTAAATAACGTTTTCATTCATTCATGCATTCATCCAGGTGCAGTTAAAACATCTGGCCCTTGTTGACAGAGAACGTGAGCTGTTGCGGGAGATGACTGCGTCCACAAAAAAAACATGCACGGCTATTGATCTGTCTCTAGGCCCTTCCGCACCTGCAAGCCAAGATATCACAATGCACTACATCTTTGATTACGCACAGCAGGTGAATATCCAATATAATGTTGCTTTTTGTTGTTAAAGGAAAACTCCAACATTTTGGGAAATTAGCTTATTTAACATCTTCCCTGGAGGGGGAAGGGGGCAATAGCATGACGTTCCCTACAGGGTCCTACAGTCACCAAATACACTCTAAATACACTCCAAATACAATTCAATTATTTTTTATTTCTCCACGTGGTGAATACACAGGTCACAACATGCTTACAGGAACGTTTTGGAGTTGTATTTGGAGTGTATTTGGTGACTGTAGGACCCCGTAGGGAACGTCATGCTATTGCCCCCCCCCCCCCACCCACCCAGTAGATGATATTATTCAAAACATTAGGATATCACATACAGTATTAACATCTTCCCTGGAGGGGGAAGGGGGCAATAGCATGACGTTCCTTACAGGGTCCTACAGTCACCAAATACACTCTAAATACACTCCAAATACAATTCAATTATTTTTTATTTCTCCACGTAGAGAATACACAGGTCACAACATGCTTACAGGAACGTTTTGGAGTTGTATTTGGAGTGTATTTGGTGACTGTAGGACCCTGTAGGGAACGTCATGCTATTGCCCCCCCCCCACCCAGTAGATGATATTATTCAAAATATTAGGATATCACATACAGTATTAACATCTTCCCTGGAGGGGGAAGGGGGCAATAGCATGATGTTCCCTACAGGGTCCTACAGTCACCAAATACACTCTAAATACACTCCAAATACAATTCAATTATTTTGTATTTCTCCACGTGGTGAATACACAGGTCACAACATGCTTACAGGAACGTTTTGGAGTTGTATTTGGAGTGTATTTGGTGACTGTAGGACCCTGTAGGGAACGTCATGCTATTGCCCCCCCCCCCCCCCCCCTCCCCACCCAGTAGATGATATTATTCAAAATATTAGGATATCACATACAGTATTAACATCTTCCCTGGAGGGGGAAGGGGGCAATAGCATGACGTTCCCTACAGGGTCCTACAGTCACCAAATACACTCTAAATACACTCCAAATACAATTCAATTATTTTTTATTTCTCCACGTGGTGAATACACAGGTCACAACATGACCTGTTCCCTTATTTCAATGTCCTTTTTTCTTTTTCTTTTTCTTCTTTCTCTGTCAGGTGCATTTCCCATCTCACCCTTTTCAAGTGGGTCCCATCTTTTTTCAAACACCGCGCAAATGTGGCCTGTTCGGTGTCCACTGTGAAGGGCTGACGAAGCAGGTGAATTACCTGATTGATGAAGGGATGTCGACTGGTAAGGGCAGCAACGCCGTTATCAGCTATGTGGATCATTTCTTCACCAACTATGGACTTGGAGAAAAGAACGTTGACCTGCACTGCGACAATTGCTCCGGGCAAAATAAAAACAACTATGTCTTGTGGTATTTTGCCTGGCGCACGATTCACAAACTCCACCTGCAGCTTGGCCTCCACTTCCTGATTGCAGGCCACACTAAGTTTGGCCCTGACTGGTGCTTCGGTTTGATCAAGCAGGTCTACAGGAAGACTGCAGTCGACACCCTGGCAGGCATCGCGGACATCGTGAGGAAAAGCTCTGCAGTGAAAGGAGTCAATATCCCCCAGCTTGTGGGACTCGAAGATGGCACAGTGTTTGTGCCAAGCTACGACTGGCAACAGCATCTGGGTGGCTTCTTCAAAAGATTCCCACAAATAAAGAAATACCAGCACTTCAGCTTCGGTGCCAACAGTCCTGGCATGGTGGCGGCGAAATTACACCGTGACGATACAGAGCCATTCACGTTTCAGCTGTTGAAAGACCCAAAACGCTACCCAACCATCTCTGGTTTTCCACTCCTCCCCCCACCTGGACTAGACAACGACCGACAGGAATATCTTTTTAAGGAGATAAGACAATACTGTTCTGATGCCGCAAAAGACATTACATGCCCACTCCCAACGTCTAGAGCACCTCAGAACAAGACTGTACGATGTTAGATACCATGGAGAAGACACATGGATGTAGAGCGCACACACACACACACACACTGTACTAGCAGTCACTTTAACATGAACACACACACACACACTCATGCTGCACACGCTCACAATGTAAAGCTTTTGTAAAACTCATGTACATATACCTGATATGTCTTACTCTTATTACTTGTATTATTGCACAATGTCGCATTCTCATCCTATTGGATTCTTATTATTGCATTCTTGACTTGACTTGATAGTATAGTAGTACTAGTATAGCATAGGGACATAGAAGAATTGTATTGTTGTGTACCGGTACATGTACATTATATTTGTATTATTATTACTATTGTTTTATTGCACAATCGTAGCAGGCATGGCCAACCGCATTTCACTGTATGCCCTGGTATGTATGCAATGAATAAAAAATGTCACTTTAAACTACATTTACATTTACATTTACATTTAGTCATTTAGCTGACGCTTTTATCCAAAGCGACTTACAAGTTCTGTGCGACAAGACAGCAAGAAGGGTATAACTCTATCAGCTGAGTAACAATGTTCATCAAAGTGTTGCGTGTTACAGTGTAGGTTAGTTTATTAGGACAAGTGCATGACATTAAGGTTAGTCAGGGTTAGATTTTTTTTTTTTTTTTTTATCATTTGAGATAATGGTTGAAGAAGTGAGTCTTTAGTCGACGGCGAAAGATTGGACGGGATTCGGCTGTCCTAACTGGGATGGGTAGTTCATTCCACCATTGTGGGGCAAGGACTGAGAATAGGCGGCTTCTCTTTGATGACCCTCCGGGAGCTTGGATAGGAGTAGATCTGAGGCGGCCAGAAGACGCAGAGCGTAGGGGTCTTGAGGGTGTGTAGTTAGAGACCATTGACCGGAGGTAGGCGGGAGCGGTTCCCTTTGCCGCACGGTATGCTAGGTCGAGGGCCTTGAAGCGGATACGTGCAGCAATGGGGAGCCAGTGCAGGTCCCTAAGAAGTGGGGTGACATGGGCTGACTTCGGTAGGTTTGAGATCAGGCGGGCCGCTGCATTTTGAATGAGTTGAAGAGGCTTGGTGGCAGTGGCCGGGAGGCCAGCTAGCAGTGCGTTGCAGTAGTCGAGGCGGGAGATGACTGTTGATTGGACGAGGAGTTGGGTGGCTTCTTTTGTCAGGAAGGGGCGTATCCTTCTGACGTTGCTCAGGAGGAATCTGCAGGTTCTGGTTGTCGCTGCGATGTGAGCAGAGAAGTTCAACTGGTCGTCAAGGACAACACCAAGGTTCTTGGCGGTCGGCGACGCGGTCACAGCTGCATTCTCGACTGTGATGGAGAGGTCGGTCAGGGGGGAGGATTTGGCCGGCAGGTGGAGCAATTCTGTTTTGCTTAGGTTCAGTTTGAGGTGGTTGGAAAGGTCACTTTAAAGGAAAGAACCGATGTGGTTCTTGTATAGTTTAGATTATAGTAGTATAGCATAATGACAGAGTTGAAACTGTATATTGTATTTGATTTGATTTTATTTTATTAGGGATCCCCATTAGCTGGTGCGATAGCAACCAGCTAGTCTTCCTGGGGTCCACACACAAAAAAACACAAAAACAATCACCATTGCAAAAAAACTAAATTATTAAAAGTCAGTACACACAATGCATAATGAACCTACTGTAACAATTAATATAGCTAAAATTACATTAGTGTAAAACAAAAACAAAAAAAACACTTTACAGTGTTAAAAACAATTTAAAAACAATTTAAGATTCTTTTTAAAAGTGAATCTACTGTAAATGCAGCAGAGGTTCCGAGGCAGGCCATTCCACAGAGTTAATGCTCTAAAAATAAAAGATCTCCCCAGAGCGCTGGTTCTAGGACCTGGCAATTCAAGCTGCCCACTACTGGAACCTCTAGTGTAATGCTTGTGCACAGTATTACTAAAAACAATCTGATTATGTATAAAAACAGGAGTCTTACTGCTCATGACCAACTTGAACAGCACAAGTATATTAAAAGTAGGGATGTCCGATATTATCGGCCGACCGATATTATCGGCTGATATCGGCAGTAAAATGTGATATCGGAAAATATCGGTATCGGTTTAAAAACAAAAAAAAACAATAACAATATTTGTTATATAGTATATCCAGTGAAATGATTAGTTATCTGAAATTATTCAGTTTTTTGGACGGGGAAACCCTGCATATATCGGTATCGGTTGATATCGGTATCGGAAATTAAGAGTTGGACAATATCGGAATATCGGTATCGGTAAAAAAGCCAATATCGAGCATCCCTAATTAAAAGACAATCTATTTTCAACGTTAAGCCAAGAGAGGCGGGCATGCATACGGCTCACATTAGGCTTATCCAAGCCCTACGGATCCATCAGTGGTTGTGTATTGTGTGCGTATGGACCCAACTCTTTAGATGAGGGAACGGGTACATACGCACACAATACACGGCCACTGATGGATCCATGGGGCTTGGATAAGTCCTATGGACCCAACTCTGACCACTAATAAAAACGTAACTACACTAGCGTTATAAGAGCTAACATTGCTACCTACCGTACAAGTGCATTGGTTTAGTGCATTTCCTACTTCCGGTTGCTACTGAGCGGACATGTTTGTGCGGACCTGTTCTCCCAAACTGGTAAGCAAATGACTGTTTTCATGTTTTCATTTTTACGTTATTTTCATTTTTACGTTATTATTATTATTATGTATTAAGCCAGATCGGCCCGGTACCTGGCCAAGATGTATTTAACATTGCACAAATAGATCAATACAGTCTGTATTAACTGATGTTGTGTTTCTTTTTCAAATGTAGCCAAGAGTAAAGACCCTAACTCTATCAAAACAGCAGTCAAAGTGTATATTTTCAGCACTACGTTTGTTTAGTGTGAGGTTTTGTCCGCTCCCCACCCACACGCTCCGTTCCTTTAAGGTACTTTGTTGATTAATTGCATTCCCCGCCACGCTCCGTTCCTTTAAGGTTTCTGTGAGGATTCTGTGATGATTGGTCCGTGGCCGAACGCACACTTCTAAGTCAAGTATCAATTACCATCACGCACCTGATGTGTGTTCTAATCAGCGCCCCAGAGGGCTTTATATACTCTTTTCCCCCTAATATCGAGGTGGGATCGTTTTGAATATTCCCTGCATCTGCCTTTCTTTCTCGTTCGCTGTCTGTTGCTCTCCAGGACTCTCGTGAAGTATCCCTTGGAGAACCTGATTCCCCATATGAAGCTACGCCTCGTTTATCTGCCCGCTTTACACGTTGCGCTTTGGTGAGTTTTTGAAACAGTCTTTTTGGATCACCAGTTTTTTGTGTGTTTGTGAAACACCGAAGAGATCCCGTTTTTATTATACTGTTCTCACCTGTGTTTGTGAAACACCGAAGAGATCCTGTTTTTGTTATACTGTTCTCACCTGTGTTTGTGAAACACCGAAGAGATCCCGTTTTTGTTATACTGTTCTCACCTATTTTTTGTTGTTGGATTTACACCTTGGATTACCGTATTGTTTTTTCTCTGGACTCTGCTAACTGTGTTTATCACACCGAAGATCAAGTCACTTGGATATTTGTTTTGGATCAGTCACCTCTCTGTTTCTGTGTGCGCTGGCTAACTGGGATTTCTCTCTCTCCCTCCGTTTCCGCTTGGAGTGTATGCTGGGGGGATCTGCAAAGCGGCTCAGACGTCACAAGCAAATTCCTCACCATCACCGTCTGGGAGAATCTGCAGAGCCGCAAACATTCTTCACATGCCAGATTCCCCGTTTGTTCTGTTTTCCACCTAATTCAATCTTGTGACTCTGTGAATAAACACGCCCTTGTTTTTGGCTAACTCTGAAAACAACTCTCTCTGTGCCGTTGCATTTGGGGTCGGTTACAAACCCTAACATTACGATCCAACCATGACGACCCCAGCCGACACAGAGAGAGCCCCTGCAGCTTGCCAGGCCTCTACTACCAGCATGGCCCCAGTCTGCTAGCTTAGCCCCGGCTGCTAGCACAGCCTCTATGTTAATGCAGCCCTTGCAGCTAGCATAGGCCCTGTAGCTAGCCATGCCCAGGCACCTAACCCAGTCCCTCTGCTAGCCCCACTTTACGTGTAGCTTCCCCAGCTAGCATGGCCTCCACTTTGTGTGTAGCTTTCCCACAGCTAGGACTGCCCTTTCAGCTAGCTTGTGCCCAGGCAGCTAGCCCTGCCTCATCGCCTGGTCCGGCTCCCTCGCCTGGCCCGGTCCAGCTTCTACGCCCGGCCCGGCCTCCACGCCGTCTCCGGCCTCCACGCCGTCTCCGGCCTCCCTCGCCGGCCCCCGTCTCCGTACCAGGCCTCCGCCGTCTGGCCCCTGTCTCCGTACCAGGCCTCCGCCGTCGGGCCCCTGTCCCCGTGACAGGCCTCCGCCGTCTGGCCCCTGCCTCCGTGCCCGGCCTCCGCTGTCGGGTCCCTGTCTCCGTGCCCGGCCCCCGCCGTCGGGCCCCTGTTCCCGTGCCCGGCCTCCGCTGTCGGGTCCCCGTCTCCGGTGCCCCTCTCCGGGCCTCTGTCTTTGTCCCGCTCTCCAGTGCCCCTGATCGCCGGCTTCCTTCAGTCCCGTCCGGGCAGGTCGGGGCCGAGTGGGTCGCCGGGTGGCTCCCGTGGAGGGGGGGGTACTGTGAGGTTTTGTCCGCTCCCCACCCACACGCTCCGTTCCTTTAAGGTACTTTGTTGATTAATTGCATTCCCCGCCACGCTCCGTTCCTTTAAGGTTTCTGTGAGGATTCTGTGATGATTGGTCCGTGGCCGAACGCACACTTCTAAGTCAAGTATCAATTACCATCACGCACCTGATGTGTGTTCTAATCAGCGCCCCAGAGGGCTTTATATACTCTTTTCCCCCTAATATCGAGGTGGGATCGTTTTGAATATTCCCTGCATCTGCCTTTCTTTCCCGTTCACTGTCTGTTGCTCTCCAGGACTCTCGTGAAGTATCCCTTGGAGAACCTGATTCCCCATACGAAGCTACGCCTCGTTTATCTGCCCGCTTTACGCGTTGCGCTTTGGTGAGTTTTTGAAACAGTCTTTTTGGATCACCAGTTTTTTGTGTGTTTGTGAAACACCGAAGAGATCCTGTTTTTATTATACTGTTCTCACCTGTTTTTGTGAAACACCGAAGAGATCCCGTTTTTGTTATACTGTTCTCACCTGTGTTTGTGAAACACCGAAGAGATCCCGTTTTTGTTATACTGTTCTCACCTATTTTTTGTTGTTGGATTTACACCTTGGATTACCGTATTGTTTTTTCTCTGGACTCTGCTAACTGTGTTTATCACACCGAAGATCAAGTCACTTGGATATTTGTTTTGGATCAGTCACCTCTCTGTTTCTGTGCGCTGGCTAACTGGGATTTCTCTCTCTCCCTTCGTTTCCGCTTGGAGTGTATGTTGGGGGGATCTGCAGAGCGGCTCAGACGTCACAAGCAAATTCCTCACCATCACCGTCTGGGAGAATCTGCAGAGCCGCAAACATTCTTCACATGCCAGATTCCCTGTTTGTTCTGTTTTCCACCTAATTCAATCTTGTGACTCTGTGAATAAACACGCCCTTGTTTTTGGCTAACTCTGAAAACAACTCTCTCTGTGCCGTTGCGTTTGGGGTCGGTTACAAACCCTAACATTTAGCAATGATTAGTGAAATAATAAATCTCTGTGCATTGCACTGGAAAACGGATGCTTTAGACGGTGGAACAGGAAGCACTCATGAAATCATTGTAGTCCAGAGAAAGAGGAGACCCAGGGCTTTCGAAGGACAACATTTCATAAAACTACACTACCCAGGTCAATAAGCTATGGGTTCTGGATGTGATTTGTTATAGTTCACTCCAATGTTGTAGTCCCTAAATCTCGAGTCCGAGTCAAGTCTCGAGTCCCCAGTGTTCGAGTCTGAGTCGAAGTCCGAGTCAACAAATAAGAGCCAGGGTCTAGTCCGAGTCGAGTCCCCATTACTCTAGTCTGAGTCCAAGTCATCAAGGTTGAGTCACCTCTACTCTGGCAGTCAAAGAGCTGACACACAAATAAAAAAAAGGTCTACATTAAGCATAAATGACACAGCGGTCACCATTTCAAAGGGAGTTTATTTACTTTGTGACACAATAGCCAAACAAATGCACTCGCCATCAATATATTATGCCAAATAATTAGGGCATATTACATTTTTAGTTTTTTAAATGTAAATACTGTATTTATTTATGAATTAAATAGTCCGAGTCCTCTTCTGCACCTTCCGAGTCTGAATGCAGTCAATGCTCGAGTCCAAGTCCAATTCCGCGTCATCAGTGTCAAGTCCAAGTCGAGTCACAAGTCCTGAAAATCAGTCCAGAACTCGAGTACTACAACACTGCCTTGAGCTAATAGCAAGACATACCTCCGGAACTTAGGTGATAAGAGGAAGGACCTTTATATAGCACACATACAGTAGGAGAAATACCTTTTACAGTACATAGCATGCTAGTTTATTTATGCATAACGTTTTTGGCATGGCCTTGTCTGAATAGTGGGGGGCCAACCCACCCGCCAAACGTGGTCTCTCTGGGATTCAAGGTTCACGAGCTGCACGCTTTTAGCTGAGGAAAATAATTATCAATACAAATACAATTGGATTCCAGCAGCTTGGACCCTTAACAAAAACACAACTTTAAGAATGAATCTTTGAAGACGTTCACACCACAGCATGATCATTCTATTTAAGATCTGCTGTCATTCACGTGTAGGCTATAGTAGCCTACCTACCAACTCATGCAGGATGAGTCCGCTGCAACAGAAAAGGTCATGAGCTTGACATCCATGTGCAAATCTGTCCGACTGAGGCCACTGTCTGTATCCTGCCCAAATCGCAGGATTTTTCTTTGCATTGTCGGTGCAGAGATATTTTGCACCATAAAGGGCATTCGTTGTACTTTGAGACCTCCGCTACCAGACCAGCCATTCGTAGAAAAAGATTTAACTGCGTTTCTACATTTTTTTCATGTCATGATGAGAGTGATTATGGGCTTACCTGACTGCTGTCTGAAAGTTATTAATTTATTGTAATATATTGCCTATTCGTCTCACCTGTATCAGCAGCCAGCGCATCACACACACACACACCCTCACACGCACACAAACACACACACACACACCCCCACACACACACGCACACACACACACACCCACACACACACACACACACACACACACACACACACACACACACACACACACACACACACACACACACACACACACACACACACACACACACACACATCCGCGAGTGTTTTTTTTAGGCGATGAGCAAGACATATCCATTGAAAAATCTATTGCCCAAAAAACTTCCCCCAAAAAACAAACCTGGCAACCAGTGGGCGGGCCGCGGGACAGACGCTGGACAGACAAGATGAGCTACAGTATTTCATTTGTTTCTTCCAACTTCAGAGACGCGGACCTGCGTAGACTTACTGTAAGTCCTGAACTCTGAATCTGGCCCTAGTGTTCGTCAACACCAAGCCCTGTCATCTCCTGCTGTGATCGTCAACACAGTAAGCTAATGTATACTTTCTGACTAGTATTGCCTATTTCAATATCATTAAATGCAGGAATGAACGCATCGATCTATTTGATGATTAGAAAAACACATAATAACACTGCATCTGCAGTCATTACATACATTAATAATCCCAGAAGATCAGATGAAAACACAATAAAGCCCAAGGGCTTATTTCCCTTGTGGCGCTGCTCTACACTTAGACCAGTTTGTGCTGTTGTTGCTGCCAGCTGCATATGTCGGTGTGTGGTTTATGTGGCTGCTGTGCCAGGCTATGTTCAGTTGTCATGCATTTTTACTGAGCATGTTGATGCCGGTGTGCCTATGATTAATGCTGCAGTTGCGTATGACGGATGATGTGCTGTGCTGGGTCTGCCAGCTGCATACTGTATGTGTGTGTGTGTGTGTGTGTGTGTGTGTGTGTGTGTGTGTGTGTGTGTGTGTGTGTGTGTGTGTGTGTGTGTGTGTGTGTGTGTGTGTGTATGTGTGTGTCTGTGTGTGTGTGTGTGTGTGTGTGTGTGTGTGTGTGTGTGTGTGTGTGTGTGTGTGTGTGTGTGTGTGTGTGTGTGTGTGTGTGTGTGTGTGTGGTTATGTGCCAGGCTATGCAATGCTGTTGTGTCCACCTTACTGTTCATCTTGGCGCCTATAATGTTACCCCTGATGATGCGTGTATGATTAAATTGTGGTGTGTTCAGGCAAATATAGTTCTAATGGCCTATTTTATGGCTAATGTGTGCATCTCAGAACCTATTAAGTGTGATTGGTGTTGGACGGGCTCGGCCCAGCTGATTTTCTCAGTGTATAGTACTTAAAAGATAATATAGTACATTATCATGTTCATAATCTTTAGTATATGCTTTTTTCTTTTGAAAAGCCCCCCACCATTTATTATTAATCAGGTTTACTGTAATATGCTGAAAAGGGGACATAAAGATCATTACTTTGTATCAAAGTTCACCCCTCTGTCTGTGCTTCACTGTGTAAGGGGGTCGCAAACCAAAAATAACCACTGGTAATATTGTGTCTAGTTACAAAAGCATCTGCCTCATGCCTCCCAGTGAGCAGTGAATCCTATAACCTTGAATTTTATTTCAGTTGTACAAATGTTATTTCCGTTGTACAAAATGTTATATTATATATATATTAAGTTTGACACAAAATGTTGTTGATGGTAATAATTCCTGTGTATAGGCCTACTGTATAAACAACAACAACAACAACAACAACAACAACAACAACAACAACAACAACAACAACAACAACAACAACAACAACAACAAGGATGTAGAGCAGTAATCCGGTCAGGGTCCCGGTTGCTTGAAGCCTTTTTACAATGCATCCGCGTTTCCGGGTTCCCGTTTTGCGCTCTGATTGGCCAGGTCATGTGACATGAGCGCCAATCGTGGGACGGCAAGTTTCTACACTGGTTAAGCTTAGGCACTCTTCGAAGTTGGTTAAGGTTAGAGTTTGTCTTAGAGCGTGACGGCAAGTTCTTTCGCCAGTTAAGCTTAGGCACTCTTTCGAAGTTGGTTAAGGTTAGAGTTTGTCTTAGAGCATGGCGATAGAACGCCAGGTAGTTTGCAGGCTGTTCGACGCGGAAATGGGCAAACACGCTATTGGGCGCACATGTCACATGACCTGGCCAATCAGAGCGCCGGAAACGCGGATGCATTTGTAACCCAGGTTTCAGATTCATAACTATTTAAATTATAAGAACATACAAATAGTTAATGCCATTGAATAAGAACATAAATAGTTAACACATTGACGACCAGCATGTAGCGCCGATTTATAGGCCAGAGGACAGAGGTTTGTTTACAAACCGATGTACTTTCTAACAGCTATATATATATAATTTATAGTATTGCTATCTGTCCATTCTCATTGTCACTTGAGTGCATAAACCGTGCCTTCATAATGGCTTAAAGAAAATAAAAATCCATTGGTTGGTTGTCATTTTATAGCGCCGTGAATATAAGGTTTATCGCAGTTTTCGCCTCGATTTTTTTCTGGGGAGCTAGATAATAGGCTAAAGGCTAGTCACGTTATATCAAACACCATTTCTGCTGTATATACGAATGAAATAAAACAAACTGCGTAGCATCCGGACTATTACAGAGCATCTATGGATGAAATGGGAGCGGCGGGGGACGCCGATCAGTATTATTGATTAGCAATACAGTGTGTGTTCAAGTAGCCATTTTCACTGATTGATCACGTTACGTTTTAAAACAATGTCCAATCCAGCTGTAATTTGGGGGAATAGTATCCTACCGTCAGGCCATGTGATCGCCGGCAGCATTTCGTCATTAGTCATCGGCTAATATGTCCATTGGCTAATCATAAATCCCATTATTCCAGGCTGAAATATGCGTTCGGTAACGGGATCAAAGATGGAGGGTCTTCGTTTGGAACCGAAGCTCATATGAAACGCCCACAGACAGTGAAAAGAATATTTTTTTCAATCGCCCTCAATGATACTGCAGTGGAGTGATGGCGCCCCTAAGCGGATCTGGCCGGTATTGCATGTTTCGAAAATCAAATATGTGGGTAGGTCCTGCAAGTCGATAGCGGATGTTAATAGCGTTATAAATATGGAATAAAACAATAACAACTCGCCACGAGTTAACTCGTGGCTCTGGTCCTCAACGGGTGGAATCGAATCACGAGTTAACTTGTGCTTGGGCGGCAAAGTGTTAAGGCTATTATGTAGGAACATAAGTAGTTAATATTATTGGATACCAAGTCCCTTTGAATTACAGCATTGCCCTTTAATTGCGTGATATGACGTGAGATGACGTGAGATGAGGTGAGTGAGGTAGATGTCGCGACAGCCACGTTTTGCTTTACGGCGCGCAAGTCTTGCTACTGGGCAGATGCAGACATACATCCATGGAGACCGACACGCAGCTGAACGTTGCTGCTGCCGAAATAGGAAATAGCATGATAAAAACAGTTATCAAACAGTTATAAAAGATTCCCCCAGTTGCAAAACCGAAGAAGCGTTGCAGTAAAGTAACTGTAGCCTGCGGTTTTGGTGAGTTAAATCAATATTGTGTGCTATTCAATTGTCGAGTATACAAAAATGGTTAGCTTCATGCTACAAGCTAATTAACGTAGCTTCATACACGAACTGCCCCAAGCTCAATTTGGTTAAATGGAAACTAGGAAGGAACCATTTCAGAAGTACTTATAATTGTATTGATATGCTGTACGTTAAGAACAAGGTCTATATACATTTTGAATGTTTTTGAGAGTTTTATATGAACGTGGGGAATGTTACATATGCTAGCGCACTTTAGCCTAAATTAGCATGTGGCATATGATTCCACGTGCCGGGATGAGACAGCCTACTTTAGTTTAGCATAGCTAAAAGTAGCCTGATTGATTATTCATTCTGAAAGCAATATGAAAAGATGATGAAGCGATAAAATATGGTAAATAGCTTTTATTTTCTGAATGCCTGCTCACAAGCAGGCCAGGTTTTTAGGTTACCCCAGCACCCCGTTCTACCCTGGAAGCAGTTCCAGACCACCTCCATCACCACGTGTGCCCACGAGGGGACGAGGCGGTGTGCCGGACGATACAAGATGGCGAGCCAACCCACTGAACCTCTGATATAGCTCAAGGCTAATGCCAGCCTGATTCGAATACCCCTGTTGCCCAACTCCTGTTACCTCAACAGTCCGGTAGGATTGAACTGACTGAACTTGAATCATAAAAACTTCCACGGATTGAACTGATTGAACGAGAACACAAGGACATTCCAAGGGCTTCGACCCCGTTCACCTTTTGTTACTTTGATATTGTATTTTGTATTTGATTTGATTTAATTTGATATATGGGTATTTGTATTTGTATTTATTGGTTTAAAATACAGAGACAGTGCATATTAAGGAACATTTGACTGTAAATATGCCAGTTTAGCCAAGTTGGCTAATTTTCAACTGTAGTCTCTGGGGCAGGTGAGCACAACAATAATTAAAACATAGTACAATAATTAAAACACAGTAGGAATCAGTATAGGTTACAATACACTAAAATACATACAAATAAATACATTAAAATACAACCCCTCAGTTAAAAAACATAGTACAATAATTAAAACACAGTAGGAATCAGTATAGGTTACAATACCCTAAAATACATACAAATAAATACATAGGAAGGGAGACTTAAAGGGTAATTACACCCAGTAAGATACTTGAACCACTGATAAGCTACTTGAACCACTGATAAGATGCTGATAATTCTCCTACAAGAAGGGAGACTTAAAGGGTAAATACACCCATTGATGACATTGATTATAGTTGAATCACTGATGGTTATCCTGTAAAGAAAGAAGGTTTAAAGGGTAATTTCACCTAATAAGGTATTTGCATTCCCATAACCTAGAATATTCCATTTGGTACTTTTGTTGTGTTACACCTTCAAAGGAAGAGTTTAAAGGAGCATTTCACCTAGTAAGGTATTTGCGTTCCCTGCACATTTAAATGTTTAAATTGATATGTTTAAACATTTACCCATTGAAATGATAAACTGAAATAGAGTTTACTGGTGATAAAAGGATACATCCAATATCCAATCTTGAATCTAGCTTTTAGCTAGAGATAACCTCAGAGACGTCTGAACCAAACCTAATGTGTTGATCTAATCAATCTAGGACTTGATATCGAAGTAACCCTCCTGAAAGGAGAGGTTACTGAAAGAACCTAAAAGGGATACTTCAAACTACTTTGTACTTTACCTCTATATGTCTGTATGTCTAGCTAGTGCGAATTTAATTAATAAACCGGTTATTGTTATAATTCTGTCTCTGGTCCACTATTCTTAAATTGTGCATATTACTCCTCTCCTCGTTTCGTACCTAGAACTGTGCCCGGGGTGAACAGCTGTTACAAGTAGGTGATACAAGTGCTACATAAATTTGGCGAGCCAGCCTGGAGGAGTATATCACAATTAAGAGGACCAGTCTTTAAGTCAGAAACTTAAATAGTGTGTAGCGATGGACGTAGTTCAAACTAGCAGCGTGAAAATCCCTAATTTGGTCATAGTCAGCGGTATAACCGATATTACCACTGACGATGAACTGAATGACTTTCTGGTGAAACACGGCTCCATTCGGAGAAAGCTCCTCGTAGACCCTTCCGAGTCAGAGCCAGAACCATGTGTTATTATAGAATACGAAAGTAGCGAAGCTGTGCAAGCACTTTCCAATTACCGACTAAACACGGCCAACGCTAGTTACCTCATTAGAGACTTAGCCAGCGTATATGGACCTGTAGTCAGCAAGACGGCTACACAGACTTATCTCTCAGACCTAAAAGAGATAGCGAAACTGCGTGGTGAAGACCTCGCGGAAGTCCTCAGGAGAGAACTCTCCACCCTCTGCGACGTCCTCACCCTGAACGATCCTGAACCCCAAACTGACGAAGAACAGGTGGGGAATTATTCGACAAAGAAGCAGGTGGGGAATTATTCGAAATGGCAGACCAACATGTTACAGAGGCTGCAACACAAGCTAGCCCCTCACCCAGAACAATCCCAGGGCAGCAAGTCCGACAAGAGCACAGCCGGTCTCCTTCACCAGCGCGCTCTCAAGAGAATGCACAACCTGGTCTGAGACTCTCCGATGTCAACCCACCTGAGGTGCAAAAGATGATTGTGGAGCACGTAGTGCAAAGCGAAGACTCAGCCATGCACAGCCAAGCATCACTGAGACTCAGACTCTTCAGGTACAATTTAGGTACAATTTACAGTAAGGTGTACTGAGGTATGGGTTGTAGTGGAGATGACCTTTTTGCAAAGTTCTTCCATACAATGCAAAACAATGGAGAGAAACCTTCAGCTTACCTTCCACGACTACAGGTGATGCTGAACACCACCTACAGAAGAGGAGGAGTAGCTGCAACCGACCTTGATCAGTAACTTCTAAGACAATTCATCAGAGGCTGCTGGGACAACACCATGATAACCGAGCTGCAGCTAGAACAGAGGAAGAGAAACCCACCTACAGTACCTTTGCAGAGTTCCTCCTGTTACTCCGCACAGCAGAAGACAAGGGCTCTTCCAAAGAATGCCGCATGAGACAGTACCTCAACGTTTCAAAGCCAAGGGTATCGAGTAACTACCAGGGCATCTGGAACCAATGCGAAGAGGAATGCACTTCACAGCCGATTCCGGACAACAGCTCCGAAGTCCAAAGTTTAAAGGCTCTAGTTGCAGACCTACAGACACAGCTCACAAGAATACCGAACGACAACAAGAGAAGACAAGCGAGGCCAGCTCCCAAGCAAGAAGCCCCGGCATCAGTTAAACCAAAGCCGACGACTGACAGAGGTACTCCCAAGTCCCAAAAGTCAGAGACTCCAAACCCAAAGAACTACACAAGCAATAGACCAAGACCCTGTATTGCTTCAGATGTGGAGAAGATGGACACATAAGACCCCACTGCAAGAGTGAACCAAACCCCTTTCTGGTGGTCTCGAAAAATAAATTACTAGAGGAGAAACAGCATGCATGGGACGCTGAAAACAAAGCCTCCAAGCCTGATTTAAACTAAAGACAGTTTCTGCTGAGGGACAGGCGGAACTGAGTCACGAGAGAGACGTCCCAGACGGAAGTGGCGAGCCTCCAATATGTGCTCGGCCTCCCATACCAAAGAAGTAGCCCTACCAAAAGGACTGGTTGGAGCTAAATGCACTGCACAAGTAACCATAGAAGATAAAGAGTGTAGCTGCTTACTTGATACAGGCTCCCAAGTGACAACAATCCCGAATTCCTTATATCAAGAGAACATGTCTCATCTACCCATCCACTCCTTATACGACCTGCTTGAAGTGAAAGGAGCCAACGGTCAGGAAATTCCCTACCTCGGCTACGTCGAGACTACAATCAAGTTTCCCAAGAGCATGTTCGGAGTAGACATCGAAGCGCCCACCCTAGCACTGATTGTGCCTGATATGCGCTCCTCTCTGTCATCAGCGCTGATAGGCACAAACACCCTAGATATCCTGTACAAGCAGTACGCAGACACCACAACTCAGAACTACCAATCCCTGCCATACGGCTACAAGGTAGTCTTGAAAACCCTTGGAGCCAGACATAAACAGTCTGCGGATTCCAGCATGGGCGAAGTGAAACTACATAGCAAAGACCCTGAAACTATCGCTCCAGGTCAGACCAAAGTCCTCGAGGGATTAGTGAGTTGCAGAGCAACCAACGCAGGAAGATGGGTGATGATAAGAGTCCCCAAGGTCAACAGCCTTGCCAGGTAGAATACTGGTATCAGATGGCTTAGCAGAGCTACCACGAAAACTGCCACATTGTATACCAGTCATCCTCAAAACTAGTCCGACCACGATATCACCCTGTCCCCGAAGGTTGTGATAGCCGAGATACATTCAGTCATGAGTCTGAAGACATTCAGTCCCTCAAGACACTTGACGCAGAACTATCGACAGACCCTAACCAAAAATCAAAGCTCAAGTTTGACTTTGGAGACTCTCCAGTACCCCAAGAGTGGAAAGAGAGGATAACTGAACGACTGAACTCCATGCAAGAAGTTTTCGCAGACCACAATCTCGACTTCGGATGCACTGACAAGATAAAGCATCACATAAATCTCAATGACAAGACGCCATTCAAACATCGAGCGAGACCTATACACCCTCAAGATATAGAAGCTGTGCGCAACCACATTCAACAGCTCCTCGACACTGAAGTCATCCGAGAATCTGAATCACCCTTCTCTTTGCCAATTGTAGTCGTCAGGAAGAAGAATGGCGAACCTCCAAACAGTAAAGGACTCATATGCCCTGCCCAACCTGGAGGATTCCTTTTCAGACTGGATCCAAATGGTTCTCAGTGCTAGATCTCAAATCTGGTTTTTACCAGATCGAAATGGAAGAAAAGGACAAGCACAAGACAGCCACTTAAGGAATAACAAATGCCCCAAGCACGTTCCAGAGGCTTATGGAGCGGTGCGTGGGAGAACTGAACTTGAAGCAAGCCCTCGTTTTCCTGGACGATCTGATAGTTTTCTCTTCAACGCTAGAAGAACACGAGGAGAGACTCATGCGAGTCCTGAGCCATCTGAAAGAGTATGGGCTAAAGCTATCACCCGAAAAGTGCAAATTCTTCCAGACCTCCGTAAGGTATCTAGGCCACATAGTGTCTGAGAAAGGAGTCGAAACGGACCCAGAAAAGACAACCGCACTCAAAACCTGGCCAAAGCCAACCAAACTGAAAGAACTGAGAGCATTTCTAGGATGCTGCGGTTACTACCGTAGATTCGTCAAAGACTATTCGAAGATAGTGAAACCCCTCAACGCACTTACTGCTGGATACCCTCCAACAAAGAAGCACGGAAAAGCTACAGTAAACACCGAGAATTATTACGACCCCAAAGATCCCTTCAATGACAGATGGACCCCCGCTTGCCAGACAGCTTTCGACGCTATCATAGAAAAGCTGACAACTGCCCCTGTTCTCGGTTTCGCCGACCCCAAACAGTCCTACATATTGCACACAGATGCAAGCACACTAGGTCTCGGTGCCGCCCTCTACCAGGAGCAGCAAGGACAGAAGCGTGTCATCGCTTATGCAAGCCGCGGATTGTCAAGATGTGAAACCAGGTATCCTGCCCATAAATTGGAGTTCCTTGCCTTAAAATGGTCGGTAACTGAGAAATTCCAGGATTACCTCTACGGAAGACCATTTCTCGCTGTCACTGATAGCAACCCACTGACATATGTCCTCACCACTGCTAAGCTTGATGCCGCAAGCTACAGATGGTTATCCGATCTATCAACCTTCGATTTCCAGCTGCAATACAGAGCTGGAAAACAGAATGAAGATGCTGATGGGCTGTCCAGACGACCACACAGCAGACCAGCTGATGACCCAATATCGAGAAAAGAGATGGAAAGAATACAACAGTTTGCGAAAAGACACCTCCCTGAACCAGAGCACGCAAACATGAATGAAGACATCATTAGAGCCATCTGCGAAAGACACTTAGTTTGCGAAGTGATCGACAACGGCTCTAAGGAGACACCATCCAGCATTGCATCGGTGGTATCACTTGCCCTCCACCCAAGTGCAATCCCAGACAGCTTCCAATGAGAAGATCAGCTGGGTGGCTTACCCGTCGTTCCGCTGATAACTCGAGCCGAAATGAGAGAAAAGCAAAGAGCCAACACCTGTATCCGTCAAGTACTACAGCTTGGGGAGTCAGGGGAGAAACCTCCACCGACACTCAGAAAGGAAATCCCAGAACTTTACCTTCTACTAAGAGAGTGGAACCGGTTAGAAGTACAGGAGTCCTGTACCGGACGAGACAAGAAGGCGCACAGACCCATCATCAACTTGTGCTGCCTGAAGACCTGAGACCTATGGTCTTAAAAAGCCTTCACAATGACATAGGCCACATGGGCGTGGACAGAACCCTAGACCTCGTCCGAAAGCGATTCTATTGGCCCAAAATGTCAGCTGAAGTAGAGACAAAGATCAGGACCTGCAATCGATGTGTACGGCGTAAAGTTCCACAAGAGAAAGCTGCCCCGTTGGTGAACATCACAGCCACACGACCACTCGAGTCTCAGCTTGGAACCAGACTCCAGTAACACAAAAGACATCTTGGTCATTACGGACCACTTTACGAAATACGCAATAGCGATCCCTACCGCAAATCAAAAAGCGCGGACAGTCGCTAAATGCCTATGGGACCACTTTATTGTCCACTATGGTATCCCGGAGAAACTCCACAGCGACCAAGGTGCGGATTTCCAGTCCTGCACAATTAGAGAGCTGTGTGAGCTAGCCAGCATCAAAAAGATACGAACTACCCTGTACCATCCAAGGGGAAACCCAGTTGAACGCTTCAACAGGACCCTGCTTAATATGCTGGGCACCCTGGAGAATCAGAAGAAAAGCCATTGGCGAGACTACGTCAAACCTCTAGTACACGCCTACAACTGTACTAAGAACGACACTACTGGATTCACCCCGTATGAGCTGTTGTTCGGGCGACAGCCAAGGTTGCCTGTGGACATAGCCTTCAACTTACCTGTCAACTACCAGCCAGGCTCACACTTGTAGTACGTCCACAGTCTGAGATCCCACCTTGAAGCAAGTTACAGAGTAGCTACAGAAAATGCAAAGAAGACGGCAGACCGTAACAAAGCAAGATTCGACAAACAGGTTGTTGAGTCTACCCTGCAGGAAGGTGACAGGGTTCTCGTCAGAAACATCCGCATCAGAGGCAAGCACAAGCTAGCAGACCGGTGGGAAGCAGATATCTACATTGTAGTGAAACAAACTGGAAATGTCCCAGTCTATGTAGTGAGACCTGAAACCAGAGATGGTCCACTACGAACGCTCCACCGAGACTTACTGCTACCTTGCGGATTCCTTCCTACTTTGATTTAATTTGATATATGGGTATTGATATTCTCCTATAGGAAGGGAGACTTAAAGGGTAATTACACCCAGTAAGATACTTGAACCACTGATAAGATACTGATAATGCTCCTACAAGAAAGGAGACTTAAAGGGTAAATACACCCATTGATGACATTGATTATAGTTGAATCACTGATGGTTCTCCTGTAAAGAAAGAAGGTTTAAAGGGTAATTTCACCTAATAAGGTATTTGCATTCCCATAACCTAGAATATTCCATTTGGTACTTTTGTTGTGTTACACCTTCAAAGGAAGAGTTTAAAGGAGCATTTCACCTTGTAAGGTATTTGCATTCCCTGCACATTTAAAGGTTTAAATTGATATGTTTAAACATTTACCCATTGAAATGATAAACTGAAATAGAGTTTACTGGTGATAAAAGGATACATCCAATATCCAATCTTGAATCTAGCTTTTAGCTAGAGATAACCTCAGAGACGTCTGAACCAAACCTAATGTGTTGATCTAATCAATCTAGGACTTGATATCGAAGTAACCCTCCCGAAAGGAGAGGTTACTGAAAGAACCTAAAAGGGATACTTCAAACTACTTTGTACTTTATGTATGTCTGTATGTCTAGCTAGCGCGCATTTAATTAATAAACCGGTTATTGTTATAATTCTGTCTCTGGTCCACTATTCTTAAATTGTGCATATTACTCCTCTCCTCGTTTCGTACCTAGAACTGTGCCCGTGGCGAATAGCTGTTACAAGTAGGTGACACAAGTGCTACACGTTGTAAAAAGGCTACACGCGTCCCGGTTCCATTCCCGCTGCTCCCGGTCAGCGTGTCGAAGTGTCCTTGAGCAAGACACTTACTGTAACCCCTAACTGCTCCCGATGAGCAGGTCTACACCTTGCATGGTCGCCTCTGCCGTCGATGTGTGAATGTGTGAGTGAATGGGTAAAAATGTTAGGAACAAATTGTAAAGCGCTTTTACCATTTACAACAACACAGTGTTATAGAGGCAAACCATTCTCACATAGATTGAACTGGTCTTACGCAAAGTGTCATGCCTGTGAGTGAGTGAATGAGTGAGTGAGTGAGTGAGTGAGTGAGTGAGTGAGTGAGTGAGTGAGTGAGTGAGTGAGTGAGTGAGTGAGTGAGTGAGTGAGTGAGTGAGTGAGTCAGTGAGTGAGTGAGTGGGTGGGTGGGTGGGTGAGTGAGTGAGTGAGTGAGTGAGTGAGTGAGTGCGTGAGTGAGTGAGTGAGTGAGTGAGTGAGTGAGTGAGTGAGTGAGTGAGTAAGTGAGTGAATGAGTTAGTGACATTGCCAGTCATAAAGATATTAACCTACAGTCAGTGTTGTAGTACTCAAGTCCTAGACTGATTTTCAGGATTCGTGACTCGACTTGGACTTGAGCACTGATGACTCGGACTTGGCCTTGGACTCGAGCATTGACTGCATTCGGACTCGGAAGGTGCAGACTCGGACTTGTTAATTGATAAATACAATCATTAAAAAATATATAAAATAGTAATAGGCCATAATCATTTGGCATAAGATATTGATGGCTATTGCATTTGTTTGGCTATTGTGTCACAAAGTAAATAAACTCCCTTTGAAATGGTGACCACAGTGTCATTTATGTTCTAGACCTTTTTTTTATTTGTATGTCAGCTATTTGACTGCCAGAGTGGAGTGGTCTCAACCTTGATAAATTGGACTTGGACTCGGACTAGGGTAATGGGGACTCGCCTTGGACTCGACTCGGGCTCTTCTTTGGTGACTCAGACTTCGACTCGGACTCGAACACTGGGGACTCGAGACTCGACTCGGACTCGAGATTTAGTGACTCGACTACAAAACTGCCTACAGTATAGGCTGACTTATGTGTCACTTAAATTAGAGGGGGGGGGGGGGGGGGGGGGGGGCACTGAAGAAAAGATATGACTTTGGTATGGGCAATCCTGCCAGAGAACTAATATGCCCCTGATATGCTTGGGTCTTTCTTTCCTCATATCGCTGCTCCATGGGCTTTGAAAACAATATAAAACTAATTGAATGGCTGCAGACGCGCCATTTATTTTACACGCTACTGTATGCATAACCTATGCACTCTTTCTTCACAGAGGCTAAGGTATTTTTACTACGAGGAGCCATGTGGAACCGCAAAATCCACAGAGGGAATGTCAATGAGGCATATAGTTACAGAGTGTTTCGGAGCGCCTTGCAGAGACGAGCCGGCGAGTGAGCATGGGAGAAAGGGAGGCAATACGCTACATTGAGCACATAATGACTGTGACAGTTGATGTTGTCTTCCCCCCATGTTTTTTTTTTGGAGCAATGACGCAGTGTAACTGATGTGTCTTGTCTCGCGACTTGACAATTCCCGCTATATCCGTAGGGTGACGGAGGAATGGGAATCGCGGTTCGCGGAGGTAACCGTGACTCGTCAGATCCTCGCTGGCCCATGCACTGCCGCACTCCGAGGAGCTCCCTGTGAGACACAGAATCATGCTGGCAGTGCGTCACCTCTAGCAGAGATATGAGGACATGTTCTAATCGAATGTCTGTTAGAGGGATGGTGGGATCAATGCAGTGTCCTGACCTCTAACCTTCACAGCGTATAGGCTTCGTTCACACTGCAAGGCTTAGTGCTCAATTCTGATTTGTTTTTACATTATTTAAAAAAATGTGGCCAAGATCAGATTCCAGTGTGAACTGGTCACACTCCTGAACTTGACTCGCAAATGAACAATAAGGATATGGACTATGGGTGTAAAGGTACACATATCTGTACCGAACCGAACAAGTTTCAGTGTGTACCGTACCGTACCGAACGGCTGTGTAGTGTACCAAACGAATACAACGGTATGTTAACCACTAACGACCGCCCACCGGGGGCTGTTTTTTTTCACAATCTAATATAATTATTATTAAAAAGAAAATTTTACAAGTCGATTATTAATTTCAATATAGAATATTCGTTGACAGCCCTACAAGTACAATTAGTTACTGCACACTACATCACCCCTGAGTGGAACATGGAAAGCCAAACTTCCCCCCACTGTACCGAAAACCGTACCGAACCTTGACTTCAAAACCGAGGTACGTACCATACCGTGGTTTTTGTGTACCGTTACACCCCTAATATGGACGTAAAGAAATGTTGACAAATGTCAATTTAGAGTGATGTAAAAGTCGCATGAAAGTCGCATGACTGTTCAGACTCAGAGGTCGCATTGCAAAATCAAACCTGTATCTGATTTAGTGCCACATATGAAAGTGGCCCAAATCAGAATTGAAAGGATCAGATTCCATGTGATTTGTTCTGTTCACACTGTCACATCATGAGATTTGGGCCACATTCGCCTGCAGTCCGAACGTAGCCATAATCCATAAATATTAGGGATGTCCGATATTATCGGCCTACCGATATTATCGGCCGATATTGGCATTAAAATGTGATATCGGAAAATATCAGTATCGGTTTTCAATTTTTTTTTTTTTTTTTTTACATTTTTATAACCTTTATTTACCCAGGCAAGCAAGTAAGAACAAATTCTGATTTTATTTATTGTCAAAAGTATGCATAATGTTATGTTAATTCCACAACAAGACATATGTTAATTACCTGAAATTATTCTGTTTTTTGGGGGGGGGAAACCCTGCATATATCGGTATCGGTTGGTATCGGTTGATATCGGTATCGGAAATTAAGAGTTGGACAATATCAGTACATGTATATCGTATCGGTAAAAAAGCCAATATCGAGCATCCCTAATAAATATGCTAGTGTAATATGGTTTTATGTTGAGCTAATTAAATTACAGTGTAGCATCACCCTACCTCCAACAACAGTCCAGTAGCAACCCTACCTCTAATTACTCCTACACTGTTTTGAGGAGGAAGCAGAAAATCTGCACCAATGGTGTTCAAGTTTCAAGTTCAAGTTTCACATTTTGTTTTGTCACAGTGAAATACTTGGTTCTGTGTGAGCCCCCTGAGAATGTGCTTCATACAGTAAAAAAGTAAAAATAACAAGGTCTAAACACTATACAAAATATACAATATACAAACTAAAGTACAAAATGAGGTACAAAATACAAACTTTTTAAAATGCTAAAATGTGGTATGGATGTAGTGCAAATATTTTGTACAAAATAGATACCAATATGGTTTAGTTGTATTCAAAAGTGTTTAAAGTGCCTAAAGTGAATGTTAACTCATTCAACACCAGACCCGATGATAGTCGTGTTAACTCGCCGACCGTTCAGCGCCAATCACGAGTATAGTCGGGTTTTAATCGTTATTTCTTTTATTAGCGATATATAGTGGTATTGCACTCCATTGGGAATGGTGTAGTTTCTTTTCTGGGACGATCCGAGCCGTGCGGGTGGGGTTTAAATACTCAGGCGAGGTAGGTCTATACAACGACGGCATGGAACAGTAACCCTGCCCGCCCGCCCGCCCATATGTAACGGTCGGTAATGTGGTACGGACCTCCACGTGTTAGGGTTTGTAACCGACCTCAAGCGCAACGGCACAGAGAGAGTTTGTTCAGAGTTAGCCAAAGCAAGGGCGTATTTATTTTCAGAGTTACAAGATGGAATTAAGTTGAGCAACCGAACAAACGGGGAATCTGGCATGTGAAGATTGTTGCGGCTCTGCAGATTCTCCCAGTAGGTGGTGGTGGGGAATTGGCTTGTGACGTCTGAAGCCGCTCTGCAGATCCTCCCAGCTTTCACTCCCGGTGGAAACGGAGAGAGAGAGAAATCTGAGTTAGCCCAGCGCACAACAGAAACAGAGAGGTGACTGATCCAATATATATCCAAGTGACTTGATCTTCGGTGTACCACACACAGTTAGCAGAGTCCAGAGAAAAAACAATACGGTAATCCAAAGTGTAAATCCAACACAAAAAATAGGTGAGAACAGTACAAACAAAAACGGGATCTCTTCGGTGTTTCACAAACACACAAAAAACTGATGATCCAAAAGAACTGTTTCCAAAAACTCACCAGAGCGCAACGCGTAAAGCGGGCAGATAACGAGGCGCAGCTCAGAACGGGAAACCAGGTTCTCCACAGGGATCCTCCATGAAAATCCTGGAGAGCAAAAGACAGCAAACAGCGACGGGGAAGGCAGGCAAATGCAGGAGTATTTCAAAACGATCCAACATTGATAGTAGGGGGATCAGGGTATATAAAGCCACAGGGCGCTGATTACAAGCTGTGACAGCTGCGGGATGAAATTGATACTTGCTCCAGAAGCGTGTGGCGAGGAGAGCACCAATCAACACGGCACCCTACAGGAATGGAGCGTGTGGCGGGGAATGCAATTAATCAACAAAGTACCTCAAAGGAACGGAGCGTGTGGCGGGGAACGGACCAATCATCACAGTACTTTAAGAAGCCTGTGGTGGGGAAAGAACCAATCCTCACAGTACCCCCCCCTCCACGGGAGCCACCCGGCGACCCACTCGGCCCCGGCCTGCCCGGACGGGACCGAAGGAAGCCGGCGATCAGGGGCACTGGAGAGGGGGACAAAGACAGAGGCCCGGAGAGGGGGACCGGAGATGGGGACAGAGGACCGGCGAGGGAGGCCGGAGACGGGGACTGGGACCCGACAGCGGAGGCCGGGCACGGGGACAGAGGACCGGCGAGGGAGGCCGGAAACGGGGCCTGGGACCCGGTGAGGGGGCTGGATGGCACCTGAAGACACTGGGCACGACAGGAGGGGCCCCACCCCCTGATGGTGCCGGAGGACCAGGTGACGTGGGGCTCATGCAGCGCGAGCCAAGGCCTGCCCAGGACCACAGGGACAAGAGGAGAGCTGGTGACGAAAAACTGGAGTCTCTCAACGTGGTTGCCAGCAATGGTGAGAAGGACTGGACAGGTGCGTTGAGTGACGTCAGCCAGGCGGCGATGATCCAGCGCGAAGACCTCCAAGGGCCTCTCGAGGTCCTCAAGTGGAATGTTGGCCCGGGTGGCAAACCCAACGTCCATGAAACTCCCATCAGCACCAGAGTCAATGAGTGCACCCACCGTCGCCCGCTGGTCCGCCCAGGCTAGGGTGACGTCCGCCAGACGGTTAGGTGGTGCACGGGTGGGGGAACAGGAAAAACGGCTCACCAGGATCTCCCGGGGTCCCGGCGAGCCTGGTCTTCTTGGCCGGGTAGGGCAATTGGAGACACGGTGTCCATCCCGGCCGCAGTAGAGGCAAAGGCCGGACCTGAGCCTGGACTCCCGTTCGGCTGGGCTAAGGCGGTTGCGTCCCAGCTGCATGGGTTCCTCCTCGGTCACGGCTCGGGAGGGAAAAAACCCACCAGTCACGGAGGGGGCAGGACGGTCAGCACTGTAGAGGCGGCCGCCGGGAAAGGGAGCCCCTGAGCGGAGGTCGATGGCACAGTCGTAAGGCCGGTGAGGCGGAAAGACCTGAGCCCTGGACTTACTGAAAACCTCCTCGAGGTCGTGGTACTCGGGGGGTACGTCTGGGGTACTGAAAACCTCCTCGAGGTCGTGGTACTCGGGGGTACGTCTGGGGTACTGAAAACCTCCTCGAGGTCGTGGTACTCGGGGGGTATGTCCGGGGGTCCCCGTCATGCTCGCTCACGCCTTCTCTCCCGGAGGCGTCCGTCGATGCGGATAGCGAGGCTGATCAGGCCCTCGAGAGAATCGGGCTCCTCTTGGGTCGCGAGCTGGTCCCTTACTGCGTCGTTGAGCCCCCTCAGGAAGGTGAGACGAAGCGCTTGATCGTTCCAACCGCTCTCCGTTGCGGCCAGTCTGAACTCCAGCGCGTAGTCTCTGACACTGCCACTGTCCTGCCGGAAGGTGCCCAACCGAGCTCCTGGGTCCTGGCCACGGGGGTTGGATCGTAATGTTAGGGTTTGTAACCGACCTCAAGCGCAACGGCACAGAGAGAGTTTGTTCAGAGTTAGCCAAAGCAAGGGCGTATTTATTTTCAGAGTTACAAGATGGAATTAAGTTGAGCAACCGAACAAACGGGGAATCTGGCATGTGAAGATTGTTGCGGCTCTGCAGATTCTCCCAGTAGGTGGTGGTGGGGAATTGGCTTGTGACGTCTGAAGCCGCTCTGCAGATCCTCCCAGCTTTCACTCCCGGTGGAAACGGAGAGAGAGAGAAATCTGAGTTAGCCCAGCGCACAACAGAAACAGAGAGGTGACTGATCCAATATATATCCAAGTGACTTGATCTTCGGTGTACCACACACAGTTAGCAGAGTCCAGAGAAAAAACAATATGGTAATCCAAAGTGTAAATCCAAAACAAAAAATAGGTGAGAACAGTACAAACAAAAACGGGATCTCTTCGGTGTTTCACAAACACACAAAAAACTGATGATCCAAAAGAACTGTTTCCAAAAACTCACTCACTTTACGCAACGCGTAAAGCGGGCAGATAACGAGGCGCAGCTCAGAACGGGAAACCAGGTTCTCCACAGGGATCCTCCACGAAAATCCTGGAGAGCAAAAGACAGCAAACAGCGACGGGGAAGGCAGGCAAATGCAGGAGTATTTCAAAACGATCCAACATTGATAGTAGGGGGATCAGGGTATATAAAGCCACAGGGCGCTGATTACAAGCTGTGACAGCTGCGGGATGAAATTGATACTTGCTCCAGAAGCGTGTGGCGAGGAGAGCACCAATCAACACGGCACCCTACAGGAACGGAGGGTGTGGCGGGGAATGCAATTAATCAACAAAGTACCTCAAAGGAACGGAGCGTGTGGCGGGGAACGGACCAATCATCACAGTACTTTAAGAAGCCTGTGGTGGGGAAAGAACCAATCCTCACACCACGAGCAGTATTTGGAATGGCAATCAGATAATTGGATTATTTCTTTTGCATTACATCACATACAAGGTAAGAACATATAGGGGTGGCGCCGCGGTCCAGGGCTCTTTTCATTGTTGCATGAGGAAGGATAATAATGATGATCTAGCGTTGATTTCAGGAAGATTCGATAATCAGGCGAAAAATGACAACGTGTTTAGTGTATTCCACTAAAGGGCTATTATCACGTCTTTTCCTGGAATTACTAAGAATCACCAAAACTATACTCATATTCAAGACGGTATAAAACGGAAATGCTATATGCAGACGCATCTCGACCGATCTCATAGTTAATTCCGTTGAATAGCGCAGTGTTTTCACCGGTGAGCCAAGACTGAATCAACTGGTTTAACAAAGTTCCTGTACTCGTTCATTAGATCCAATGCATTCATCTCTTTCTGATCCAGAGTGCAGCTGCTCCATACACTCTGTAGAAATTGACTTTTATTTTATCTTCTTAAAATTGTTTATTTTTTATTGTGATGTTACCTACTAAGATAAGATGATCCTTTATTAATCCCCTTGGGGAAATTCTGGTGTCAAAGCAGCATGGGTGGACACAGGGGTCATGAGGAGAGAGAACTATCATGGCAGCACTTAATTATGTTAATGCTATGCAGGAGATGGGCGTTGCTGGAGGGGGTTTGTTGACGCCCCAGCTCACTTTGTCTGAAGTGTGAAAAGTGGCCTTCCTTTGAGAGGGCTTTCACCCCCTTAAGTATTCTAGGACACAACCAGGTTTACAAGTTATAATTGAGCAGATCGTGTTAAAAAAAATCTCAGATTTCAACATATGACACATCATTTGAAAGCTTAGATTCTGTACTTTAGCAATCTGGAATAATCTGAAAAATGAAAATGTAGAGATCTGGTACAAAGCGCTGTGAGGTGACACATATATACATTTGATCGTTGATCTGATATTTATTTCTACCCCGATCGATGCTGTCTCTGTGTGTGTGTGTGTGTGTGGCTGTGTGCCGTTGGGTGCAGGGGGGGGGGCTCCCCGGCCCAGGGCTCTTTTCATTGTTGCACGAGGAAGGATAATAATGATGATCTAGCGTTGATTTCAGGAAGATTCGATAATCAGGCGAAAAATGACAACGTGTTTAGTGTATTCCACTAAAGGGCTATTATCACGTCTTTTCCTGGAATTACTAAGAATCACCAAAACTATACTCATATTCAAGACGGTATAAAACGGAAATGTACAGATGAAAAAAAAATCTGTTTTGTACATGTTGACTGGAAGCAACTCACTGATAATCGACGGGTGTATTAGACCTGTTACAAAGGGTCAGATTAAACCGAATATATATATTTATTGCTTGATATCCCTTGTATAATATTTGTATATCGTTTGATATCCCTTGTATATTCTTTGTATATATACACGGAATATCCCTTTACCTGGGTACAAACCAGACCATAATATTCGCTCTCCTATTGGACAGCGACCCCTAGGCGCCAACGACCATACCCCCAATGGCAAGTTCAAAGGCAACGCCAAGGCATGTCTCAACATGTCCAGGTTTGCGCAGTAATACGAGACAGAACTGAGGTTGGCACTAGATAATTCACCTTACGTATAAATACGGCGCAGGTGGAAACAGCAGCAGTTCGTTCATTACTAGTAAAGCCTTCACCACGAGTCAACGACCAAGTGAAGTGAGCAACCTTGTGTCTAAATAGAGCACTTAGAACATGTGCGAATAGGATAGTAAAGTGTCATAGTTTGGTGAAGTAACGTCAAGTTCAACCCAGTTTAAAGTGAAGGATAGTGCACAGGAGAATCTACACCGGCGAATGCAGAACCATTTTCTGGTTGGATTATATTGCTTTGGTACCGTGACTGCTGGAGCAGAGAACCGTCTACCCCACTATCGTGTGGGATCTACCCCAGTGAGGAGCATCCCTCGAGCCCGCCTCTAGGAGGAGGCTGGCTAGCTTTCATCCATGCTGTCGGGCATACTGGATTATAGCTGTTGCTTTGTCTACGGATCAAGGGAGTACTGCACCGACTCCCGTAGCTGGAGCTTCTTTATTCCGCGTTGACCCAGACTTTGCACCCGAACATTCCTCTACCCTGCCGGCTTACAACCGGAGGGAACCCCCCAGTGTCTCCAGCTGATTACTAGTGTGCCTTATGTAATTGCTATGCTACAGGTGGCGTCAGTTATACCCATCTTACTATTCTCATGGACTTACGCTCTTGACCTACTTTAAGTGTTCTTCGCCTTACAAGCGCAAGTATAATTCTCAATCTGTAACTTAACGTTGCTTGCTCTGATAATAATAATAAATCCCTCTAACTAGAACTTTATGTGTCATTGCCGTATTCTTGTGTGGGTGTTCACCAGATATATTCATGTACTGTATGGCCAGTAATTAAAGTACATAACTAAGTAGTGGTTTAATAATACCATACTCTCAATACAGTCAGGGAATTGTACCCCTCAGTTACAAGACCCATAGCTATAATTTAAGATATATTTTAAGCACTTGCAAATATTGCAGCCCCCCATAAAGCGGTGACATTCTAGGGCCCTCTCGCGCACTTAAGCGATGGCGCAGAATGAGTTAAAGGTGAGTGTTTGTTTAAAGTGAGTGTGTGCATGTTGGATGATGTGTGTGCAATGAATGTAGATGGATGGGTTAGTGTTGCATCCTGATGGCCTGGGGATAGAAGCTCCTTCTCAGTCTCTCTGTGCCGGCCATGAGACTCCGGTAGCACTGGCCTGACCGCAGCAGTGCGAAGAGGCAGTTGTTTGGGTCTCTCTGTGCCGGCCATGAGACTCCGGTAGCACTGGCCTGACCGCAGCAGTGCGAAGAGGCAGTTGTTTGGGTCTCTCTGTGCCAGCCATGAGACTCCGGTAGCACTGGCCTGACCGCAGCAGTGCGAAGAGGCAGTTGTTTGGGTCTCTCTGTGCCAGCCATGAGACTCCGGTAGCACTGGCCTGACAGCAGCAGTGCGAAGAGGCAGTTGTTTGGGTCTCTCTGTGCCGGCCATGAGATTCCGGTAGCACTGGCCTGACCGCAGCAGTGCGAAGAGGCAGTTGTTTGGGTCTCTCTGTGCCGGCCATGAGACTCCGGTAGCACTGGCCTGACCGCAGCAGTGCGAAGAGGCAGTTGTTTGGGTCTCTCTGTGCCGGCCATGAGACTCTGGTAGCGCTTGCCTGACCGCAGCAGTGCGAAGAGCCAGTTGTTTGAGTGTGAGGAGCACTTTACCCAGATGAACACACGGTCGAGAAAGGAGCTCCCCAGAGAGGTCCAGCGGGAGGCTGACCTTGTCCCACAGCTGACACTCAACAGAGAGGTTGTGTAGAGGGTTAGCAGCAACAAGTACCTTGGGACCACCATCAACAGCGAGCTGACCTTCAACGACACAACACAAACCAACACAAACCATCTTCAGAAAGTGCCGGCAGCGGATCTACCTCCTATGGAGGCTGAGGCATCTGGACGTAGCACACAGCTTTTACATCTGCCGAAAAGAAAAGCCTCCTTACCATTTCTTCTCTGGCTTGGTATGGGGGCTCACTGAGACCAACAAGGCCAAACTGTGGAGGGAGATCACCCAAGGGTCCAAGCTCTGCGGGGAGCAGTGATCAACCCTCTAGAGACTCTACGACCAGAGGGCGGTGAAGAAAGAAGATAAGATCACGAGATATGAGAAGACTCGGCTCCTGCTTTCAGACCCTACCCTCTGGTAGGAGACATGCTGCCCCTGTGTTCAAAACAAACAGACCCAGGGCCAGTTTCATCCCCACTGTTATTAGGCTCCTTGCATGTCCGCCTTCTTACTCTGCACAGGTTGAAATTGAAAGCTATACACTTGAATTTGATATTTGGTACAGTATAAAGCAAATAGTGTTCAGCGAGTCAATACTTACTCAATACTCATCTAGTTAAAATACTTAGCCATATTGTGACCCCTGACCTAAACAGTCAATAACGTTTTAAACTGTGTGAATTAAGGGCCTTGATCTAAATGACGAGAACAAAGCCATCCAATGTAATGTGCAATGTAAAATAATGGTGCATGAAGGCTTTTTGGGTCAAAAGGTCAAGCCTACATTTAGACCACCCGATAGGTGACAGGAGGTAGATCGGTCGTCTGGTAATCTGAAGGTTCCCTGTTCAATTCCGGCTCCTCCCGGCAACGCGTCGAAGTGTCCTTGAGCAAGACACTTAACCCCTGATAAGCCAGTTGGCACCTTGCATGGATGGACCTTGTGTGTGAATAATATGTGAGACATAAGTTGTAAAGCGCTATATAAATGCAGTCCATTTTCCATTACAGATGGAATGCCTTGCTAGGAGGCCTATGCTGCAAATGACAATTCCTTTTTACGATTCAAGGTTATTTCATGTGTTTACCAAGGCCACAGTAGCCTACAATTCATGGTATTTTTTGGGAAAATCAATGGTCTTATTTCACTGTGAACAGAACACATTGCTGTTGAGTGAGGGATGGATGCCGCACGGATCCGCTTCAAGATCCTTGACCTGGCATACTGTGCAGAGAGGGGAACGGCTCCCTCCTACCTCCGCTCAATGGTCTATAACTACACACCTTCAAGATCACTACGCTCTGTATCTTCTGGCCGCCTCAGACCCGCTCCTATCCGAGCTGCTGGGGGGGGGGGGGGCACCAAAGAGAAGCGGGCTATTCTCTGTCCTTTCTCCAAAAAAAGAGAGCTCCCCACCACAGTCAGGACGGCCCAAACCTGAAACCTGTTGACTAAGAATACACCTTTTCAAACAATATCTGAAAATAATAGTACTGTCTGTACTATGCTGTACCTTACTACTATGCTATAGTAATACAGTACTTATACTACTACCCCAGCAGGGGGCCTTTCTGTGTGGAGTTTGCATGTTCTCCCTGTGTCTGTGTTGGTTTCCTCAGGCTCCAGGTACTCTGGTTTCCTCCCACACCATAAAGACATGCATGGTATTAGTGGTGCACAATATATCGGCCGCTGATATAATATCGGCCGATATGGTAATTATTTTACACATCGGTATCGTTCCGATGTCAAAATATTATATCAGCGGCCGATACATCGTGCACCACAAAAAAAATCAAATACTTATTATTATTTAACATGTTTTGGTCTTAAATTGTTTACAAATATGAGTAATTTCTGAAAAAAAATTATAAAAGTAAAAAAAAAAAATTGTGGAACCTTTGGAAAATAGCTCTTTATTTTATTATCATAAAAAAGTGTTTTCTATACAGAGATATCGACATCGGTATCGGCCAGAACCAGGGTTCGAGTTATCACCTGAGAGCTATGGGGGCCCCCTGAATTTTTCTTTTTTACTATTTTTTTTCTGAAATTGTGGCCGTTTTTGAAGTCATATTTAGAGGAATATCTCATTAGGATTAGTCTAATACTAATGAAAACTAATGAAACTGGCCCCCGTAAATGTCCAAAACCCCCCTCCCACCCCTTCCTAATGTACAGTTTCCTCCCCCTCGTATGAATATATTTTCTGTTAGGATCTCTGTTTAACAATACTGTATATTTGCATATCTTGTATGTCACAAATGTAACAGTACTGTATATCTGTATGTCATGTATGTATGTCATAAATGTCATGATATATATCTGTATGTTGTGTATGTCATGAATGTCATTATGAATTGAAAATGGGGGACCCTGATGTAAACAAGACGAAAGTCTTTCTCTGGTCTGCATCCCGTACTGTATTGTGCCCATTCTGCAATCTGTTACAGTTTTCAATCAATCAATCAATCAATCAATCAATCAATCAATCAATCAATCAATCAATCAATCAATCAATCAATCACATCACACAAGTCTAATCATTAGACTATTGTGTGATGTCATTATTCAGTCTCATTCTTAACCATCAATATTTGTTAATTTTCTTACTCACCTCTGATATATAATGCCATATTTACTTATTTGCATTTTGCATCTGATGAAATACAACAATTTAATTTGAAAAATTAGACCACATTTATGAACTTGAATGAACATTTATTTGTCTCTGCACTTACTGCACGTACTTACTTTTGCACTCTGCAAAAACTAACAAAAAAACCGAATGGAACATAAATAGTTGTATGGCACTTAACAGCAGCATTTACCGCCATTTACCTCCTTGGCAAATAACCAGCTGTATTTAGTTTTCCATAAGGTCCACTGCAGTGGTGCAGTCGTGGTCACATGCGGTTACACGCCGTGTTACTAGATGATCAGTACGCGTGCACAAAGATGCGCTCTATCCATTCGTTGTGCGCTAAGTACGCGCATGCGCGTGCGTGGCGTGTTACCAGTTCCCATATTACGACTGCACCACTGGTCCACTGGTTGTGGTGGTTGAGCAGCAGCCAGGTCTAGTGGAGACTCGGGTCTGGCAGTGGCAGCCGTGGTAACATTAACAGGAGCACTAGCAGTGTCAACTTCAGTAGTGCTGCTAGCTGCTGCGCTAACAGCATTAGTCTTTGGCCTTTTTTATAAAGACGAAGCTGTCCAGCCTTGTACAGCCTTGTGGCGGGTTAAGCTTTTTTTTCGGCGGCATGTGGTGTACTCCTTAATGTTTACTTGAGTCGCAGTTGCAGGACATGAGGACCAGGAACATCACGTTAAGCTTGCTGCTTCTTCTTCAACAAAAATGGGTTGGAGTAGCATTAGACACGCTCATGGGTGACGCATAGTGGCTTGGAGGTGAAACGCAGCCTATTCCAATTATTAACATTCGGTTATTTTAAAAACTGAAAAGAAAAATATGATCTATTAACAATTTATTTAGGTAACATAAATAATACTAATTCGTACATTGAAAGAAAAAAAGATATATATAAAAAAAGAATTATATAAATTTTTTGAGAGACCCCCACAGGGGTTGTTGACTATGGGGGCTCAGACTCTATCTATGGGGGCTGAGCCCCCATTGGCCCCCACATAATTCGAACACTGGCCAGAACAGCAATATTAATATCGGTATCGGCCACAATTTTCACATCGGTGCATCACTACATGGTAGGCAGGGACTGCAGATGACAACTAGCACATCTGGCACATTTACATTGATGTGGAAACTGAAGATGTTGATAAATGTGCACTGTCTCTGAAAAAAAATAAAAATAAAAATACTACCTATCATGCTATTATGTCTATACTACTATGCACTCAAGTTCGTAACACTCAAGTTCGACACTATTTGATCATCCATCACTCTCAACATAGGGGCCCCCCAGGGCTGTGTTCTGAGTCCCCTCCTCTACTCCCTGTACACACATGACTGTGGCACAGGGGAACAACAACACAATCATCAAATTTGCTGACGACACAGTAGTGGTGGGCCTGATCTCTGTAAACGACGAGAGGGCCTATCTGGAAAAGGTCAAGGTCCTAGCGGGATGGTGTCAAGAGAACAGCCTCTCCCTGAACGTCAGAAAAACAAAGGAGATGATTGTGGACTTTAGGAGGTCGGGGGTCAGGGACTACAGCCCCCTCAGCATCGACGGGGCACCGGTTGAGAGAGTGAACAGTTTTAAGTACCTCAGAGTCCACATATCCGAGGACTTGACATGGACCACACACATTGACAGTGTTGTGAAGAAGGCACGGCAATGCCTCTACTTCCTCAGGCGCCTAAGGAAGTTCCAAGTCAGTCAGAAGATCCTTAAGAACTTCTACTCATGTACAATAGAGAGCATCCTGACTGGCAATATCACCTCCTGGTTTGGGAATAGCACCGCACAAGACCGTAGCAGACTACAGAGAGTGGCCCGTTCAGCTGAACGTACAATAGACCTATCTCAAACCCTGCCCCTTTTCTTGATCCTCCAATCACAGCTGTCGCTTATCTCGGACAAACTTTGTTTGTACGAGGAAGTCCGAGGTAAGCGACAGCTGTGATTGGAGGATCAAGAAAAGAGGGCAGGGTTTGAGATAGGTCCATTGGAGGGGGGCTTCCCACTCTCCAGAACATTTACAACAAGCGGTGCATGGGTAAGGCTAAGAGAATTATCAAAGACTCCAGCCACCCACTGCCTCTTTGAACTGCTGTGGTAAGGCAAGCGATACGGGAGTCTCATGGCAAGCACAGAGAGACTCGGAAGAAGCTTCTATCCCCAGGCCATCAGGATGTTCAACGAACAATAACACTATGTAACAACCATCAAATGCACTCACAGCACACACATCCACACGCACTCACTTAAACAAACAACTCACTGCAGCACCCACTTTAGACACTTAAGAACACCTAAACACACTTTATATTTATTGGTAAAGAATTTGCACTACAACCCATACCTCATTACACCTTACTGTAAATTGTACCTAAATTGTACCTCATCCCATTTCTCCTTTGCACTATATAGTATATTGTATATTAGTATATTGTATAGTATATTGTATGGTAACTCAGTTACTTCTACTCTGCATTGAACATTGTACATACTGAACACTTGTGTCTACGTACGTGACTTCCATTTTATACTGCTATACTTATTTTATTTTATACTTATCAATTTTTGTCTAGCACAGTCTAGCGTAACAGAAAGAAGCATTTTGTATAAAAGTATTCTGTACTTCTGTATGACAACTAATAAAGAAACTTGAACTTGAACTTGATGAACTGAGACTGGTACAGCTGCCAGAGATGTACCCCTCCTGCTGACTTGCTGTTCACAATTTGTAAGTCGCTTTGGATAAAACCGTCAGCTAAATGACTAAATATAAATGTACTCGTCCTCATTGAAAACAACATCAGGAACTGTATGACAAATACATGTTGTCCTGTTTTCTTTAATTTACCAAACAGCCCTTGCAATAGCTAAAAATGGCTAAATCCATATTTATTTTGAATAGGCAATTATGTGGGATATAAACTAAATGAAATATAGCTCAATAGATAGATATAGTACAATTATAAATACAAATAAAATAGGAATGAGTAGGCCAGGGCTGTGCAACTGGGCAGATGTGGTCAATTATACAATTATATACACTAGTTAGAATGAAGTAACAATACAGTGGGCAAGTATATAGTCCAGTAGGGTGTGTTAATGTAACATAGTGGGGGGGGGTGTCAGTGAGGGTCCCGAGCCTTGTTGATGAGGCTCACTGCAGAGGAGAAGAAACTGTTCTTGTGGCGTGAGGTTTTGGCCCTGATGGACCGCAGCCTCCTGCCAGAGGGGAGTGACTCAAACAGGTTGTGACCGGGGTGTAGAGTAAGACACTATGGTAGTAAGTCGTACTGGCCACCAGCGTAAGTAGTAGGTACGGTAGAGTAGGTAAGGGATGTACAGATATAGATATAGATATATTTATGGGGCGACAGTGGCTCAAGAGGTAGAGCGGCCGTCTGGTAGTTGGAAGGTTCCTGAACTTCCTGGTTAGATTCCCACTCCTCCCGGGCAGCGTGTCGAAGCGTCCTTGAGAAAGACACTTAACCCCTAACTGCTCCTGATGAGCAGGTAACGGTTGGCACCTTGCATGGTTGCCTCCGCCGTCTGTGTGTGAATGTGTGAGTGAATGGATGAATGTGAGGAACAAAAAACTGTAAAGCGCTTCAGATAAAAAGCTGCAAAGAAAAAGCCATGATGTTTGAGAAAACTTTGTTTTGTTCACAGTCCAGTATTTACCTACTGTATAACTGTAGAAATATCCTGTACACCACCTGACTTTCTTGGCAGAAAATAAACGTGAGCCGTCTTCAAAAATCTACAGAAAGAGACGCCCCTCCTCCGTCCTTTCAGAGTCTCGTCTTTAATGGTCGCTCTCACTTTGTGCCGTGCGGCTCTGCGGCACGCAGAGGAACATGGTGTTGGGATGGAGGGATGTAGTGCATGGTATGATGAGATTATGCAGCATGAGTGAACAGGGGAGGTCAGAGGCAGGGCACTGTGTGCAATAATCTCAGTTACATGCGCCATCAGTAAGGGAAATGTGTGGGCTTGGAGCTTACAGTACCTAGTGTGTGTCGAGGGGGGGGGGGGGGGGGTGCGCACGTGTACTTGAATGTATGTGCCTGCGCATGTACGTTGAGTACGAGAGAGGAGGGAGAGGGAGGGAGAGAGTGTGTGAGAGAGAGGGAGAGAGAGAGGGAAAGAGAGGGAGAGAGAGAGGGAGCGAGAGAGAGAGAGTGAGAGCGCAGCACCACAGACTGCTGGATACAGAAAACTCCCCTGTGGGCTAATAGATTGGAGATGACATGCTCTCCGCTTCCGTGCTGAATGTTCACTGAACTTTCTGGCAAAGAGGCTGCCTCTAAAGTGGGTTCAACCAGAGGTTAATATAAACAAACAGCAGAAGATGGAGAGCCAGGGATTATTAAATGTAGGCATGACTGACAAATCCCTCATTGCCATTAGCCCCTGGCCTCCACCTATGCCCCTCGCCCAAAAAATACTGGGTCTCCGCATTGTTTTGGTCCATGACCCGCCTTATTAAGTGTTTGCGTTTTTCAAGCCAAATGTCCCCCGTGTGATTGACTGTCCACTTGCAAAAAGACATAGAGGGGCGCAAACATACAACATACATACATACATACATACATACATACATACATACATACATACATACATACATACATACATACATACATACATGCATGCATGCATGCATGCATGCATGCATGCATGCATGCATGCATACATACATACATACATACATACATACATACATACTTACATACATACATACATACATACATACATACATACATACATACATACATACATACATACATACATACATACATATATGTTGGTGTCACAGTGCCTCACCTTCTTGTTTGTTGTGATTACATTTTTTTTTTTGTTGGTAGATCGTATTGTCGTGTTGCACACATGTTGCCCTCAGGTTCTGATGCAATTGGATTACTGTTATCTTGTTTTCAATCGTACTGTATTGGAAATGCTACAAAATAGAGAGACAAGAGAAAATGCAATGCAAAAACTGTGTGACATAACATGGAAAATATCCTTTTATGATGCACTTTTGTATATTTTTTTCATAATATAATATATACAGTATAATACAAATGCCTGTGTGCTCAGTGTACAGTATAATGCCACTGTTTATAATGTAGACTGCCCTCCAGTGGTTGTTTTCATCCACTGCAAGCATTGCCAGCCTTTCACATGAATTGCTTGTTCAAGTACACCGGGGTGTCAGGATGAATGTTGGGTGTTTTTCCAGGAGTGAAACCAGCCGACACAGGCGCTAACTCTTGCCGGCTACGCGTCCTTCAGGTCATTTTCGGCGTCATTGTGTACAGTTAATACAACGTGAATACATGAATGTGAACCTAATTAGAAGTTATTGTCAGTGTTTTCGAAATCATCTGTCAATATGGCGTGATGAAATGGTATTGTCCTGACAGGAAAGAGTTAAATGAAAGATGTGAGTTGTCCATGCTGGGACGCTGGTATTTATCACTGCCAGAGCAGTGTGTGCAAATGTGCAAATCCTGTGATGTCGGGTGTGCATTGCTAACAGTGATTGCCATCTAATTAAATCGTGGCTCGTCACAAGAGATGCTTTTTATGCTGAGATAAGCATTGGGAGTCTACTGAAGCATTCCCGGGATCAATAAAGATGTTCCAGTCTGGATTAAGAATTGTTTTAAGGTTACAGAGGCCAGCTGAATTAATTAGGATTGCTTTCTAATACCCCCCTCTAATAACGTTCTCAGTGGGCGTGAGGGGGGTGGGGGGTGGGCGTGAACTGGAAGCTGTACTCCGTATTCTTTTGTCAGGCTGTTCCATCAATTATGTCACACTGGATAGTGAGAAAGCAAAACATTGTATATTTCATACAGACATGTATTTGTCACTTTACTTAAAGCAGCACTGCATACTTTTACTCATGCATACTGTCAGGGCCGGATTAACGACCGGGCCGTCCGGCCCGCGGCCCGTGGGCCTCTAGTGACGAGGGGCCCCCCAAAAAATTAAAAAATAAAAAAATTAAAAAAAAATATATATATATATATAAACTAAAAGGAGAAAACCTTCAAGGGAAACGAGTCCTGTGGAGTGTGCGGTCCCTTCTTTCCCTTGAAGGTTTTCTCCTTTTAGTTTATTTACCTCTCTTGCGCTGACCTGCACCTCCAGTCGGGGTCCAACCAGATGTGCACGAGTCTTATCTAGTTTAATATATATATATATATATATATATATATATATATATATATATATATATATATATATATATATATATATATTTTTTTTTTTAAATAACTTTTTTTGCGGCCCCTCGTCACTAGAGGCCTTTTGGAGGCCCACATTTTTTTTTAACTTTAAATTTTTTTTGGAGGCCCCTTGTCACTAGAGGCCTTTTGGAGGCCCCTCGTCACAAGAGGCCCCAAATTATTATTATTATTATTTTTTTTTCTTTACTTTTATTTTTTTTTGAGGCCCCTCGTCACTAGAAGCCTTTTGGAGGCCCCTCGTCACTAAAAGCCCCAAATTATTATTATTATTATTTTTTTTTCTTTACTTTTATTTTTTTTTGAGGCCCCTCGTCACTAGAGGCCCTAAATATTTGTTTATTTTTTTTAAATTTTTGTATTTTTTTTGAGGCCGCTCGTCACTAGAGGCCCCACATTTTATTTTTTATTTTTTTCTTATTTTGGAGATCGATGTCATACTGTGACACTGAAATGAAAACATATTTCATCAACTAAAATATTTAGTCAACAAAAATATTTCATCAACTAAAATATACAGATGACCCGAACCGGAGCCGAGAGGGGGAGACCGCAGGCATCGGCGGTCCAACTTCGCCATCGTCCATACTCTGAAGTGATTCAAAGTGGTTGAAAAGTTGGGGCATTTCACTGTCCTCTTCGCTCAGTGGATCCGGAAAAAGAGGCATGGCTAGCTTTTTTCTGCTTCTCAACACCGTAGTCCAGGAGGTGGAGGGAATTTTGGAGCCGTCACCGGTTGCCGACTCCGAGGCGGGAGGGAGCCTGTCCCTGGTCAACTCCACGCCCGCCAGCCGAAGACTGGAAATAATCTGGGACTGCCGGTGCAGGAGTTCATGGATGTGCTTCTCCAGGGAAAGAAGCTCAGACTTGAGGCATGACAGTTCATCTGTGGCCACCATGACCAAGCCCGGATAGCCTAGCTCCAGGCTAACAACAACGGGTAAATTAACTCAGTCTCTCAAGTGTACAAACAGTGGTGTTGCGTATACAACTAAAAGAGTAAAAACAACGATAAAAACAAGTAGGCTGATCTGCAGGATAGAAACAAGTAAAAAATAAGATAAAAACAACAAGTCCAGAAATGCGGCTAGGTTTAGAAATAACGCGGAAAAAGTTTAGAGCAGGAGCTGAACGCTGAACACGTCTGTGTGGAGCTGGAGGCTCAGGTAGAGCAGGCTGCAGGCTCAGGTAGAGCAGGGTGGAGGCCCAGTAAGAGCAGGCTGGAGGCTATGTGGAGCTGGAGGCTCAGGTAGAGCAGGCTGGAGGCTATGTAGAGCTGGAGGCTCAGGTAGAGCAGGCTGGAGGCTATGTAGAGCTGGAGGCTCAGGTAGAGCAGGCTGGAGGCCCAGGTAGAGCAGGCTGGAGGCTAAGTGTAGCTGGGGGTCCTCAGGTGAAGCTGGAGGCCCAGTAGAGCTAGTGGCCCAGTAGAGCTAGAGGCCCAGTAGAGCTGGAGGCCCAGGTGTAGCTAGTGGCCCAGTAGAGCTTGAGGCCCAAGTGTAGCAGGCTGGAGGCCCAAGTCAGGCCAAATTAAAAAAAATATGTCTCTCAGTCCACAGGGCAATAAGCCCCTGCTGCAGACCTAGGCTATAGACTAGGGTGACCAAACGTCCTCTTTTCACGCCCTGTCCGGGCCGTCCGGGGGGGGTTTATAAATTCATGATAATGTCCGGCTTTCACGGACCGTTTTCATATACTTAAATTGACTGGCGCATTGCACAGAATACTACGGTAATCTGTTGCGTGTGTGACGTAATCCCTGAGAAGCTTTGTGGGCGGCTCTACAACTACGCTCACAAACAGAGGAAGAGAAAGGATACACGCAGAGGGGACAGAGCGCACCGCAGCTCACGTTCACAATGCCAAAGAATGTACTGGAAAACAGAGGATGCTGTAAAGACTAAGTAAATGCAGCGGAGGGAGGGTGCGTTTTGCATTTCATACTCTGAAACATCACAATCTATGGATTGCACAAGTGCCTTGCTAAAAAAGGCATTTCCAGACTCTGACACTGCCAAAAAGTTCAGTAGTGCGCGCACTAAATCCGAAGCCAATTGTTATAGCGCCCCACTCGACTCGATTGATGTCGCACATGAAGCACTCAAATCAAACCACGGAGCAGTGAAAATATTCCCAATCATAATACAGTACTTTGACTGGAAGAGGGGTGGGCATGCAAACAAAATGAATCGAGGTTAAAATAAATACATCAAATGAGACAGCAGAAACCATTGCACAATATCTCATTGAAACATGGCAAGAAAAAAACGATTTGTCTGAAAAATATATTTGTTAACTGGATTTTCTATTTTCTATTATTTCATATATTTTGTTATTTATTTTTGTCAAGTAAGACTTGAAAAGAGAGCTATTATTTTGTTACAGGTTGATTTTTAAGTTATTATTGTGCCATTGAGATTTGTCTAGGCATAATCAAGCATTCTGATTGTTGAGTAACTGGTTTGGTGTGTCTTTGGTTATAGAGAGATATTGTTGTGTTATATACAGTAAAATTATACTTGTATATCCATAGATAGAGAGGAGGCATACTTTAAATATATTAAAACAATAATGCATCTTTGAGTAAACGTTGAGTATCATCAGGCATGCGTTGCTCATGGGACGGGGGTTGCAACCAGTCTGTGAGCAGAAGCATGCACATGCACGGATGTGCACCTACTATAGACGAGCCACACTGCAGCGATAAAATGGTTGTGATGGGCAGATAAGCAGGAGATTATTCGTCCAACTCTGGACTGGATTGATAGCAGGGCTAGCAGAGCCAGCTAAGCTACTGCAGGTCTTCCAGCTCCTGGCTAATTGCTAACAGAGCCAGCTAGGCTAGGCTAGGCTACTGCTAACAAAGCTGAGCACAAATTCAGAAAAGTTCCCAAAAACAGTATAAGTAGTCCACTGTTTTTAAAGCAGATTAGATAAAACAGACCTTTTCAACTGGTAGTACAATTCCGTGCTAAAAATCCATTAAAATCCAATAAAATCCAATAAAATCCAACAAAATCCAACAAACATTAACAATTAACAGACTAAGGACCCTTGGGCTGTCTGGAGAGATGCCTGACTAGGAACAAGAATACCCTGGGCTGTCCAAAGTAATGCCTGAATGGAAATAATAATACACAGTATGAAAAATAGTTGGGAATTTACAACACCTATAGTTGTATAGTTGTTATTATGGTATAGTTATTACGGTATGGTTATTATTGCCATAAATAACACCATTAAAATAAATAATTTTATTTTTATTTGAAATAATTTCTTTTAACAATAGGCACATTAGATCAACAGGTAACAACAAAACAACCAACTTTTATTAAACATTCTATTAAACATTCTGATATTTTCGTGAGTCTCGTGCCACTGTCAGTGTCAACTAAGCACTCAGAAGACGCTCGCCGTTTGTCCGGGACAAGTAATATTGACGTACAGAGATTGAGAGTTTCCATGTGACACTGTGAGACAGGCACTTTCTGATCAGATGGAATAATGTTACTATTCGTTTGGGGAATATATATATATATATTATATATATATATTTTTTTTAACTTGTCCAGTCGGACAAATAAAATTGTATTATGCGTGTCCGACCATTTTTTTTGACTTGTCCCGGACAATAGGACAAGCCTTAACACATTGGGTGCCAACGACGAGAAATCTCGTTGTTGGCCGTCATGCGTTGAGTGCCAATGACGAGAAATCTTGTTATTTAATCGCTATTTCTTTTATTAGCGATATCCATTCATTTTTCATCCATCCAGCCTCACGTTATCATTGGGACTGGCTCTGAGCTCGAAAAGGGCAAATACCGCCCCCTATCGTCTCCCGGATGGTATTGCACCCATTGGAATGGAGTCAATGGAAATGCATGAGAAAAAAAGAATCCGGGCTCCACATTTTACTTCTGAGCCATGTAACCTGACTATTGCATTCATTGAGACAACCAAAAGCAGCGTGGATTATCTGTTTCAAGGTATAACGTTGGATCAATAAACGTGATCGATATTTGTAATGGCGATCAGGAATTGGATTAATCTTTTTGCAGAACATCTGATGTGAGGTAAGGACTTTATTTGACAGTCTTGGGGTAATCAGATGTTTTTTCACAGATTTCACAACGTGTCTCATATGTGTGTATGTGTGCGTAACGTTAGCGCCAGGCAGGGTTATAGATAATAGATTTTTCAGCCCGCTTCTCTAGCGTGCATAAGTACACATATACTATCGATAATCTAGCGTTTATTTGAAAACGATTCATAAATAGGCCGAAAAATGACAACGTGTTTTGTGTATTCCAGTAAAGGGCTATTTTCGTGGATTTTTCTGGAATCACTAGAAATCTTCAAAACTATAATCGTATTCAAAACGGTATAAAACGGAAATGTACTGATGAAAAAACAATCCGTTTCGTACATGTTGACTGCAAGCAAGTCATTGATAAGCGACGGTTGTATTAGACACATAATTTAAGATATAGTTTATGCGTTCGCAAATATCCCCGTCCTCTCATTGACTAAAGCGCTGGCATACAAACGATAAATCGCGCACCCCGCTGGCAACCAATGTGTTAATGTCAAGCCCTGTACCGTTACTGTCTATATGCTTCAAATTATACCGTGATATACATTTTAGACCATACCGTCCAACCCTACTCCAAATGCTTTTCCCGGTCCGACCAATTAGTACAGCCAAAAACACGGCAATAATTGACCATTTTGAGCAACAATGACCAGGAACAGTTGCTAGTTCGGTTGTGTTGGATACATTCAGTATCTCCCAAATGGCCGACCTCCGGTTTGATGACACGCCTTGAAAACACTCTATGCAGGGGTGTCAAACTCATTTTCACAGAGGGCCACATCAGCATTATGGTTGCCCTCAAAGGGCCAAAGACCGTATAAATGTTAATGTAATGTAAAATAAATGTAGCTACACATTTACATATTGTTAAACATGGTGTTTCTGTATTTATTACTTATTCAAGTTATACATATTGCATATTCATTTGCATAAATGTAAAAATATATGTTAGCTTATGTTATTTTAACAAATAATTTTAGTTTATCAGAACCCCATATTACTCCACCAATCAATGATCAAACCATTCAAGTAAATAACAAAGAAGAATATCATCAAATACAAGCTATGACATTAAGTTTGTTCAAAACCTTTTTGTCACAGTCAAGAGGGGCAAAACTAACAACTGTGAGCTGCAAAGAACACGTGGGACAGATGTAGCAGATGTTACAAAAACAAATGGCTGCACACAACCTTGCAGAGGCCATACATCCAACTAATGGAAGATAGTTTAATTAACTTTAATTAACAGATTGCAGAATGGGTACAGTACAGTACAGCTCAATACACACAATTGTTAAGGGGATGCAGACCAGAGAAAGACTTTCGACTTGTTTACATCAGGGTCCCCCATTTTCAATTCGTAATGAAATTGCTATTATGTGTCTGCATGAACACACAACTGTAACTGTACTCAAAAATAACAAAATAAGGGTTGTCTCAGTTCACAACTATATTGGTCAAGTTTTGGGTGGGACTTGTTTGCGTCCCTACAGCTTCTTATTCAATTGAGCGAGATGCTCAGTTATGTCACACAGCCAGTTTGCATCTGACAGTTCAGACAATATTTCTTCAACCCTTTGTTACCTATTCCGCCTGGATCGTTTTTGTATTTTGGGCTGTAAAATTGTCAAAGAATGTCTGAGGAGTAAGTGCTTTTGGCTTTTTTCCTTTGTTACCTCAGATGTTCAACATACATGTATGTGTAAGAATGTGTAATAACTAAGGCTGTCAAAGTTAAAGCTTTATTAACGCATTAACCCACAATTATTTTAACACTGGTATTTGTTAACCCAATATTAATGTAAAAAAAAAAAAAAAAAAAAAAAACGTTTTTTCTTTTTTTTTTTTTTTAACCTGAGCTCTTGGGGGGCCACATCAAATGACGTGGCGGGCCGGATTTGGCCCGCGGGCCGTGAGTTTGACACCTATGCTCTATAGGCAAGGTAGATTAGCTACTTAGTCATGATAGTAAAAAAAAGGTTAGTACTTTTTTAGTAGTACATTACACATGTATACACTTCTTCAATCAATATCTGACTTTTTTTTTAACTTTTTTTAATAATAATTACCAACCTTCTTACTGTTACTATTATTATTACTATTATGTACTTTGCTACTATGTCTACACTACTATCTACTATGCCTATGCTACTACCTACTATGCTAATATCTCTATACTACTATGCACTCAAGTTCAAGACTGTTTGACAACCAATATCACTTACCCATAGCTGCTAGAGTTGTACCATTCCTGCTGACTTGTTGTACATACCTTGTAAATAACTAAATATAAAATGTAAACAAAACAGAGAAACAGTAACTTTCCAGGGTTTCTCATTTCAAACGTGCGTTCCAGGGACCAAATTGACCAAATACCAAATTGACCAAATTGTCCTCTCCCTTAAATCTACATTACTACTGATAACAGTCTCAATCTACCGCTATGTAAATGAATTTCTTGGAGTTGTGGCTTCCTCAGCCCATCCTTTCTCTACAGACTCAGGGTAAATCCTGACCGTCAAACTGCAGGGGAAACAGGCATTTATGGCACCACAGGGGGCTCTATTGACAATTTCATGTCTGCTCCATTTGTATTACTTTGATTCATCAGTTGGCTGTGGCAAGGTCACAAGTGTTGCTTTTATGACTGTTTTTGGGTCAAGAAATGACAATCCCCCCCAGGGCTGGGAGAAGTGTTGAAGTCCCCAGCAGTAGGAGAGGTTGAGTGCCAACGAGAGGCTCTGAGCAGAGACGTTTCTACACAGTAATCGGGTCCTCCTCTGTTTAATTCTGTTGACTCATCAGTACACAGAAGCGGAACTTCTCAATCTTATCTCTGGGTGCTATTGTAGTGTATCTTAAAGGGGACATATTATTAACCTTGCACAGGAGCTGGCTTCATGAGATCATGCGAGAATCCATCTAGTTTGGCTTCCAAGTTATGCGCTTGTGCCCCGAACCACAGCGGTTCGGACCAGTCAGCGTCCTTTGGGGAACTACTGGCAGCTATGGGCGTGGTTTGGGTGTGACAGCAGTGAGAAGCGACAATGTCATTGGACGAGTGTGGCGCAGTTCATTTTGAAAACAACAACGGTGGTTCTTGAAGAGGTTAGCGTAGATGCTGCTTAAGCATCAGTTGTATCATAACTGGAGGGTATTTGTTCATTGAAAGAAGAGCAAAGAACACCACTGAAGGCTTTTCTCCATAGACAGATGGTTGATCTCAAAGGCTTAGGTTTGGTTTCAACACTGGGCGGGGACCGTTTAAGGCGAGACAGCCTTTTTGCCTTTTTTTTCTCAACGATATTGAGATTTTGTTATATTTTGCTTCCTTAACATGTCTTATTTCAAACTAGTGGCAATAACATAACATCGAAAACACACAATTAGTTGTTTATTTTAATTCATTTTGTCTGATTGTGTCCATAGTGTTAGGGTTTGTAATGCGACCCCAATTGCACAATACAGACAGGTAATCAGAGCTAGCCAAAACAAGGGCATGATTTAATTATACACAAAAAAGCGGCACTGACCCTTTAAGGGTGAAATACACTAAAGTCCATGAACACAAAAATGCAGCACTGTCCCTTTAAAGGGAGAAGAAAAAGTACACAGGAATATCTTCAGAGAACACGGGCAGAACAAAAGGTACACAGGATTATCTTCAGAGAACACGGGCATCCTCCCGATCAGACCGCTGCCAGTGGGCAACGCAGCAAACAGGGGGTCCAAGGGGAACGGAGTGAGAACACGGGCATCCTCCCGTGGAACAATAGAGAGCGATGACGAGCCTCACCCCAGGAACGAGGTCCATGAAGAGGGAGTAGGGCAGTAGCCGGCACGACGTCTCACCCCAGAGACGCGGCGGTAGATGGTAGCAATGTAGAATGGCACGACGTCTGGAGTGAGAACATATGGATCCTCCCGTGGAAGTCTAGAGAGCGAAGACGATGTTCCACTCCAGGAAACGGCGGTGGATGGTAGCAACAAGACGACCTGGCAAGGAGTGGAAGGCAACCAGCAGCAGGGGCGTAGCTGTAGATTCTGGGCCCCCTGACAGAATTGACCTATGGGCCCCTAAGGGAAGCGAGCGCGCGTCAGCACGTGAGCGAAACATTTTGGCCATGTATTTATTGATGAAAACGCATAATATGTTTTTTACCTATGCATTTGGATCAGCAGTTCAGCACCTGAACTGTTGGTGGGTGAGCCTAGTAAAGGATGTCGCATTGCGTTCATCTTCAATGAATGAACCAATGCAATAGTCTACCAAAGAACCTTGAGTCGCACTAGGCTAGGCATATTTTCCCCTATTCTTGTGACAATGTTTTCTGATACTCAACATACAAAAGCTGTTACTTGTCCTGTCTCTCTGTAATCCCATCTCCCACACAAAGTCTCAAGCACACTATTAGGTTGACAGACACTTACATTTTTATGTGCTCTGTAGTATACAATCACTCCCTACTTCGATATACACAGTAAATTTTGCAGAGTACATTTGACTCAAACTGAGTACATTTTACTCAAACTGAGTAAACTGTGTACCTTTTACGAAGCAGATTTTGATTTTGAACTGTCGCGGGCGGAGCACTAGCTTTTTTGCTGTAGGGGCCGGGTTGCTGCCTTTCTCAGCAGAGTGCTAAAGCCCTACCTGTTACACGCGCAAGTAATTCAAGGAGGCGCAAGTGACAAGTGTTGAGCTATTGGTGGGGACAATTCAGGATTCTTGGATACTGGTGGGGTCATGACCTTGCGTTCACCCCCTAAATGACACAATGATACCCAACCTTGAAAACCCTGTTGAAGTTAATGAACTGTAATGGACTGCAAGAAATCAACATGACTATCAACTTTATCTTCTGTCTATTTAATTGAAAATTAAACCCAATATAGGAATGAACAAACAAAAAATCTCAACATTCTTTGACTTATTCAATTAATCATATGGGATCCTAAAGGATTGCTATAGGGTTCCAAAAACGTATAGAGATTCCTAAAGCATTTATTTTTACTAGGGATGTTATCCTACACTTTAAGCTGTCTGATATCCCATTACCTGTAACTCTTGGGTCTCTTTCTCACTTCCTCTGCCTCCTCCCTGAGTCTGCAGTCACCACATCATTCTACACAGGAGAGCAATACACTTAGGAATACACTGAACTGGTTTGAATACATGATTTTTTCTTTTTTCTGCCATGTTCTACCTGGTTGGCTGGCTACACACACACACACACACACACACACACACACACACACACACACACACACACACACACACACACACACACACACACACACACACACACACACACACACACACACACACACACACACACACACAGTGTGCAGGTTAGTTACAGTAGGAGATGGGCTTCTATCATAATTTATATTCTATCATTCTATAATGCATTCTTCTCTTTTATTTTATTTTCAGGTAGTTGTACCTTAAGATACTTGAAGGCTGGCATCTGTAAAACGCAGATATAAGTACTTTATTCTTATTTTATTATCATTATTTTCTTTCCAATGAAATGGAATCAGAAAGTGGTATATGATGGAAAATATGAAAGTCAATGCTTGAAGGAAAATTATAGTTGTGAGTTGATGGAGGAGTGGCAGCTGTTTGCACATCTGTAATCAGAGGTAGCAAGAGAGAGAGAGAGAGAGAGAGAGAGAGAGAGAGAGAGAGAGAGAGAGAGAGAGAGAGAGAGAGAGAGAGAGAGAGAGAGAGAGAGAGGAGGGGTCTGGATCTTGACAACACCGTTAGCTAACAGCTGAGCTAAAGACTGTGACCTGTAATTCAAAGCAGCGAAAATTAAGAGGAGATGATGATTATAAATGTGTTTTTTTGTATTGAGCATTGTAACTTACATGAAATGTCTGCCTGCCACCACCACCAATGACATACCGTCTTTAAACACACCGTGACACACTCACTCAGCCGACACTCACTCAGCACCTGGCTTCATGCTCATGGTGGGAGGGACTCGTGAGGCAGTAGATCAAACCATTGTTAGAGAAATGCAGGGGTGTCACAATCTATGGAAACTTAAAAAAGCACCTGTTTGTTTCTTTTGTGACGTTTTTCTTTTAATACAGGCAATTATACTTTTAAGTCATCTACATTAACTTACTTTAGGATAATAATAAAACCATATTAATAAAAAGATAATAATAGTGTTCTCTGGCCCCCCCCCCCCAGTGCTGGGCCCTTAGAATCATCCTAATCTACCCCCCCCCCCCCCAGCTACGCCCCTGACCAGCAGTACTAATAGTCTCCCAAGGAGCTGATTACCAACCACTCACAGGTGCATGAGGAAGAGTGTTCAGCACACCATCTCGTTGGGCAGCATGCAGTCCTACCCAGCCCTCACACATAGATCACAATTACAATACAAAACTTTGAAGTAGTTTTCTCAAAAACGAGTTTTTATGCATTTTACTTACACACAAAGTCTTGGAACTACATTTCCCTAGTATACCTACACACACCAACCTTTCCACATGTCTTCCCATCCATATCCTGCTTCTAATTCCAGAAGGGTTTGTTGATATATCATTCATAGCCAGGTTCATAGTACATGTTATACCAAAACTAGGCGAAAATCAATTTTTTTTATGACAGTAGACAGTATTTCCTGATGTATGGGCTGATAAAAGGACATAGCCACAATCCCTTCTGAAAAAAGTTTTGTTTTGAATGTATCAACAAAATTAAACCAAGTTTTTGAATCTGGCATTATCCATGTTGGTGATGCGAGACTTGGCGATACATGCAAATGTGCGCATATTTAATGAGGACGTGCCTCATTTGCATATATAAACATAAAATTCTGAAAACTTGCAATACATTTTTTCAAAGTTTTTATGTACATAACAAACTGGGAAAGTTTCATAGTGATATCTACAGTATTAAAATATTTGTTTAGCCTATTCTCCACTTGCACAACGTGAATTTCCGGTAGGTCTTCCAGGTTGAGAAAGGTCTTTCCGGTCCCATCATTATTTAAACAACTTTGTCGTCACAGAGATGTAATGAAACGTTTGTATTATTATATTATAGAATGCAGTGGCGGTTTCTCCACTAGGGGCGCTGGGGCGCCGCCCTCCCTGGTAAAAGAGCAGGAACAGAAGAACATTTTTTATTTTTATTTTTTATTTTAGAGCCCTAGAAATAAAATAAACATGTTTAAAATGAATAATATTTACTCATTTTAAGTATGTTTGTGTTTCCAATGCACAATATAATGTTAATATATCAAATATAAATAATTGTTTTCATTCACAGGAAGTCACTGTCTGAAAGAGAGTAACTACCTCTCAGGCCGGGCGAGACGCACACAGTGGGTGTGCACTGTCTTGTTTCATCGCTGTACATCGCAGCCAATTAAATAGGTCAAGCAAATATATTTCGCCTATCAGTGCGTAACGCACTGTGCGTTGAAATATGATGTAATATGATGGAAGGCGGGCGTGTTTTCGAGTGATCTAATCAAGCAGCCGGGTCCTTCCTGTCTGGATATTTTGTAGCCCTTACGTGACTGCGATCTGCTTTTGGTAGCTGGATGCAGCTAACGACGGTTTCTTTTTGAGTGGATTCAAAAGAAGTGGATTATGGCAACAACAACAACAAGCCTGGTTGTCTGTAAACGTTACTGGAGTTTCTTTTTGAGTGGATTTAAAAGAAGTGGATTATGGCTTGTTCTGTCAACAACAACAACAACACACCTGGTTGTGGACTGGACACTTTATCAAGCCCTTCTGCCTGTAGCTTCTAGCTGGTTGTACTTGTGGTGGCTAACTTGGCTAACAAGAAGCTATATGGCTGGATGCAGTGGACATGGACATCAACACCAGTCTGGACAGTGGACATTTAGACACTTTATCAAGCCCTTCTGCCTGCTGGACAGTGGTGCGAGAGAGAGAGAGAGAGAGAGAGAGAGAGAGAGAGAGAGAGAGAGAGAGAGAGAGAGAGAGAGAGAGAGATCTCGGGATGTGTGTGTTGCTGGCGACTGTGATCATATTGATTGATGGCAATGGTGATAGTTGTACTGTAACTGTGTACTTAAATATTCGTACGCTTGTGGTTTCTCTCTCTCTCTCTCTCTCTCTCTCTCTCTCTCTCTCTGTGTTCTAACTTTTCTATTTATATATTGTGTTTCAAGTTGTGAATTAGACTGTACTTTATTTGACTGGTTGTGTGTTGTTGGTGGTTTGGTAGTGTTGTGGGGAGTCAGTGTTCGCTTGGTCAGCTGTCCGCTGCCAGTGACATGCCCCCCCCCCCCCCTTCACCCCCCCTCCCCCTGCGCCCACCCAAAAGTAGGTCACACCGGCCACCACTGATAGAATGTATTTAACCTTTTCTCCGCCAATAACATCATACAACGGATTTCAAGTTCATGCAAATTCTGCCAATAACGGCGTACGACGTGATTCTGATCATAATTTCATATTTTCGCCATGGTATTCATATTTCACTCACGGAGCCTTGTCGGATGTTGTGTGAGCCAGCACAACTCTGCAACGCTTCAATACTGCGACCTGGTGGCTGATCGGCGAGTTGCAACCGGAAGTGGATCTCTTGTGATCCCGGTGCGTCTCCCTATTCCGTCCGGCCACTCGTTTATCGTCGCGGGACTCAATACATACACCGTGGATATGGATCTTTGGATCCTTGGGCGCTAATGTTACATTTGTTCCTAATTTGTGCTCAATAATTATTTGTATTTTCAGGCTGTATCGGCGCCTATACAGTCTGAAAATACCCTCGTGTTCATCACATACCGCAATATACTGAGCACTGAGCACACATTAGGAACAAATGTAACGTTAGCGCCCACCACATCAAGTACGTCTACACGACATATAAGAGTTGTTTGTAGGTCGGAAATGATGGAATAGATTTACCAACAAAAAAGGTGTTTAACCTGCTCATACCTTTATTAAAAGCGTGGGGCAGGAGCAGCACAGATAACTTGGTTCTGCATGTATTGTGCTTCCATTCAAACAGACGGCAACACACGTGATGTCAAGTCTCACTCTTGTGAGATTTCCTCTCTAGATACTCTACCTGGCCAGGGTACTCTTGGGTCCTAGTGCCCCCCCATGTTACACTATATGTCATGCACATGTATTTTATATGTTAATAAAATTGCATTTATCTTTAGTCCTAATTCTGTCACTGTTTGATGTCACAAAGAAGGGTGTATCCGAAAGCTGTTGTCGTAAATTAATTGAATCAAAAATGTACGGTACAGTAAGGTTAGGGTTTTAAGGAGACATATGGTCACAGCTTTAAAGAGGAAGGACGCTCAAGTCAAAGCAAACAGCAAGGAATGCACTTTGGTTGAGGGGTAGATTACTGTTTCCTCACCCCCCACTCGGCGAGGTCAGTAACGCCATAAAAACCTACCCCTCCGACACCAAGAAGGAGGGGTTGGTGTAATTTTAGGGTAAAAACAGACTAAACCATGGTTATTCTCCTCCGGTGACAGTTAAGTCTTCTGCCAGGAAGACAGATAAGATGTTTACTCAGTCACACACCACAGAAAAACGGTGACTCAGTAAAACCAAAAGACAGTTGCCTAATCAAGAGAAGGCCAGGAGGAAATAACTTAGCAGCTGGTCTAAAACAGTTTAATGACTTACAAATGCAGAAAGTTAAGACTCTAAAATAAGCAAGTTATTAAGCAACAGATAACTATAGGAGACAAATTAAGAAAAAAGCAAGCACTATGATACTAAGAAATAGACGGATTGACCACTGAGAAGTGGAATAACCAGACTCACTGCTAAAAGAAAAGCAACATATAGGTTTCTCTCCAGTTGGAGACTAAGAGAGGGAAATTGGATCAAATGCTGAAATACCCACTAAAGAACATTAATAAAATAGGAGAAACATATCATTGTCAAAGAAATAAGATTCTAGTTAATTTAGGACTAATAGTTAAGACCATTACCAGCGGGAGACCAAGTTAAACAAACTAGGGTTTAGAACTTAAACTAAGACAAAGTAAGATTAAAACAACTATTACCTTTTCTCCTGATACATTAATTAACTATGGAGTGTATGCAACAAACATTGTACAACATGTCTCCACTGAACACTGTGACCTCAATTGTCTAATTCTGAATTATACTATATCATGTTATAGGATATTATCTAGTCTAACACAGTCTCTGGAAGGTAATAGTAAAAAGCCTGTAGTAAAGTAGAGTGAATATTTTATTGTTCATTTAGAAAGAAAATGCTAATACTATGAATTGAAAAGTGGGGACCCTAATGTAAACTTATCCAAAAAGGTGATTGCTAATTTAGATCCCGTTGGTAAGAGTTGTGTGTGTATTATACTGTGCTATAACCATTCTGCAAAACTGTTAGCAAAGTATTCATTTATCAAAGAATAAACTGTTTAGTCCGTTTTCATTAGAAGGAAGAAAACGTTTGAAATAAGTCATGTCATTTCCTTATTTGGTTAGAGACTGCAGTTCTTTCATGGCAAGCCAATGAAAATAGGGATCGGAATCTGTGGTCTGTGACATCACAGGGCAAGGATTCGACCACTGGGGGAGGGGTTTTGAGTCCTATATCTACCACAGGTTCGAGACATGGGACAGACCCACGGAGACCAGCAGCAGACGACTTCAAGCCACGGAGAAAACCACCTTGAGACGACCCTCAACCATCTACGCTGAAGACGTGCTGCCGATGCTGTTATAGAATAGAAAAGTTAACGAGAACTTTAAGCTGTTTTTGGATCTTCCAATAAACGACAGCCGACTGTCATTGTACCTTAGCGCCTGGCTCCGACTCCATCTCATTTTATAAGACAATTGAACTAAAACGTGTGAGTACAACTGCAAAGATACTATAAAGAGATCCACTATACGATCCTAAGACTTGAGAAGATAGAGTCATTTAGAAATACACGTCACTGTCTACAACATTTGTAACATGTGATGAAAAAGTTAACAAATAATTAACTGTATTAGACATTTGTTAATGATGAATAGGCTTCACTTCAGATTAGGGCACACAATAGCATCTGCAAATGATTTATAGATGTTTTATGAATGTCTTAACAAATCATTTGTTGAACATGAACATGAAAAAACAGTATAGTCGTTTTTTCATATCCATTTTTTAAAGCATCTACAAATGTGTTACTACACATTAAACAACATTATTTAATGATGAACAAATCAAGTACAAACAATGTTGATAATGAGTTATAAATAATGTAGAACTAATCTGTAAATGTTATACAAATATAGTTATAAATGATTTAATAATCATTTATGAATGTATATAAATGGTTTGTTCATGATTAGTTCATTATCCACTAATGCGTTATACATACTTTGTAAATGTTATACAAACATGGTTATAAATGATTTAATAATCATTTATGAATGTATATAAATGGTCTGTTCATGATTAGTTCATCATCTACAAATACCTTATAAATGTATTATAACAGGGTGTTATTATAAAGTGCTACCCAATTGTTAAGGGGATGCAGACCAGAGAAAGACTTTCGTCTTGTTTACATCAGGGTCCCGCATTTTCAATTCATCATATGACCCTCTTCACAGCAAAAATCAAGGAGACGGTGGCCTCCTTCTCTAGGAAGGGGAGCCAAAAAGTCAAAAAACAAACCCACCTCCCATGGCTAGATCACAGCTGCAGACAGTAATTGAAAGACAGGGACTCACTCCTCAAACAGAGCTTAAAGTCTGGACTGTCTATCGACAGACAGAGATTCATGCATGCTAGGAACAAGGTCACACAGACCCTCAGAAAGGCCAAAGCAAACTTCTTTATTAGTATAATTGAAGCAGGAAAAGGGAACGGCAAAAAAATCTGGCAAACCTTGTGTAGAGGCAGAAACCGACTTGGTGGATTTATATATTATTATATTATTATTATATATATATTATATTATATATTAGAACTATGCACTGTTTAGAGTGACTGTCTTAACCTTTAGACTGTCTTATTTATGTTTGGACACTAGAGGGCTCACCACCCATTACAGCCCACTCCTATAAATAGCCAAGGTGATCACTGCAATCTTGTGCACCTGTGATGAGGATAAATTTTTCTACCTGTCTCACCGTTTGGAACTGACAATGGAGCACTTGACAACTGTTCCGATTTAACCCTTCATTCACCATCATTCACCTTGGACAACAATAAACTCTGTAATAAACAGCAGCAACTTGGGACATTCCATATTTACACCACAAACTTTGGGACTGAGTAAGATAATTAATTGCGGGTGCATCGTGGACGCTTGTCGATTCATTGGGGAGCGACAAGCGGACACTACACCTTGAATAAACTCCTAGGCAAACACCACAATCGGGAAAAAGACCCCCTAGAACTGAATGTGAATGACATACTAGTTAAAGACCCCACAGTACTGGCCTGCACCCTCAACGAACACTTCTTAAATAGTGTTCTAGACAGCACCAAACACTTTGCCCCCTCCAGTATCCTACCAAACCCAGTAACCAACACCCAGCCCCTCTTTGAACTGGAGGAGATAACAGAGCCTGAAGTGAAAAAGATCATTCTGGCTCTGAAAGGCTCCAAAGCCAAGGACGCCTACGGGCTCGACACTGATTTCCTCAAAACATACTCTGATGCACTCATTAAACCCATCACTCTATTAGTGAATCAATCAATCACCTCCAGGGAAGTTCCATCATCCTGGAAGATGGCCATGGTGACCCCTATCTTTAAATCTGGCAACAAGGCACTGGTGACCAATTATAGGCCCATCAGTATACTTCCTGTCATATCCAAAGTTGCAGAGAAGTGGGTGTCGAATCTCATGACTAAACATCTCGACTTGGGCCCCACCCCACTTAACCCAATGCAGTTTGGATTCCGTGCCCTTCACTCAACAGAGTCAGCCAACTGTCTGTTTGTTGAAAAGGTCAAGAGTGCACTAGATAGCAACAAGTATGTTGGTGCTGTCTTCTTAGACCTTAGCAAGGCTTTCGACTGTGTCAACCATAATATCCTCCTAACCAAACTAACTCACTTCAATTTCTCAGCTGCTACAATAGAATGGTTTAGATCCTACTTATCAAACCGAAAATAATGTGTCACGGTCAATGGCGCCAAGTCCCCATATCTAGACAACCCTGTAGGTGTCCCTCAGGGATCAATCCTTGGGCCCCTGCTATTCTCCCTGTATATCAATGACCTGCCAAATGTGTGTCCCGAACTCAATGTACAGATGTATGCCGATGACGCAGTCATCTACACACAGGGCAAGGACATAGAGTTGATTACATCTAGGCTCACATGCGCACTAGACAAGGTACAATGCTGGCTAAACAGCACCTGTCTCCTACTTAATGCGAAAAAGACTGTGTGCATGTTCTTTAGCAAGCGTCCAGAAACCATCAAGCGGTCCAATGTGTTCCTGAGGAAGGAGGGAAGGAAGGAAGAACTAGAACTTGTTTCCCACTTCAAATTCCTTGGGGTCATCTTGGACTCAAACCTGACCTTTAAGAAACACATAAAGAAAGTGAGGAACACCATCAACTTCAACATTATCAACTTCAAACAAATACAGCCCTCCCTAACACTTGAAGCCGCAAAGACATACCTACACTGTATGGTCTTCTCTCACATTGAATATTGCCTTCTAAACTGGTCATTTACTGGGGCCACAGCCATGAAACCCATAGAACAACTTTACAACAGAGCATTGAAGGTATATGACATGAAACAGTACTCATACCACCACTGTAAAATCCTGGATAAGCATCAAATTTAAATTTTTTAAAACCTCAGACGTTATAAAAGTTCTTGCTTTGTATATAAATGCCTGCACAGATTAGCCCCTCCCCCTCTCAAGGAGTTTATCCACGAGAAAAGGAACACTGGATTAGCCACTAGGTCAAACACCAGAGGGGATTGTGAGGTCCATTTTAGAAAGACCGCCTTCAGCAAAAATGTTATATCGATAAAGGGAAGTGGAACATGGAACAGCCTTCCGGTCCCCTTAAGGGAATGTACCACCCTGTCCACCTTTAGGGGCCAACTCAGGAAATGGCTGTTAGACAGCCAAATATGCACTCATTAGGGATGTTAGCGATGTTGTACTGACTGAATGTCATGTTAGTGTGGTCATGTCAGTGATGTCAGTTTTTATGAATGAACGTTGTATGGTCCGTTTTGTGTTTGTTTTATGTTAGGACTACGGGTGGAAATTAGCCGTGTGCTATTCCCAGCATATTTACGTCCCTATCATGCTGTGATGTTATGCATACACATGTAAATGATGTTCATTAATTTGCATTGTCCTTAATAAACAAATCTTACTAAATCTTACACACACAACATACAGATAGACAGTACTGCTACATCTATACATTTATGACGTACCAGATTTGCAAATACAGTACTGTTTGTGATAGAAAAAGTGTCCAGAAAAAGAGTGTATATACATCAGGGGCGTTTTTAGGGTTAGAAAACATTGGGGGCTTCAGCCCAGGGGGGTGGATGGGGGGGTCACCCCCCCCCCCCCCCTTTTTTTTTTTTTTAAGCACAGAAATACGCAATTTTAGATTAATTAGAGATGAATACTGAATAACTAGAATCATTAGAGGTTCTCAAAGTGAGGTCCAGGTCCATGAGAGGGATATGGGCAGTCCCTAGAAAATTCAAAGTTAACAGGACCAAATCATCAGTTTCTTATTTATTTATTTATTTAGCCAGATAAAACATTGATCTGGTCCAAGAAGCCCCAACAGGAGTACAAATATACATATATACACATATATATACATATAATATATATACATATACTGTACATACATACACATATACACCAATAACAAAATAAAAACACAGTTAATTGTAGATACACAATCAGGTTTAAGCACTATAAAAATGCAGCAGGTGAGTTCACCTGTCTTCAACCAAAATGGAAGGAGAGTGAAGTACTGTACACAGAGAACATGAAAATATACAATACATTCACCAAACACTACACAAGACAACCAATGATGCAGACTGATGAAAATATACATTTTCTCCCATTTTCCCAAATCAGTCAACATGGAGAATCACAACAAAAAATTATCTTGCCAGGTCCAGCTAGGCAAAGAGATAATGTCTAGTATTTTCTGTTTACATTTTTTCAAAAAAAAAATTGTGTTACTGTAATTTTAACCTGTACTGGATACAGTATTTTATGTTTGTCTGATATTTGCTGAGCTTACAGTGTTATGCACATAGTAGCATGAAAACTGGGACATGTATTGTTGTGATTCTCCATGTTGAAATGTTGACTGATTTGGTTATATGGAGACAAAATGTAATTTTTTTCATCAGTCTGCATCATTGATTTGGGTATATGTAGATAAATAAATTATATTTTCATCAGTCTACAGCATTGGTCTTGTGTAGTGTTTGGTGAATTTATTGTATATTTGCACATTATCTGCGTACTTCACTTACAGTACTCTAATCACTGAGAAGTAGAATTGCTAAATGTGTTTTAGGTTAAGCACAGCAGTGTGTGTAACTGGTTCAAACAGAATTAAGTCATTATGTAACGTGTGTTTCATATGGTAACAAAATTAGTGTATGGTTTTGACAAGTGTTTAATTTAGCAAAGGATCTGAGGTGTTCTGATAATTGTGTGTGTGGTTGTGCTAATTGTGTGTTTTGAAACACCGGGCCCCGCTTTCAAAATCATGCTTAGGCAATCGAAAAAAAACTATTGTGTGTTTCATTATATACATATGTTTCAGTCTTCTCATTAAAAAAAGATTCGATTTTTGGGTCTTTTCCTGCCTTTGGTCCGCTTTGCATTCACATCACAAATGAACCGCAGCAGGGTTCACTTGCAAGAGTGAATGAGCTTTCACACCACCCCAAACCAACCGGACTATCCGAGGTTCGATTAAAGCTTATTATAGGACACTGGACATGGGTATGGATGGCTCCAGGTGCTGCTGCGTTAAAGTGCACATCTTCAATATCTGTACTATTTAAAAGCACAGTGCAGGACACACTCAAAGTGGACATGTATGACAGGACAAAGGCCATATGTAATGGCCTTTGGATTGAGGAACATACTACCAGCCAAAGGAGGAAGCAGAAAAGGATGGACGAGTATGTAGTTGAGTCATCTTGTGGCACAAGCTCAGACCTCAGCTCAGGAGATCAGCTGAGACAGAGACTGTTCTATCCAGTCGTCGACAGAATGCTGCAAGAGCTTGAGAGCAGGTTCTCATGAGTTGGATAACAATTTATGAGAGGCATACAGGCATGTTATCCAGCCTCAGACCAGTTTCTCTCAGTGGAATTGCTGCAACCCCTCGCCACACATTACAATATCCAACTATTGCCAGAGGAGATCACAGTTGCAAAGTGTTTCCTGGTCAGGACAGGCAGAGATGCAGTCCCTACTATCCAAAGTGTCTTTTCCCTCCTGGATGATAATAATAATAATAATGCATTTGATTTATAAGGCGCCTTTCAGGACACTAAAAAAAAAGTCCACAAATCGGTGAATGAAAGAATTATAGGATCAAATGAAAACTACTTACTAAAAATGTTTAAAAGTACTAAAAACCAACAAAAAATACCAAACACTAACAAACATTCAGCACAGACAATGGGGATGCTGACATAAAAAAAAAAAAAAAAAGTAAAAAAAAAAAAAGAAAAAAAAATGTAAATGTTTTTTTTTTTTTTTTTTTTTTTTAGATCCGGGGCTAGGAGAAAAACATCCGGGGCTAAAGCCCCGGAAGCCCAGGGCTAACGACGCCACTGATATACATTTGACATAGAAACTGTACATTGGAGGAGGTTGGGTAGGTGGGGTGGGGTTGGGTGGGTGGGGCTGTACATTGAAGGTGGGGGGGGGGGGGGGGGTGTTGGGTAGGGGGGGGGGGACACTGTACACTGTACATTGGAATACTGACAAAGCCATACTTGGTCTTTACTGTACAACTGGGTTAGGACATTTGTAGGGGCCAGTTTCGAATTGCAGTCTCCCGTAGGTGTTCTTTGAGAGTGTTTTTGAAAGTGGGTAGTGATTCACATTCTTTTACAGCTTTGGGTAGGGCGTTCCACATTGATGTGGCATAATTGCGAAATGTGTTTAGTCCCTTGTTTGAGCCGAATCTGGGTTTAACATGATTTGTGGAGCTCCCTCTGGTGTTGTGATCGTGGTATCCACTGACCTTTGGGAAGTATTTGGGAACCTGGTTTCCTGACACAGTATTTCTGACACTGGGAATACATTCCCTGAGATCCATAGATTCAGATACCAAGAACATGCAAATGGACAATAAAAAAAAAAAGTCTGTAAATGTTTATTCTACGTTTTAATGGAATGAATGAGATTAAAAAATAAAAATAAATTACAATTAATCTTGCGTTAATTTTCATAACGTGATAATTTGTTGTGTAATTAATTAATCTAATTAACGCGATAAACTGACAGCCCTAGTACAACGTTTACTGTTAGTTAGCCAAATTAGCTCTGTCACCCACCCACGCTAATGTTTCAAGTTTCTCAAGTTTCTTTAATATTTGTCATACAGAAGTACAGAATACTTTTATACAAAATGCTTCTTACTGTTACGCTCCAGAGACTGTGCAAGACAAGATAAGTATGAAATAAAATAACATAGTAAAATTAGAAGTAAAAAAATGAGGTCACAGTGTTCAGTTTAGACATATGTACAATGTTCGATGCAGAATAGACGTAGTGTAGTAGAATTCCAGCCAAACTGTGTTTAGTGTACTGTATACTGTATCATGAAGCACAGAATGGCACAACACCGACAGGTAATATGCATTCACAAATTCTCCTGGCTTCTCTGCCGCTATCTATTTCTATTCAACAAAACCAACAAGACTATCTTTGGTTTGAAACAGCTGCGTGGACTCAAGGCTCTGAACCAGGGTGATTGAGACAGGCAACTGTTGATCAAACGAAGAGATAGTCTCGTTGGGACTTCCTGGGAGTAATAAACTGAGTGATTTTTCACCCTAAGTGTTCGAGGCAAATGGTCCAATACAAAGGGACTGCTTTGAGAGACGCCAGACGGTCTCTTCTATACAAAGGGGCAGTTGATCAAAGAGTTTGGACCTAGAATCCACATTGTGACGCAATTCGATGTAAAACGTCACGTTAAGGAGTTAGCCAATGAGAGTTGAGAGTACGTGTCCTCCAATAGGAACACTCGAGGAGAGGTTGGAAAAACGCCCGCTTGCCGTAACATTAGAGGCGGAGCCTAAATTTGATATTAGCAGGACTCCGTGCTAGTAGAGGAAAAGAACAGACCCGAACAGAGACCCAGGAAGCGACAAAGAACACACACCCTTTCTCTCTCCAACAGACTGAGGAAAACACGCAGCAGAAGAGACGGCCGCGAAAACCTACGATCTGAAGAAGCCGAGACGAGACAAGCCCATAGATATTGAATATTTAGCCTAAAGTCTGGTGAACCTCGGCATAGAGAGGTCTTCCATCAGGTTTTATTGCAATTGTTCTTTCAAATCTTTGATTTGTATTGATTGAAATCCTTCTTATTAAATACGGATTCCTTTTCAAACTGCTCAGAACTCGATTTCTTCAACCGCCGCGCCGTGTTCTCTGAAGGTGTACGAGCAGAAAACCATCACATACATGGTTATCTGCATTTGTAGCTAAGTAGTACTTCAAAGAGCTTTATAAGGTTTAAACACAGCGCAGAGTACGAAGATTAAGCTAGGAAGTTACTACAGTAGTTACCATACAATATACAATACTGTGCGGTGTACTAATATACAATACTATATAGTGCAAGGCAGAAATGGGACGAGGTGCAATTTAGGTACAATTCACAGTAGGTGTACGAGTTGTAGTGCAAATCCTTTATCAATAAATATAAAGTGTAAAGTGTGTTTGTGTGATCTAAAGTGTGGAGAGTGGGTGCTGCAGTGTGTTGTTTGTTTGAGTGAGTGTGTGCGTGTGGGTGTGTGTGCTGAATGAAGGCTAATGCTGGCTAACAGAAGCTAGCGCAAGAAACTATGCCGCAAAGTATTGTTTATAGTGCATTTCTTGCCACCTTATAGCATTTGTACACTTGTATGACAATCTATAATGCTCCTGTGAGGTTTTTCCGGACATTTTGGTAATAATTTTCACTATAAAAACATATTTATAAAAGACCGGAAGTGGATGAATACGGCCCGGATTAGCTTTGAGCTAACGATATTTGCAGATGCATACTTGATGTATTCATTCCATTCTAAACGTAACGTTAGTTTACAAAACATTACCTGTCTATATAACTTTGAGGAACAAATTATAAAGTGTGTGAGTGTGTGTTTTGGTAAACATTGGACCGCAAAGCAGAAAATGCATTGCAGTTACAGACAGTAGCTAAATAGTTAGCTGCCCTTCTTTCTCAAACCGAATTAATCACTCTAGTTTCCAGAGCTGATGTGATAGTAAGGTTGTGGTGTGAATTACCTCTAAATTAAAGTATTTTTGAATGACACAACAGTAATAAGAAGGATGGCAAGTGTATGATGAATGAATGAATGAATGAATGAATGCATGAATGAATGAATGCATGAATGAATGAATGAATGAATGAATGAATGAATGAATGAATGAAAACTTTATTTAACAGATTGCAGAATGGGTACAATACAGTACGGCTCAATACACACAATTGTTAAGGGGATGCAGACGAGAGAAAGACGTTTGGGTCCCCCATTTTCAACACACATCATACACAACATACATGACATTTATGGCATAGGGACATACAGATATTTAGTACTGATACATTTGTGACATAAACGGTATTAAAATATACAGTACTGTTACCCATAGATCCTGACAGAGTATATACATATGATGGGGAGGGGACTGTACATTAGGAGGGGGTGGGTGGGTGGGGAAAGAATATATGCATGCAGTGGGGAGGAGACTGTCTATTAGGAGGGGGTGGGGGGTTTGGACATTTACGGTGGCCAGTTTCGAATTGCAGCCTCCCGTAGGTGCTCTTTAATTAAGAGCGGTTTTGAATGTGGGTAGGGATTCACATTCCTTTACAGCTTTGGGTAGGGCATTCCACATTGATGTGGCATAATTGCGAAACGTGTTTAGTCCCTTGTTTGAGCCGAATCTGTGATTTGTTGAGCTTCTTCTGGTGTTGTGGTCATGGTATTCACTAAACTTTGGGAAGTATTTTGACATGTACATGGGTACCTTAGTCGTATAGTGTATCTTGTAGACCAGGCCCATTGCAAGTTGCTGTACTCTGTCGTCTACTCTAAGCCATCCTAGGTTGTCAAAGTGGGCAGGGGTGAAGTGGGTTCAGGGGTAAGGTCAAGTAGTAGTCTGACCAGTTTGTTTTGTGATGTTTGTAATCTTGTTTTTAGCGCCTTTGAGGTGCTTTGGTACCATGAGGTGCAAGCATAGTCGTAGTACCCTTGAATGAGTGCTCCTGCCAGAGTCTTCAGGGTATTCTTGTTTACCAGAGAGGAGATCCGGTACAATAATCTAGTTTGTTGGTTGACTTTTTTTTATTATATTGGATGCCATTTTGTCACAGGAAATATTTGCCTCTAGAATGGAACCCAGGTAGGTAATTTCATCTTTCCTTGTGACAATATTGTCCCCCACTTTAACTGAGAAGCCGTCGGTCTTGCTGTACATGATGGCATGTACAATAATGCTTAGTATCTACAGATATGTAAGAGGATTATATGCAGGATGTAGACACATGTGGATATATATATATATATATATATTAGAACTGGGCCGCTAACGGCGTTAACGTGCTGCGTTAACGCGAGACTAGTATTGCGCGATAATATAATTGACGCCATTAATCTATTTTTTTTTTTTTATTCCTTTTTTTACCTTTATTTACCCAGGGTAGGTTCGCTGAGCACAGATGCTCTTTTTCAGGAACGCCCTGCTTCACATTCACACAGTTCCATTCACACCTGGGAGCTGCCCAGTACAACCACAGTTGACACCATTGGCCACTGAGCAACTCCACTGGAGCAGTTGGGGGTTAAATGCCTTGCTCAAGGGCACTTCAGCGGTTGGTGTTCCTGCCGGTCCCGGGGATCGAACCGGCAACATTCCGGTCACAAACCTGCTTCTCTAACCTTTAGGCCACCGCTGCCCCACGGACTGAACTGAATTGAGTGACCTGACTGGTTTATGGGAGTTTAACACACATGCTGTACTGAAAATGTATTGTTTGTTTTATGAAATGTTTGCTTATAATTTGAATTGAATCCAATACATGGACATTTAGATTTTTAATTGAGCATGACTCTTGAGTGGTTATTGAATTCATGAAAAGGTAATTGATTGTTACATTTTAGCAAACTAACCTATGATTTAGCTTGCTCAGTAGTCTAGGCCTACTATTAATTAAATTATTTGTCTACCTTTATGTGGGACAGTCTTATGCCGGAGCTATAGGCCTAATTAACCAATTAAAAAAGGTAATTTGATTTGCATTGGCAGATATGATAGGCTGTTATGTACTAGAGGCCTGATCACTCCTGTGTCACCGGGCATGCAGGTGAGGCCTGCCAATTAGCCAATTAGTGCTGATTGGTTACCTGCTGGGAGCTTTAAAGGCAGACCTAGTAACACACATGCAGTGTCTGTGCTTGGAGAAAGAGCTATTAGGTTCTTCAGTCCTTGTCTGTTGGGTTTGCACTAGTACCTTAGTTACATTTACCTTAATAGTTCCTTGAGTTAGTAGCACTTTGAGTTAGAGCACGGGGTTTTGGTGTTGGTTTGCACATAGGTTGCGTGCCCCTGAGCCAGGGTCGTAACAGTTGGGCGCTCGTCCGGGATCTTTTACCCCTAGAACTTTGTTTGGTGTTTTTTTTTTTGTGTTACACAGGGTGTCATGGTATTATGGTTTGGGTGGTGTTCGTTACATATGGTGTAACGTGGGGGTTCAAGCCATTTCGTCAAACAGGTGAGTATGCCGTATTTGTTTGTAATTTGATGTGACTACTTATGCTGTTAAAATATATAGTTTAGTGGGCACCACATGTAGATAGGGACATTATTTTCTGGTTGTTGGTTAGCGTCCTGTGCACCACGTACTCCTGGGGCGGTCAATGAAATGATTGGTATATGATCTTTGACTGGTAGCAGGTGTGGTTGAAGAAAGTTAGGTCTACAGGGCATTAGTTTAAGGGTAGGTAGATTAGGGCGGCCAGAAAACACAGGTAGTGTGGTAGGGCTTGATTTAGTGTTTCTTAGGGTAGACATGTGGTGGGCCGGTTTTTTCTGCAGTTTAGACGTAGAAGCATATGTAGTCATATCAGGTTAGAAGGCGCACCTGTTTGGAATTGTTTGTTGGATTTATTTTGTTTGTTTGAGTGTTTGGTGAGCATACCTGGTAGCACCTAACACCCTGCGTGTATGACACGTCTATTTAGGGTGGGTGTGTTTTTCTTATTTATTTATTTTTAATTTTTTTGTGCAACCTAGAAAGGTGCGCTCCGTAGAGCTCACATTTCCACCGCGTTCCCTTCTGGTTGTTATTATTGGCATTTAGCATTATTCATGGTTCTTCAGTGGTTCTTCAGTGGTTCGTTGGGGGGGTCTTCGTGGTTCGTTAGTGGTTCTTCGTGTCTGTGAGGTAGGGTGTGTAGCTTGGGGTGGCTGGTTCAGTGACAATGGCTTCCATCAGGGACTTTGTTGATCGCCCGTCTCATGACTTGTTAGACAAGTTTTCCAAAGAACAACTGCTAGAACTTGCTGTACACTACAGGGTAGAGCTTTCGGCAGGGGAGAAACGTTTGAAGCCGTCTGCCTTGAGTGCTTTAAGGGTGTTACTCATTAGGGAGCAGGTGCTTGAGGAGAGGGTGGAGGAGCCTCCTTCGTCTGGCGCGTCTCCGCTATTACCTGGTGTAGAGGGTGAGTGGAGGATTAGGGAGTTGGAGTTTAAGGAAAGGCAGCTAGAGCGAGAGCGTGTGGAGAGGAGAGAGGAGCGTGAGCTTAAGGAGAGAGAGAGTAAAGAGGAGCGTGAGCTTAAGGAGAGAGAGAGGAAAGAGGAGCGTGAGCATGAGCATGAGCGTGAGATTAAGGAGTGTGAGTTTAATGAGAAACAAATGTTGCTGGAGCACGAGCGTGCACAGAAGGAGCTTGAATATAAGCATGCTGCCTTGCAGGCGGGTGCTCTGTATCCAGAGTCACGTTCCGGGTTTGATGTAGGCAGGAATATTAGGATGGTGCCTCCATTTTTTGAGAAAGACGTGGAAAGATATTTTCCCCTTTTTGAACGGGTGGCAACCACATTGAAGTGGCCTGATACCGCCTGGACACTGCTGCTGCAATGTGTTTTAGTTGGTAGGGCACAAGAAGCCTACACTGCTCTGTCCCTTGAACAAAGCGCTGATTATGAGCTGGTTAAAGCTTCCATTTTGAGGGCTTATGAGTTGGTCCGCGAGGCCTATCGTCAGCGTTTTAGAGGTTATCGCAGGTCGGAGGGGCAGTCTTATGTTGAATTTGGAAGGGAGAAGGAGAACCTGTTTGACAGGTGGTGCACTTCTCAGAAGGCAGAGTCAAGAGAGCAGCTTAGGCAGTTGATTCTCCTAGAGGAATTTAAAAGATGTGTTCCTGATACCGTTTCCACACATCTAAATGAGCGTAAGGTATCGAAGATAGGCGACGCCGCTGTCTTCGCTGATGAGTTTGTGTTGACACACAAGTCCGTGTTTTTGGAGGACTACCGTGTTGAGTCCGGGGATAGGCGTCCTGTTCAGGGGGGCCGTTTCCCAAAACCTGTGTCTGCTGGTCAGTTAACTTCACCTCCTAGGCGGGGTGGTTCTGCTGGTGCATTCCCAGAAGGGATTATCTGTTTCTACTGTAAAGAACCTGGTCATATCGTTGCTGGGTGCCCAGTGCTTGAGCAGAAAAATTTCAGAACCGTGGCTCTGGTAGAAACCATATGCAGAACGCCTATGCCAATGTTAGATGGGGATGGGGGAAGTATCAAACGTGTGGACAAAGAGCTCGAGGGTTCCTCAAGGTTTATGATGAATGGATTTGTTTCCCTGACTAATGCACTAGAGTCCAAACAGGCTATAACAATTTGGAGAGATACCGGTGCTTTTCAGTCCCTCATTCTGGAGGGGGTTTTGCCGTTTTCAGAAAACTCTTCTTTGCATTCCGGTGTCGTTGTTCGGGGCTTTGGGGGTGGATTTGTGGATGCACCTTTGCATGAGGTCACGCTCAATTCTCCCTTAGTATCAGGCAATGTTGTTGTGGGGGTATGTTCTCACATTCCCATAAAGGGGGTGTCCTTCATTCTAGGGAATGATTTGGCTGGTGACAAAGTGCTGGCTACTCCGGTTGTAACTCCCATTCCTGTGGTTTCTGAGGTCTCTAATGAGCTGGCACAGAAACATCCAGGAGTGTTTCCTGTGTGTGCTGTGGCACGAGAAATGTCAAAGGACAAAAGTGATGTTGTTGATACTTCGACTTGGGACATTACCCTTAGTGACACATTCTTTGTTGAATTAAAATGTGTACCTGTTGAGAATTTTGGAAAGCACACGGTGGATGTACCTCTGCATAATGATTCTCTTGATTGTGGCTTTGTGTTAGGCCCGGTGGTGAAACCAGAGTTGACATGCGTGCCGGAGAAGCATGTGACAGGAGATGATATGGCAGCGCAGTATCTCAAGGTCTTCCCAGCCTGTACGGTGGCTGAGGCCACGAACGAATTGGAGGATGAGTGTGGGAAGGATGCTATGAGAGGTGCTGTTGTTTCATGTGACACCGTTCTAGTTGGAGAGGCTACTAAGCCTGACTTAGGCTGCCAGCCTTCCCACAGTAGCTCTATTGTCCCTAATGTTTCACTTGTGGGCAGGGATGATCCCAATATGTCAGTTGATGATGCTGACATTGATCCACATGTCCACACTGATTCTCTGCCATGCACTAGGTGTGATGGTCAACCTAGTTACCTGTGTCCTGTGGAGCAGGAGCCGCCTTCGCGACCTGGTCTGTGGAGTGGCAGCCATTTTGTTTTTGATCAGGACAATGTTATTTTGGGTGACGCCATTTTAGATGGTGTTCCAGACGTTGTTGTGACTGTCGTACTGCCATGTTCCCGGTACACTGGGGCTGTACCTGAGGCGGTACATCCTACTCTGGATGCTCACGGTTTGCAGTATCCTGAACTGCCAGTGCCAGGTGGGATGGATATGGGTGCGGTGGTGGTATCAGTGATCTATGGTTTTGTTGTGCTGTGTTCTGTTCTGTTAAACGCAGTTCTCAGGTTGATTTTGGTTTGCAGTATAATTTTGACAGATCGGTATCGGTGGTCGTGTTCGACAGGGGCCGACCCGGTTCTTGCCTTGAACCATTTTGATGTTTACGTTGGATCCTCCAGTTTACCCCTTGTTGTGTATACAGACCATAACCCTTTGGTTTTTCTTCGCAGCATGGTGAACTCGAACCATCGTTTGATGCGATGGAGTTTGTTCCTCCAGGCGTATAACTTGGATATTCGCCACATCGTGGGAGGGACAACGTGCTAGCAGACGCCCTCTCACGATCATAGTACCGGTGTTTGTGGTACCCGTTATCGCTGTTGTGGTAGTGGCCCTGACAACTAAGGGGTCACAGTTTTTTTTTTTTTTTGTATTTTTTTTTTTTATTATTTTTTAAACAAACACATAAACAAACATGACAACACACGATAAGATATACAAGCATTAATTGTCAGAGCACATCCAATGAGATCACATTTTAGTTAATTGTCTTATATAAGATATAGTCCAAATACCTGTTATCTAAAAACCTACACACATATGCTCCAGCTCGAACCCCCCCCCCTCCCGGACCCCACCTTGGGAAGTACCTCCACTATCCCTCGCACCTAACCAGACACTACCATTATAAGCTAGCTTTTATTCTCTCCACCACTTCTAACCACATTGACATTTTGGATTCATTGAGACCCAGAATTCTTGCTGTAGATATTTCTTGATAAATCACATCGAGATATGTAAGAAACCAAACTTTCCGGCACATTTTTTCCGGTTGAAACCAGCGTGATGCGATCAGCTTTTTAGCTACTGTGATACCCGATAAAACCAATCTCTTTAGCTGTGGATTCACTGCAAACTCAAAAACATCATTCAATAGTAATACCGAGGGGTGTACTGGTATATTCCAAGATACGAGTTTTGATAATTGTTGGGTCACATCTTTCCAGAATGCCTTAACTGGTGGGCAGTCCCAATACATGTGCATAAATGTCCCTTCGTCCCAATTTGTACATTGGGAGCATTTGGAGTCTTGTTTAAGCCCCATTCTGCACAGTCTTATAGGAGTCAAGTATGTCCTGTGAATATAGTTAAGATTGATTTGTTGATGATCCGGGTTCCTTGATGTAAGTCGGACATTTGCCCAGGCTCCTTGCCAATCAAAGTCATTTTCCAGGTCTGGTATATCCCTCCTCCAGACAGAGTCTAGTTGGAGGGTTTCATACGAGGACGTTAGTAATTGATGATAAAAATCTGAAACAAAACCTCTCGATGTCTCTCTTTCGTAGAAGAATTTGTGGTATCTGTGGTGTTCAATTGGTATGTCTAATGGAACACTGTGAGACTTCAAACATAGCTGTAACTGTTTGTAAAAAAGCCATGTGGACTTGGTGAGATTACATTTTTGGCGTATTTCTTTATCACTACAAAAACCCTGTTTGTTAAAAACATCCCCTAATGAGTGTATGCCTTGCTCTTCCCATATAGGGAATCTTATAGGTCGCTTTTCAATTAAGAGTGCATTGTTATTGAATAAGGGAGTATGATTGTGCCATTTATGTGGGTTAGGATTTTTTTTTTGTGATTCACGCCATATCCGGATCGCATGAGTAATTATGGGGCCAAATTTCCGTTCACAGTGCTTGATTGGTAGTTTAGTGTATGCTATGTCCTTCAGTCTATGTGGGGCTACTATGTTTTCTTCTAATTTCCTCCAGGATACTAATGCTTGGGGGTCAAACCATGTTGTCAATGGTCTTAATGTGTACGCCTTAAAATATTGGAAAAAATCTGGAAATGCCATGCCACCATCTGCTTTATTTCTCTGTGCGGTGGATCTTTTTATACGTGGTGGTTTGTTATTCCAAATAAATTTGTATGTGGAGGAGTGTAATCTTTTCCAGTAACCCTCTGGAGGGGGTAACGGTAGCATTGAACTGAAGAAGTTGATTCTAGGTAGTACATCCATCTTAACTATTGATATCCGAGCTTGTACTGTGTTTTTAAGTTTTGCCCATCTATCAAGGTCGTCTTTGATTTTGTTTTGGATTTTTGTGTAATTGTGCTTCACCGTTTGTCTTATGGTGGGGAATATTTCCACTCCCAAGCATCTAAAATGTTTTACCATCGGTATCTCTCCTGGGAGGGTTATATCTTTTTTTGCAGGGGTGTTAAGTGGAAGGAAAGCCGACTTCGGCCAATTTATCTTAAATCCTGATAAATCACCAAAGTTCTCAATCAACTTGAGCAGATGAGGCAATGTGGTGTTGGGGTTTTGCATGAACAATATTACGTCGTCCGCATATAAACACATTTTTTGTTGTGTGCCCTTGATTACGATTGGTTCTATGGATTGGGATTGTCTTATATATTGTGCTAAAGGCTCTAATGATAGATTGAATAGTCCGGGACTAAGAGGGCAACCCTGTCTGGCAGAGCGTGATACCGGAAAGATTTTGGAGATGATTGTGCCTGTTGTAATCATGGCCGATGGGTCTTTGTATAATACTTTAATCATATCAATGAATCCTTTTCCTAACCCCATCCTTTCTAATACTGCCCATAGATACGACCATTCCAGCCTGTCAAAGGCTTTCATAGCATCCAGGGACAGCATCGCCTTAGGTATGGTGTCATCCTTGTCGGCATCTAGTACGTGCAGTATTCGTCTTATGTTATCAGTGATCAGGCGGCCTCTTATGAAGCCAGTTTGGTCCGGGTGAACTAAAGACGTCATATGCTTTTGTAATCTGATGGCTAATACCTTAGAGTACAGTTTGATATCGGTTCCGAGGAGGCTTAAAGGTCTATAACTACCGCACTTGTTGGGGTCTTTGTCTTTTTTAAGGAGGACTGTTATGAGTGCAATATTGTCATTCTTATGGAAGTTCCCCTCCTTGACTGAGTATAAGATCATATTTAGTAATAAGGGTCCAATTATGTCCCAACAAGAAAGGTACATTTCTGATGGGATACCGTCTCTTCCAGGAGCCTTACCACTTTGCATTGCGGTTATGGCCTTCTTGAGTTCCTCTAGTGTGATCTGTGTTTCTAACTGTTTAGCATCATCCTCTGAAAGTTTAGGGAGAATAATTTGATTAAGATATGTGTCCATTTTGTTTTGATCGAAGGTCGTTTCTGATTTATATAAGTCGGAGTAGAATTCTTTGAATGTATCGTTAATTTTTACAGGGTCTGTTTCAAGTACTTGTTGTGCTCTAATGGTAGTTATATCTGCAAATTTTGCATTAATTCTTAATCGCATGGCTAATAGGTGACTAGGTTTGGAACCATGGGAGTACTGCTGTTGTCTTGTGCTGCGTATTTGTATTTCCGATTGTTGTCTGTATATGGCATTGATCTCTATTTTTAGTACGTTAACTTGATCCTCTAGTCGAGTTGAGTTGTTGTATTTTAGAGAATTAAATAACGTTGAGTAAAGCGTTTCTAGCTCAGCCAGTTTTGTGCATTGATTCTTGCGCATTTTGGAGGAAAAGCTATCCGTGAAATCTTTGATCATTCCCTTTACCGACATCCATAATATTCTGGGGTCTTGCACCGAGTTTGCATTCTCCCGTTGGAATACTATAAGAGCTTCTTTGAGTTGTGTAATGAATTCCATGTTATTAAGCAGCATCGAGTTAAATCGCCATCTTGGGGCTCGGGAGGATAGTATACCGAATGTACCTTTAAGGAGTAAATAACAGTGATCTGATTGGTTGCGTTGGGTATCATTTCCACTTCATAATTATCAAATAGTCTCTGTGATGCAAAGACATAATCTATTCTGGATAATGTATTATGTCTCGCAGATCGACAAGAGTACTTTCGGGTCGTGGGATTAAGTAATCGCCATAAGTCATTTACACCTGTAATCTTCGACCAATCCTTTAATGCCTTAGATGAATTCTTTTGTTCGCTGGAAAAGGCGAGGTAAGATTTGTCCATCCTTGGGTTCCAGATGGCATTAAAATCCGCACCTATTATAAATGAGTAATCGGGAATGTCTAACATTGCATTGGTTAGTGTAGTGAAGAAATCCTCTTCGTACAAATTTGGGGCGTATACCGCTACCAACGCTATTTTCCTGTTCTTATGTACAATCTTAGCTATAGTTATCCGACCTTCTACATCAGACCATACTCCCTTTAGTACAATATTCAACTTACGTTTAACGACTATGGCTACACCCCGAGTTCTCGTACCAATAGAAGAGTGACTAATATTATGATATGTGTTGTCCGCTAATTTATCTATGTCTTTCTCTAGAATGTGGGTTTCGCTTAGCAGAGCAATGTCCACATGTTCTTTTTTCATCAGTGTGAGCACGCTTTTGCGTTTGAGTTGGTTATTTATTCCCCCGGTGTTCCATATCATTATATTCAAACTAGCCATAATCTATACATGTTGTAGTGTAATTTTTGGTAATGCTTCTGGAGTGCGAGGCAATAATAGATATACATCCCACTAGTGAGGTCCCGTTGAGAGCCGAGCTTAAAAACATACATATATACAAATAAAAATCCCCTTCCCTTCCCTCCCACCGAGAGTCGTACAGGATTGTGTTCCATGAACACAACCTTTGCGTATGACTCCCTCCCTTGCACCACCGGATATCCCAGAATGATCCAATTATCCTTAACATTCCTATGTATACCAATAGGATCTAACACTCTAAATTCTACCATAAGTAGAATGTCGACTGTGGCTTGGCCACTTTCCCGTTAAATAAAAATTTAAATAAGATAAAACTAAAAATAAATACCAAAAATAAGCTTCAATTATCATGCCCTAATCACTTACATTTTATATGAACTTGTGTAATTTATAGTAACCCATGAATAATATGGAGGTATTGAACTGAAGAGAGAGCCTCAATAAATCAGAGAAAACGGATGAAAAAAAACAAGTAAAAGGAAGAGAACATTAACTTAGATCTTAAAAAGCAGTTTTTAAATACGTATATGCAGCATTTCCCCTGACCAGGGGTGGGCGATGATCCGTTGTGTAGTATGTTATTTCAGCCGGCCGCTGCTATGATGGTTCTGTGGTTCTGCAGCTAGATGCTGTTGATTATTCCCCCGAAGGGCTTCTGGTAGAATGTCTGGCCACGTATTGCTGTTATTCCAGAATGTTCCCTATATCAAAGAATGCTTTAGATGTTCTAGATTATTCAATATGTCATTTTTACAGTGATCGAATGTTCCAGTATGTTCTGGAGTGTTCCAATTTTGAATCCAATATGTCCGCAATAATAGAATCCCGACGGGGAAAGCATTCAATAACTCTGAGCTCGTAGGTCTCTCTGTCCCAAATCCTCGGTTCATTAAAGATTATACTATATGGTGTCCATGCATAACAGAGATTAAAAGGCCATTTATAAACTATCCTGCGTGTTGTGCAGACATGTATTTGGCTGCATCTTCAGGCGAGTTGAGGAAAACCCTTGCTCCTTTTTTATCGACAATGCGAAGTATTGCAGGCAGGGCCGCCTCAGGGGGTGTGCGAGCAGTGCGGTCGCACAGGGCCTCGCGGGAAGGGGGGCCTCGCAAAATAAAAAAAATAAAACAAAAATATTTTTTATTTATTATTTTTTTTATTTTTTTATTTTTAAATTTTTTTTGCGAGGCCGCCCTTCCCGCGAGGCCCTTTTTCATCACTTACCTAAAATCTAGTTTTGCTTATATGCTTATATATTTCACATTAGACACGTTTGTAGAATGTGTCTGACTTGTTCCTGGGTCTGCACCTGGGTCACTATTGGAGCTCTGGGTCTCTGCAGCAGACATACTATTGGTTTCAACGAAGGGAGTGGTTACTTACATCATGTGTAGTACGCCGCCGGAAACTTAAACGAAGAAGAAGAAGAAGAGTCAGCTGCATTTGACTATTTCGCGCGTGCAGCTTTTGACTATTATGCTTAGTTATGCCAGCCAAGGTCGGTCATTATCATTCGGTCAGTCACCAAGGAACGTTGACGAAAGGCCTCTCGCTGGCGGGACAAATGGCCGGAGCCTTGTCATGATGCAGTCGAGATATAGCCATGATGATGTCGGCTAGTAGCTAGCTTAGCTAAATGCTAACTAGCGTTAGCTAACCTAGAGATGCAGCCAAGATGAAGAGGATGGTCGTTTGGCAGATGAACTTCGTCAACTCCACGCGGTTGTCTCCATCCTCTTGGACGTTTGGTGAGTTTTTAACCTATTCTATTAACTCTATTATATTCCCGCCGTGGACATCTCTCTCTCTCTCTCTCTCTCTCTCTCTCTCTCTCTCTCTCTCTCTCTCTGGAGCTAAACTGGCCGACTAGCTGTTGTAGTACTTGTATGTAGCCGCATAGCTTGCTTCTGCGTTAGCTAATGGTTAGCGATAGCCTGGTTGAGCTAACTGCTGGGAACGTTCGTTTGATGCTATCAGTTAGCCTTGAGTTAGCTGTTAGCTTGTGCTACGACCATTGACATTAGCCGTGAGAATAGCAGGGGGTTCTGGCACTCTGACTACGACATCATCTTTGACAGAAGATGTAGTCGGGCCTGCACCATGACAAGGCTCTGGCCATAGCTTATTTTTGTCCCGACAGCGAGAGGCCTTTCGTCAACGTGGAGACCTGTGTTGCGGCCTTTCGCCCTGCGTTCCTTGGTGCAGGTAAGATGAATGAAAATGTCATGACATTACCCCACTCTTCCTTCCTTCCCCTCCCGAATGTTTTGTTAATAACGATGTTTTTTTCCAGGCAAAACATATGTTACTTCACAACATTTGGAGATACGACATGTGCTGTGTGTGAATTCATTGTCTTGGTCGTTTGTGTAGCTTGGGTAGCGTTGGGCCGTTGGCCAAAGCTGTGTGTGGCCTGGTGTCAGTAGCCTACCTGGCTAGCCTTTAGCTGTCGGCCATTGGCTCCTTGCTGCTTTGATTTCTCTGGTATAGACCCTCTTCTCTTTGGATTTAAGTGTTGATCTTTGTCCTTTTGGATCTATGTATATTCATGTTGCCTTTGTGAAGTTATCTTTTCCTTCTGTTTTGTTCTTTCATTAAAAGTTGAATATCCTTTAGGGGGTCATCTTTGCTTATCTCTCTCATACATGCTCTCTCTCTAACACACATGCTCTCTCTCTCTCTCTCTCTCTCTCTCTCTCTCTCTTTCTAACACACACAGTCTGCCTATGGCGGCCTTTCTCGATGGCTAGGCTGTGCTCGCTGAGTCTGTACCTAGTCAAGGATCTTCAGTCACAGTGCTCAGGTATTCTGCCACTGTGTACTCTCTGTTTAGGTCCAAATAGCATTTCAATTTCTTTCCAATGTGTCTCTCTCTCTGTACACTGTATATTGACTGTAGAACGGGAGCTCTCTCTCGCTCTCTCTCTTGCTATATGTTGACTGTATCATGCCCAGCCTCGGGCAGCGCTATTATTTACGAATATGTTGACTGTAAAAAAAAAAAAAAATAAAAAAAATTACCTTTTTGGGGGGGGGGGGGGGGGGGGCCTCGCGTTTAAATCTCGCACAGGGCCTCGCATTTCTCCCAGGCGGCCCTGATTGCAGGGTATGTTAATAGGGGTCTGTATTTCTCCAGATAGAGTTGAGGCATCACCGTCTTGAACTTGGCACGCAGGTCCACTACCTCACGACAATAATCTTCAAAGCAGTGTATTGGTATATCCTTGTATTTCAGATTGCCTTTCATCCTGCGAGTTTCACGAATAATCATTTCTTTTATTCTGACTTGGCGCAGGATAACCAATATCACTCTGGGCTTAGCGTTATTGTCACTGGATCGGGTCCCCAATCTGTAGCACTGTTCCACCTCTGGTACTTTAGGAAGGATATCTGTTCCCAAGATTTTCTGTAATTCTGTGGCAAACTCTTCAGGGTGTGCACATCTCACTGACTCGTCCAGACCGACTATACGAATATTCAGCTTGCGTTTTTGATATTCCATCTCGAATATTTTGGCTTTCTGTTCTTCATTGATTCGCTTAAGCTCCATCGTTATATCGCTGAGCTACGTCTTGAGTTCTTTGTAGTTTCCCTTCATCTCAGCAGTTAGGTTAACGTTGATATCATCTACTTCTTTGTAGATTCGAACGAAAAATTTTTGGTGGACTTCCATACCTGCTTCCAGAGCCTCGGTGCGTTTAATATGTGCGTCGGCGTCCGCTCTCAGCGCTTCTATTTTGCCTTCAATAGATTCTTTAATAGCATCTACTTTTTGGGTTATTGTCTTCTCCATTTCCTCCATTCTCCGGATGATATATTCGGTGTCCGCGGAGGTATTTGAAGGGGTTGAACTTGAAGCGGCCACTGTCAAGTCTATATTTTCTGCTGTATGCCGCATGAATCCTGCTTCCTTAGGCGGGACCTCTGCGACTGGTTTTGGTCTCGTTG